>NC_053176.1:1743018-2043018 GCF_004115215.2 Ornithorhynchus anatinus
AGCGGAGGTCTCTGTTGGGGAGCAGTACAGATTTGCCGGGGGGAGAGAGTGAGAGAGGAGGCAGGTAAGAAGGTTATGGTCTGAGAGAGGGATTCCAGAGTTGGTGAGGGAGGAGATAGTGCAGCGGTAGGAGAGGACGAGATCGAGGGTGTGACCGAGTTGGTGAGTGGGCGAGGTATGGTGGGGCAGGAGGTTGGCAGAGTCGAGGAGCGATAGCAGGCAGGCAGCAGAGGAGTCACCGGGAACATCCATGTGGATGTTTAAATCTCCGAGGATCAGAGTGGGCAGAGAGAAGGAGAGAAGGAAAGTGAGAAAGGGGTCTAGGTGGGGCTGAAGAAGTCGACAGTGGGACCATAAGGGCGGTAGATGACAGCTACAGTTATCTGGAGGGGGTGGTAGAGATGACTGATATGGGCTTCAAAGGAGGGGAAAGAGAGGGAACGGGAAAAGGGTTAATGCGGAAGCGGCAACGGGATGAGAGAAGGAAGCCGACGCCTCCTCTCTGTCCTGTGAGTCAGGGAGAGTGGGAAAAGAAGAGGCCTCCGCTGGAGAGAGCAGCGGTGGAGACTGTGTCTTCAAGAGGGAGCCAGGTTTCTGTAAGGGCGAGGTGGAGGAGAGAGCGGGAAAGGAAAAGGTCAAGGATGAAAGATAGGTTACCTGTAATGGAGTGGGGATTCCAGAGGCCACACTTGAAAGTAGCTGTGGGTGCGGGGGGCAGAGGGGAGAGAGTGCGGGGAGGGGAGGGTTTGAATGGGAAGGAGGTGGCGGGGCCCTGGATCAGGAGAGGGGAGGAGGGCTGGCGGTGGGACAGGAGGACTGGGATGGGGCGTGGGTGGGGAAGAGGGAAGGGGGGAGGGTGGGAAGAGGGGATTTGGTGGGGAGGAGCGTAGGGGGGAGGGTGAAGAGGGGTGGCACTGGTAAAGTGGGGTTCTGGGGCGGGGAAGAGGAGGGGAGGAGGAGGCAGAGGAGAGTGAGAAAGAGCTGGACGGGAGAGGGGAAGAGGAAGGAGATGATTGAAAGGGGCAGATGGTGGGGGGTGGAAGGACATGGTGAGTCCAAGGAGGTAGGTGGCAACACTGAGAACAATTATCGATAACATGCGAAAGCAGTAATATAGTAACATGATACAATAAAATATTATTAATGAGTGGGTGATGACTAGGGTCGGTTGTTGACTAAGGGTCAACCTGATCAAAGTCAAAAGGCCAGCGGCAAGGAGAGTCCCGGGGCTCATGTCCAAATGTCTCTGAGGCGGCGCGGGAGCCCTGAGGATGTCCGGGGTGGGTTGCGGGTGTAGGTGGTGGCTAAGGTAAGGTAACATAGTGAGAACAAGAACATTGTTGCCCGTGGCGGGGAAAATCTATCACCTCATGGGGGAAGAAGGAGTGAGGGCTTCCCAAAATGGCCGCTTCCAGGCGGAGTAGGGGGAGGGCGGTTGGGGAGCACGATATCCGCAGGCCCAAGCAGGGGAGCACAGTGTCCCCAGGCCCGAACAGGGGAGTACAGTATCCCCAGGCCCGAAAAGGGGAGTACAGTGTTCCCAGGCCCGAGCAGGGGAGCACAGTGTCCCCAGGCCCGAGCGGGGGAGCACAATGTCCCCAGGCCCGAGCGGGGGAGCACATTGGGAGCAGGTGGCTGGGGATCTGCGGGGGCTGAGGGCGGGGTGAAGATCCTTGGTGGCGGAGTCCTTGAGCGGGGGTGCAGAGGTCCGTGTTGCAGGGCTGACTATAAGCCCAAGGGCAGGTCATCGAGGACTGATAGCGTGGCTCCAGGGAAGCGTAGATCTTGAGTCAACGTGGCGGCGGTGACTGGAGAAGAAAGATTTAGCTGGGAGTGGGGATGGGCGGTCCAAGGCTTAGCTTCCCAGGAGAGGTGGTTGCAGCGCGGATGAGTCGGCGAACGGCAGCCGAAGGGCTTGCCGGGAATAGGGGACGGGCGGTCCAAGGCTTCGCTGCAAGGGAGGGGAGCTCCTGAGTCCATGTGGCGGTGGATTCAGCTGGGAATAAGGGGACCGGCAGCAATAAATAATTAATTAATAAAAGTAACAGAATGAGAACAGGGTAATTGTTACCGGGGGAGGGGACGGAGGTTAGTCAGCCACACCTGATCCTAACACAGGGAAGGAAGGAGGGGGAGGACAATCCCTCTCTCCCAATGCCTCCCTTCATTCCTCCCCTGCAACCCGCTGGCCCCCACCCATCATTCCCCTCTATCTGTGTGAGCCCCCGTGAACTCCCTCCTATTCAACCCTTTCCAGCTCCTTACACCATCCCTACTCCTCCTCCCCACCCCGTCTTCCTGACCCACCGCCACCCCTCATCCCATTGTCCCCGCGCTGGCCCCCCAACAGCTCACACCCATCCAAACCCTCCTCTCCCCTCGTGCTGTCCCTTTCCCCATACTTCCCCCTCCAGAGCTGCTGCCAGATGTAACTTGTGGAACCCCCTCTCCATCGTGGGGAAGCTTCCTTTCATTCTCATCACTCCTTCTCCCCACCAATGAAACCTGCCTCTGCCCAGATGATATGCTCTTCCCTGCTGCTCTCTTCAGAGAGGCCTTCATCTTCTTCCACTCCCCAGACTCCCTGGGAAAGGAGGAAGGATTAGCCAAGACCCTAATGCTGCTGCTTCATCATTCCACCTCCCCTTTCCCTTTTTTTCTCCACCTCCAAAGCCCATATCATCCATCTCCACCACTCCTTCCAGATTCTAGTAACTGTCATCTACCACCTTGCCTGGTCCCACTGCAAGTTTTTTAACTTAGATCCCTTTCTCGCATTCCCTTTTCCTCCATCCCCACTTCGATCCTTGTGGACTTCAATATCCATAAGGATGTTCCTGATGACCTCTCTTCCACCTGTTTTCTTTCACTCTTCAATTCTGCTGACCTCTTGCTCCACCCCACCTCTCCAACTCACCAACTTGGTCACACACTAGATTTCATCATCTCTAAACGCTGTACAGTCTCAACCCTCACCAACGCTGAACTCCCTCTCAGACCACAACCTTCTTACTTGCTTCCTCTCCCCCATTCCTCCTCTCTAAATCTGTGCTATTCCTCGTTAGAGACCTTTGTTTTCTAGACCCCAACCAACTTTCTCAGCTTATAATGCCCCACTTAGGCTCCATACCCAATCTACCCACTCCTGATGACCAAATAGACACACTCAACACCACCCTCTCTACTGAATACAGCTTACTCATTCCCCTATCCTTTCCTTGATCTTTCATCACCAACCCACAGCCCTGGATCACCTACACAGTCCACCTCCTTTACTCTTGTATTCAAGCCTCAACTTTGCTGGCAGAAATCTAGATATCAGGCCAACAGTTGACCACCTGAAGTTTGTCCTTGCATGCTTTAACTGTGTCCTCTCCTCTGCCCGGCAAAACTGTATCTCTTCCCTACTGACACTCATATCCATTGCCCTTGCCAGTTGGTCCATACATTTAACCCCATCCTTAGGCACCCTATTCCCCCACCTCCTCCCATCCCTTGCCCCCAATTACCTGACCATTTACTTTAAGAAGTTTAACACCATCAGGTATGCACACTCTAAAATCACCCCTGGCCATGCTCTCTCCCTCCCCATTCCAGCCCACTCTTCAACTTTCCCATCCTTCTTAGCAAGATCTCTAGAGGAGATCTCCTGCCTTCTCTAAAATGCCACCCACTCCACATGCACATCAGACCCCATTCCTTCGCCCTTTTCAGAACTCTCTCCCCCTCCTTTCTCCCCTCCCCAACAGCCATTTTCAACGCTTCACTCACCAGTGGCTTCTTCCCAACTGCCTTCAATGGCTTCACCTACCATCTCTACGCAGGTGATACCCAGATCTCTATCTCCTCTCCTGATCTCTCTCCCTCTCTCCAGGCTCACATCTCCTTCTGCCCTCCAGCTGTCTCTACACAGTAATAATAATGTTGGTACTTGTTAAGTGCTTACTGTGTGCAGAGCACTGTTCTAAGCACGGGGTAAATACAGGGTAATCAGGTTGTCCCACGTGAGGCTCACAGTTAATCCCCATATTACAGATGAGGGAACTGAGGCACAGAGAAGTTGTGACTTTCCCACAGTCACAGCTGACAAGTGGCAGAGCCGAATTTTGAACCCGTGACCTCTGACTCCCAAGATCAGGCTCTTTCCACTGAGCCACGCTGCTTCTCTAAGCACTTAATAAATAGGATAAAATAAATGTTCTCCTGTCATCTCAAACTTAACATATCCAAAACAGAGCTCCTTATTTTCCCACCCAAACCCTGTCCTCTCCTTGATTTTCCCATCACTGTAGACAGTACCACTGCCCTTCCTGTCTCACAGGCCCAAAACTTTGGCATTATCCTTATCTCCTCACTCATTCAATGCATATGTTCAATTAATCTGTTGGTCTCACGTGAACAGCACAGCTAAATTAAGAACTTTCCTCTCCATCCAGACTGCTACCACATTAAAAATAAAATAAAATAAATGGTAGTATTTATTAAGAGCTTACTATGTGCAAAGCACTGTTCTAAGCGCTGGGGTGAATGCAAGGCAATCAGGCCATTCCATGTGGGGCTCACAGTTTTTAATCCCCATTTTACAGATGAGGTAACTGAGGCACAGAGAAGTGAAGTGACTTGCCGAAAGTCATACAGATGGCAAGTGGCAGAGACAGGATTCAAACCAATGACCTCTGACTCCCAAGCTCAGGCTCTTTCCTTTGAGCCACGATGCCTCTCTATTAATTAATACAATGTTAACTACGTTAATACAATCACTCATCCTTTCCTACTTATATCACTGCATCAGCCTCCTTGCTGATCTCCCAACCTTCTGTCTCTCCACTCCAGGCCATATTTCACCGTTGCCTGGATCACCTTTCTACATAAACTTTGCATATACATCTTTCTATAAAACTTCTTACTCTAGCCTTCAAGGCTTTATGCTGTCATCTACTGCCCTCCTGGTCCAACCTCCAACTTCTTCAACCACCTAGACCCCTTCCTCACCTTCCTTCTTTCCTTCTCTCTGCCCACTCTGATCCTCGGAGACTTTAACATCCACATGGATGTACACGATGACTCCTCTGCCACCTGCCTGCTATCCCTCCTCGACTCTGCCAACCTCCTGCTCCACCACACCGCGCCCACTCACCGACTTGGTCACACCCTCGTTCTCTTCATCTCCTACCGCTGCACTATCTCCTCCCTCACCAACTCTGAAATCCCTCTCTCTGACCATAACCTTCTCACCTGCCTCATCTCTCACACTCCCTCCCCCTGCAAATCTTTGCTACTCCCCCACAGAGACCTCCACTCTCTTGATCCCATCCGTCTTTCCAAAAGCATCTCTCCCCACCTTGCCCCCCTTTCCTCACTTCCCACTCCTGATGATCAGGTCTCCGCTCTCAACTCCACCCTCCCTATTCATCTCAACTCTCTTTCCCCCCTTTCCCTCCGCCGCTCTTGCTCCACTAACCCACAGCCCTGGATCACCTCCTCTGTCCGCCTTCTACGCTCCTATGCTCGAGCTGCCGAGCGCCGCTGGCAAAAGTCCAAGCACCAAGCGAACCTCATACATTTCAAATTTATCCTTTCCTGCCTTAACTCTGCCCTCTCCTCCTCCATGCAAAACTTCTTCTCCTCCCTCATCGACACCGATGCCCGTCACCCCCGCCAATTGTTCCAGACCTTTAACTCTCTCCTTAGGCCCCCTGTTCCTCCCCCTCCCCCATCTCTCACCCCCAATGATGTGGCCACCTACTTCATCACAAAAATCAACACAATCAGGTCTGATCTTCCCAAAGTCACCCCTACCCCAATCCCCTCCTCCCCACCAACCCTCTCCCCTACTTTCCCATCCTTCCCTTCAGTATCCTCAGAGGGGATCTCCTCCCTCCTTGCAAGTGCCACCCCCTCCACCTGCTCCTTGGACCCCATTCCCGCTCACCTTATGAAAACCATCACCACTGCCCTCCTCCTTTCCTTAACTTCTATTTTTAACCATTCAATCTCCAATGGCTCCTTCCCCTCTGCCTTCAAACATGCCCACATCTCCCCCATCCTAAAAAAACCAGCTCTTGACCCCACTTCCCCCCCAAGTTATAGTCCTATCTCCCTACTACCCTTCCTTTCCAAAATCCTAGAATGAGTCGTCTGCACTCACTGCTTAGAATTCCTTAACTCCCATTCTCTCCTGGACCCCTTCCAATGTGGCTTCTGTCCCCTCCACTCTATGGAAACTGCTCTCTCTAAGGTCACCCATTGCCTCATTCTTGCCAAATCCAGTGGTTCCTACTCCATTCTAATCTTCCTTGACCTCTCAACTGCCTTTGACACTGTCGACCATCCCCACCTCCTCCAGACCTTATCTCACCTTGGCTTCACAGACTCCGTCCTCTCCTGGTTTTCCACTTATATCTCTGGCCGGTCATTCTCGGTCTCCTTCGCAGTTGCCTCCTCCCCCTCCCATCCTTTAACTGTTGGAGTTCCTCAAGGGTCAGTTCTTGGCCCTCTTCTGTTCTCCATTTACACTCACTCCCTTGGTGAACTCATTCACTCTCACAGCTTTGACTACCATCTCTATGCAGATGACACGCAGATCTACATCTGCCCTGTCCTCTCCTCGTCCCTTCAGGCAAGCATCTCCTCCTGCCTCCAGGATGTCTCCACCTGGATGTCTGCCCACCACCTAAAACTCAACATGAACAAAACTGAGCTCCTTATCTTCCCTCCTAAGCCCGGTCCTCTCCCAGACTTCCCAGCACCGTGAATGGTACGACCATCCTTCCCGTCTCTCAGGCCCGCAACCTCGGTGTCATCTTTGACTCGTCTCTCTCGTTCACCCCACACATCCGATCTGTTACCAAGACCTGCCGGTCTCACCTTTACAATATCACCAAGATCCGCCCTTTCCTCTCCACCCAGACGGCTACCTTACTGCTACGGGCTTTCGTTATATCCCAGCTAGACTACTGTGTCAGCCTTCTCTCTGATCTCCCTTCCTCCTCTCTTGCCCTGCTCCAGTCTATTCTTCACTCTGCTGCCTGGCTCATCTTCCTGCAGAAATGATTTGGACATGTCACTCTTCTTCTTCAACACCTCCAGTGATTGCTTCTCAACCTCCACTCCAAACAAAAACTCCTCACTCTAGGCTTCAAGGCTCTCCATCACCTTGCCCCTTTCTACCTCTCCTCCCTTCTCTCTTTCTACTGCCCACCCTGCACACTCCACTCCTCTGCCGCCCTCCTCCTCATCGTCCCTCGGTCTCGCCTATCCCGCCGTCAACCCCTGGGCCATGTCCTCCCGCGGTCCTGGAATGTTCTCCCTCCTCACCTCCAACAATCTAATTCTCTTCCCCTCTTCAAATCCCTACTTAAAGCTCACCTCCTCCAAGAGGCCTTCCCAGACTGAGCTCCCCCCTTTTTCCCTCAGTTCCCTCTCCCCCCCTTTCACCTCTCCGCAGCTAAACCCTCTTCTCCCTCCTTTCCCTCTCCTCCTCCCCCTCTCCCATCCCACCCCCTCAGCACTGTACTCGACTGTATATATCTTTATCACCCTATTTATTTTGTTTATTTTGTTTAATGAGATGTACATCACCCTGATTCTATTTATTTGCCATTTTTTTTATGAGATGTTCTTCCCCTTGACTTTATTTATTGCTATTGTTCTTGTCTGCCTGTCTCCCCCGATTAGACTGTAAGCCCGTCAAAGGGCAGGGACTGTCTCTATCTGTTGCCGACTTGTACATTCCAAGCGCTTAGTACAGTGCTCTGCACATAGTAAGCGCTCAATAAATACTATTGAATGAAGGCTCTCTATCACCTTGCCCCCTCCTACCTCTCCTCCCTTCTCTCTTTCCACTGCCCACCCTGCACACTCTGCTCCTCTGCCGCCCACCTCCTCACCATTCCCCGTTCTCGCCTATCCCGCCGTTGACCCCTGGGCCACGCCCTTCTGCACTCCTGGAATGCCCTTCCTCCTCACCTCCACCAAACTAATTCTCTTCTCCTCTTCAAAACCCTACTTACAGCTAACCTCCTCCAAGAGGCCTTCCCAGACTGAGCTCCCCTTCTCCCTCTACTCCCTCTACTCCCTCTACTGTTCCCCTTCACCTTTCCACAAGCTAAACCCTCTTTTCCCCCCATTTCCCTCTGCTCCTCCCCCTCTCCCTTCCCATCCTCTCAGTACTGTACTCGTCTGCTCAACTGTATATATTTTCATTACCCTACTCATTTTGTTAATGAAATGTACATCGCCTTGATTCTGTTTATTTGCTATTGTTTTATCGAGATGTTCATCGCCTTGATTCTGTTTATTGCTATTGTTCTTGTCTGTCTGTCTCCCCCGATTAGACTGTAAACCCGTTAAAGGGCAGGGACTCTATCTCCTCCAAGAGGTCTTCCCAGATTAAGCCCCACTTTTGCTTATCTTCCACTCCATTTTGTGTCACCCTGACATGCTCCCTTCACTCTCCTCAGCCCCCCACCAGCCCCTAAGAACTTATGTGTATATCTCTAATTTTATTTATTTGTATTGATGTGTGTTTCCCCCCCCAGAGCTCTATGTGGGCAGGAAATGTCCCTGTTTATTGTTGTACTTTCCAAAGCACTTAGTATAGTGCTCTGCACACAGAAAGCATTTATAAATGTGGTCGAATGAACACATGAATGAATGAATTGGCATGATTGAACTGTACATTTTATTCCTTCTGGGATTTTTTTGGAACAGCGTGATGTCGTGGATACAACATGGGCCTAGGAATCAGAAAGTCATGGGTTCTAATCCCAGCTCTGCCACTTGTATGCTCTTTGACCTTGAGCAAGTCACCTTACTTCTTTATGCCTCAGGTACCTCATCTGTGAAATGGGAATTGAAACTATGTGCCCCATGGGTAGCAGAGACTTTGTATAACCCAATTTTCTTGTATCCAATCTGGCAAATAATAAGCACTTAGTAATATTGGTATTTGTTAAGTGCCTACCTTGTGCAGAGCACTGTTCTAAGTGCTGGGGTAGATACAGGTTAATCAGGTTGTCCCACGTGAGGCTCACAGTCTTAATCCCCCTTTTACAGATGAGGTAACGGAAGCCCTGAGAAGTTATGTGATTTGCCCATACTCACACAGCTGACAAGTGGCAGAGCTGGGATTAGAACCTATGCCCATAACATAACATATGCTTTTATTATTATTTGCATTATTACTTGTATTTTTTGTATAATATATATAGTATATGTATATTATAATACATAATTATATAATACAATATATGTATTGTATTATGTATACTTTTCATATTATTTGTATTATTATTTGTATAATATATAATATATGTAAAAATGTATAGTATAATATAATCTGTATATTATTTGTATTATTTTGGTGTAGAAAAGGGTAGGCGTGGTACCAAGAGGTTGTCTGTGTGGGAGTCAGGCATAGGGGTTAATTCTAACATATCCATTTACTTCTTCATTGACAGTGAGAAATAATTGCTTTTTATAGGTTATCAGATGCACTGTGGGGGAACAGTTCCTCTTTAGAGGATATTTGAATATGTAATGTCACTTTTTTCAAAGTTTCCAAGTAACCAGAAGGGAATATCATTTATTTTATTTCCTTAGGAAGAAAGCAACATGCCTCATGACACAGCTGAACTACATTCCTTGAAGATAATTGCATTAGAGAAAATAGCTGTAGTAGAGAAGCAATATGGTCTAGGATAAAAGGCCCTTGGCTCTTGCAGTGTGACTGTAGACAAGTCAATTCAGTACACTATGCTTCAGTTTCCTCCTCTGTAAAATGGGGATTCAGTGCTATTCTCCCTGCTTACTTCAACTGTGAGCCCCCTGTGGGACAGGGACATTTCTGATCTGATTATCTGAATCTTCTCCCTCCCGACACTGCAATCCCTGCCTCCATCCCACTGCGTTGAGATCTCCCTTCACGAAGAGCCTGCAGTCGGGCCCTAATGACCCGCAACTAGGCTCATGGTCTGTCTACCACCCAGGCGAACCCTCCGCAAAAGGACATCTGTATCCCCTCCCGAGAACATTGAGGCCCCCAGCTTCCTCAGGGCCCACAGCCAGTCAGAAGTTCATCTTCCTCCAGATGATCCCTGAGAGCCGATGCAATTGCTGACCATCCAGTACCCCCAGGCTGGGGACCCCTCCCATAATCACTAGACTCTCCACTCGAAACGACCTCTAGCCCAGCCAACCAGAACTGTGAGACATTATGTTCCCCAACTTCCCCCGAAAGCGGCCATCTTCCCTCAACCCCTCCTCGTTCTAATCGGGTTTGGCTGGATCCTCCCCACTCCCAGTAACAATGGCCTTGTTCTCACTGTGTTACTTCCATCAACTCTCTGAATTCTCACCTATTCATCCCAACCCATGTTTTGTGGTTATTTATTCCTCTTCCTGGATATTTAGTCTCCCATATTCCTTATAACAATGTCATGCATCTCCAAGAATTGCCATCCACAGGACACCTTCCTTCACCTCAGAGACAATTTAGCCAAGAACCCCTGGACTCTCCTAACCATGAGCATTTTTGAAGTGAATGACTCATGGACAATTCAACCTTCTTCTCTGGGCATCTCCCAATTATGTTGTTGTTGCTCTCCTATGTTAACTGGTAACTGCTCCAAATTCTGTCGTTTACCTCACTGACCTCACTGTGTCCTTTCAATTCCCCAACTCTTGTCTGCCCATCCCAGTCCTCACCTTCCCCTTTCCCTCTTCCACCAGCTCCCCCTGCCAAGCCTTCTCCCCTCCCCTTCCCTGGAATCCCTCTCTACCTGGGCCCACCCTCACCACCCTCTCCCTGCCCAGGCCCCCACCAAACCACTCCCACCAAACTCCTTCCCTCCCCTTCCCCCAACCCCTGCCCCATCCCTGTCCTCCTGTCTCATTGCCACTTCTCATCCCCCTCCCCGCAAACAACCCCTGCGAGATCATGCCCATAGAAACCCTCCCCACCCCCTTTCCCCTCTTTCTCCTCCCTCCACAGCTGCTGTCAAGTGTGACCTATGGAACCCCCCCTCCATTGTAGATAAACTCCCTTTCATCCTTGACCCGTTCCTTTCTCGCTCTCTTTTTCTTCTCATTCTTACTGAGAAGTGACTTGCCCCAGATGACATGGTCTCTTCTACTGCTCTCTCATTCATTCATTAGTATTTATTGAGCGCTTACTATGAGCAGAGCACTGTACTTGGAATGTCAATTCGGTAACAGATAGAAACAATCCCTGCCCATTGGTGGCCCTACAGTCTAATCGGGGGAGAAAATGGACAAAAACAAGAATCACAAGAACTTAATCACAATAAACAGAATCAAGGGGATGTACACCTCATTAACAAAATAAATTGGGTAATAAAAATATATATAAATGAGCACAGTGCTGAGAGGGAGGAGCAGAGGGAAAGAAGGGAAAAGGGGATTAATTGAGGGGAGGTGAAGGAGGGGCAGAGGGAAAAGGGGAGGCTCAATCTGGAAAGGCCTCTTGGAGGAGGTGAGCTCTCAGTAGGGCTGAGAGGAGAAGAGGAGGAGAAGAAAGTTCTTCTCAAAAGAGGAGAAGAGAGTTAATTTGGCAGAGGTGAGGAGGGAGGGCATTCCAGGACAGTAGGAGGACATGGGCCAGGGGTCAACAGCAGGATAGGCATGAATGGGGGATGGTGAGGAGGTGAGTGGCAGAGGAGCAGAGCGTGTGGGGTGGAGAGTAGAAAAAGAGAAGGAAGGTGAGGTTTCTGCAGGAAGATGATCTGGGCAGCGGAATGAAGAATAGACTGGAGCGGGGAGAGACAGGAGGAAGGGACATCGGAAAGAAGGCTGACACAGTAATCCAGCTGCGATAGTATGAGAGCTTGTACCAGCACGGTAGCCATTTGGATGGAGAGGAAAGGGCAGATCGTGGCGATATTGTAAGTTGAGACCAGCAGGCATTGGTGATGGATTGGATGTGTGGGGTGAATGAGAGAGCTGAATCAAGGATGACACCAAAGTTGCAGGCTTGAGAGACGGGAAAGGTGGTCGTACCATCCACAGTGACAGAGAAGTCAGTTAGAGGACAGGGTTTGTGAGGGAAGATAAGGAACTCAGTTTTGGACATGTTGAGTTTTAGGTGGCAGGCAGACATCCGGGTAGAGATGTCCTGGAGGCAGGAGGAGATATGAGCGTGAAGGGAGGAGGAGAGAACAGGGGAGGAGATGTAGATTTGGGTGTCATATGCATAGAGATGATAGCTGAAGTTGTGGGAGCGAATGAGTTCACCAAGGAAGTGAGTGTAGATGGAGAAAGGAGAGGGCCAAGAACTGACCCTTAAGGAACCCCTACAGTTAGAGAATAGGAGGGGGAGGAGGAGACTGCAAAGGAGACCGAGAATGAACGGCCAGAAAGATAAGAGGAGAACCAGGAGAGGACGGAGTCTGTGAAGCCAAGGTGAAATAAGGTGTAGAGGAGAAGGGGATGGTCTACAGTGTCAAAGGCAGCTGAGAGGTCAAGAAGGATTAGGATAGAGTAGGAGTCCTTGGATTTGGCAAGAAGGAGGTAATGATGACCTTTGAGAGAGCAGTCTCAGTAGAGTGGAGGGGATGGAAGTCAGATTGGAGGGGGGCCAGGAGAGAGTTGGAGTTAAGGAATTATAGGCAGTGAGTGTAGACAACTAGTTCTTTCTAGGAGTTTGAAAAGGAAGGGTAGGAGGAAGGATAGGGCAGTAACTGGAAGGGGAAGTGGGGTCGAGATTGGGGTTTTTTTAAGATGGGGAGACATGGATATGTTTGAAGACAGAAGGGAAGAAGCCATTGGACAGTGAATGGTTAAAGATAGGAGTTGAGGAGGGGAGGAGGGAAGGAGGAGGTGAACTTGCAGTAAGGCTTTGAAGAAGGGAAGAGAGTTAGGCTGATGTGAGGAGGGAGGGGGCATTCCTGGACAGAGGTAGGACCTGGGCCACGGGTTGACGGCCGAGCAGGCGAGAACGAGGGACCATGAGAAGGTTAGTGGCAGAGGAGCTGAGTGTATGGGGTGGCCTGAAGAAAGAGAGAAGGGAGATGAGGTAGGAGGGGACTAGGTGATGGAGAGCCTTGAAACCAACAGTGAGTAGTTTTTGTTTCATGCACAGGTTGATAGGCAACCACTGGAGGTTGCTGAGGAGGAGAGTGACATTTATAGAAAGAAAATCCGGGCAGCCAAATTAAAAATAGACTGGAGCGGGGAGAGGCAAGAGGATGGGAGATGAGAGAGGAGGGTGACACAATAATCCAGTCGGGATATTTTGAGAGCTTGTGCCAGCAAGGTAGCAGTTTGGATTGAGAGGAAAGGGCAGATCTTGGTGATATTTTGAAGGTGAGACTGGCAGGTGTTGGTGACAGATTGGATATGTGGGGTGAATGAGAGAGCAGAGTCAAGTATGGCACCAAGGTTGTGGGCTTGTCAGACGGGAAGGATGGTAGTGCTGTCCACAGTGACAGGAAAGTCAAGTAGAGGACAGGGTTTGGGAGGGAAGTTAAAAAGCTCAGTCTTGAACATGTTAAGTTTTAGTTGGCAGGCAGACATCCAGGTGGAGATGTTCTAACGGCAGGAGGAGATACAAGCCTGGAGAGAGAGGGAGAGAACAGGGGAGGAGATGTAGATTTGGGGGTCATTTGCGTAGAGATGATAGTTGAAGCTGTGGGAGCGATTGATTTCATCAAGGGAGTAAGTACAGATGGAGAAAGAAGGGGACCAAAAACTGATCCCTGAGGAACCCCTACTTTTAGTAGATGGGACGGGAAGGAGGAGCCCACGCAAGAAGACTGAGAATGAACAGCCAGAAAGGTAAGGGTAAAACCAGGAGAGGACAGAGTCCTTGGAGCCAAGATGAGATAAAGTGTGGAGGAGAAGGGAATGGTCGACAGTGTCAAAGGCAGCTGAGAGGTCAAGGAGGATTAAGATAGAGTAGGAGCCATTAGATTTGGCAAGAAAGAGGTCATGGGTGACCTTTGAGAGGGCAGTTTTGGTGGAGTGGAGGGATGGAGCCAGATTGGAGGGGTTCCAGGAGAGAGTTGGAGTTGAGGAATTCAAGGCAGCAAGTGTAGATGACACATTCCAGAAGTTTGGAAAAGAAGGGTAGGAGGGACATAGGACAATAACTGTAAGGGGAAGTGGGGTCAAGAGAGGGTTTTTTTAGGATGGGGGAGACATGGGCATGTTTGAAGGTAGAGGGGAAGAAGCCATTGTAGAGTGAGTGGTTAAAGATAGACTTTAAGGAGGGGAGGATGGAAGGGGCAATAGTTTTTATAAGGTGAGCGAGAATGGGGTCCGAAACACAGTTGAAGGGGGTGGCACTTTTGAAGAGGGAAGAGATCTCCTCTGAAGATATTGCAGGAAAGGATGGGAAAGTATGGGAGAGGATTGGGAGGGGGAGGATGGAGAAGGAGGAGGGGTGACTTTGGGGAGCTCAGAACTGATAGTGTTAATTTTTGTAATGAAGTAGGTGGCCAGGTCATTGGGAGAGGGGGAGGGGGAGAACAGGTGGCATGAGGAGAGAGTTAAATTTCCAGAACAATTGGTGGGGTAATGGGCAAGGATGTCAATGAGGAAAGAAAAATAGTTTGTCTGGCAGAGAAGACGACAAAAGGCAAAGGCCCATTGGATGGCAGAGGGGACTGGAGGGAATTATCTGGCCTGTGGCAGTTGGACAAAGTACCATGGCTTGGGTATACCTGTGGTGTGAAAAGTCAGCAGATAATACAGGTTGTACCCCCAAGTTTCTCTTAGTATGCCTGATACTCTTTAACAGTTTTAGCATTCCCCTGTAACCTTCCTTGTGTTCTTTACTTCCTGTTATCTTATATCATATATACTATTGTTCCTCAATTCCTTACTGACTTGGTTAGCCACTGAGGTATTAAGGTTTCATCTGACTTTGAGGAAAATATGTAAAGTAAAAGTTTCTTGTTATTTAAACTTAAATTTTGGTAGGGGGAGTTTTTTGATCTCCATCTGGCTTTTTCATGGCTTTTTCCATGGCTTTTTCCATGGCGTCTCCTAACATTCATTAATATGAGATTCTTCTGTCCACAACTATCTTGAAGTATCAGACAATTTCTCTGTCTCTTATTTTTGATATTTGTTTTACATCTATTTATATTGTTGTGACTTTACAATCATGTGTATGTTTAGCTACTCAATTCTAATGAGAAAGTTTGGCCTTTCTCTAGTTTGAGAAAGTTTATCATTACCTCGTGCATCACTTGCATCACTTGACCCACGTTTTGGAGAAGGTTGAAAGGTGTTCAATCCCCTACTCTTTCTATCTAAATCTCCTTTTAACTAAATATTTGTTTACTAATTCTCAGAAACCAACTCTTTAACTGAATTTTTTTAATCTCTCCTTTTCTTTTTGTCTCTTAAAATGTGCTCAATTATTGTATTCTTATTTTAATAATTTATCCTTAAATCAACTTTGTCTTTTTCACCATAAAATTTCATTATTGAGATGATATAAAGGATTATTATTGATTTATTTGTATTGAATTGTATTGCAGAATACTGTACTAAACACTTGGGAGAGTACAGTATAACAGAGTTGGTAGACATGTTCCCTTCCCACAAGGAGCTTACAGTCTATAGAGGAGGCAGTTTTGGGAGAAATAAGGTACGAAGATGAGGAATTAATCAGTCAAGGCCTCCTGGAGGAAATGACTTTCTGAAATCGGGAGAGGCATGATCTAGATTAAAGTATAGATGTGAGCAAGAAGTCGGTGGTGAGAGATTCAAGATTAAGGCACAGTCAGTTGGCTAGAGTGGAGTGAAATGTGGAAGCTGGAGCCTCTTCATGGAAGCCCCTTCATGGAAGGGGCATGAGAATAAGTAAAGGGAAGAGTACTGATCAAGTGCCATGAAGCCAACTGTCAGGAGTTTTGGCATGTTGTGGAGTGGAATGGACAGCCATTGGAGGTTTTTGTAGAGTGGGGAGACAGGCCAAACGATGTTTTGGAAAAGTGATCCAGGCAGCAGCCAAGTGAACTGTGGACTGAAGAGAGGAGAGGCTGGAGGCAGGGAGGTCACTGAGGAGGCTGAGCAGTAGTTGGGTTTAAATATGAGAAGTGCTTGGACCACCCTGGAGGCAGTTTGGGTGGAGAAGGAGGGGCAGAACCTGGAAATGCTGCAAAAGAAAAACCTATAGGGTTTGGCTACAAACTCAGTATGGGGGTTGAAAGAGAGGGAGGAGTCAAGGATAATGTAAGTAAAACCAGTTAGATTAAAAAGGATTTAAATAAATTCTGTATTGTGGATTCATAATGGGTTTATTAGGTTCTTTCAAGCAACCTCTGGTGCCACCAGCAGTGAGGCATATTATGACATGTGCATTATGTAGTTTAACAGCAACAGCAACAAAACCACCTTAGTAGGGGAGAGTTATGGCAGCCTGGGAAAAGTGCTTCTGTTGGCAACAGTGGAAGAAAGAGTCAGGAAGAACTCCGTCTGACTCGTGTGCCCATTCTCCGAGGCCAGGTTGGCATTAGAAGGCAAATGTACCTGGACAACGTTGTACCAACAAATATCTATTGGGTGTTAGATTTTCAACACTTGTTGATCTCAGGAAATTATAGGATCACAGAGGTCATGTACATCCAGGTTGGTAGTGATACTATAATTACAGCTCCTAATAATAAATAACTCCTATTAGCCCTCTTTCTCACAGAAAACTTAAGGCAAGTCAATCTGCGATAGCACTAATGCACTTTAATATTGTTATTTTGTACAGGTTTCTCACTTGAATCTAATCTTTGGTTCTGAAGTGCACAAAGTCTCTATCCATCCCTCAACCTTAAAAGTATTTTGAGTGACTTGGATAGAGAGGTTGTTACCCTTATAATATCCCTACTGGATTATTGTGACAGCCTCTTCTCTGATCTCCCTTCCTCCTGTCTTTCCCCACTCCACTCTATTCTTCATTCCGCTGCCCGGATCATCTTCCTACAGAAATGCTCTGGGCATGTCATGTCACTCCCCTTCTCAAAACCTACATTGGTTGCCTATCAACTTTCACACAAAACAAAACTCCTCACTCTTGGCTTCAAAGCTCTCCATCACCTTGCCCCCTCCTACCTCTCCTCCCGTGTCTTTCTGCTGCCCACCCTGTACAGTCCACTCCTCTGCTGCTCACCTCCTCACTGTCCCCTGTTCATACCTATCCCATAGTCGACCCCTGGCCCATGTCCTACCGCTGACCTGCAGTGCCCTCCCTCTTCATGTCCGCCAAACTAACTCTCTTCCTGTCTTCAAAGCCCTACTGAGAGCTCACCTCCTCCAAGAGGTCTTCCCAGACTGAGCCCCCCTTTCCCTCTTCTCCCCTTTCCCCTCACCTCAGCACTGTACTTATTTGCATGTATTATTTATTACCCTATTTATTTTCTTAATGAGGTGTACATCCCCTTGATTCTATTTATCTTGATGATATTGTCTTGTTTTTGTTTTGTTCTGTTTTGCTTTGCTGCCTGTCCCCCCCGTTTAGACTGTGAGCACATCACTGGGCAGAGATTGTTTCTATCTGTTGCCAAATTGTATATTCCAAGTGCTTAGTACAGTAGTAAGTACAGTACAGAGCACGTAGTAAGCACTCAATAAATACTATTGAATGAATGAATACCCATTGATAGCACTAGGTAAAGACAGATCTCTGATATGTTTGCTTCAGTGCCTTTTGCTGAATAGGATAGCAAAGATAGCACTTTGAATGAAAATTAAGTATTATACTCATAAAAAATGTAGTTCAAAGTATTTTATTATTAGAACATATTTATTGCTATTTGATCACACAGCCTTGAGGTGTTTTCTATCATTAATAATAATAATTATAATGTTGGTATTTATTAAGCACTTACTATGTGCAGAGCACTGTTCTGAGCGCTGGGGTAGATACAAAGTAATCAGGTTGTCCCACGTGAGGCTTACAGTCTTAAGCCCCATTTTACAGATGAGGTAACTGAGGCAAAGAGAAGTTAAGTAACTTAGCCACAGTGACACAGCTGGCAAGTGGCAGAGCTGAGATTTGAACCCATAACCTCTGACTCCCAACCCCGTGCTCTTTCCACTGAGCTATGCTGCTTCTCTGTTTTGTATTAATATTGGTGATGACAATATTTTGAATCTTAGGAATATAATATGCTTTACTTTTTATCCTGAAGAAAATTACTCTATCCCTTTTTTGCATTACATTTTATAAGAAAGGAACACTAACACAGATAAGGGAATAGATGAGTGTGAGAGTGTGAGTTAGAGTGAAGGTATATTAAAAAAAGGAAAACTAACTTAAAGACAGGAGAAATGGAAAAAAGAAAACATCATTTCTGTAGTCTCTGTTAATCCAGCAAATGTGTGTGCCAGTGCCAAAAGAAGAAACATAGCTCAAAAAGGAAACTGAAGCCATTTGAAAAAGAGGAACCAAGTGACAGCCCCCTAAAATTGGTCACTGGGGGTAAGAATTTCATCAGTAGTAATACAAACATAGTTACAAACTTGACTGGACTGTACTTTCAGAACACAAACAAAATACCTTCTATTCCATGATATCAAAGAAAATAAATAATATACGCATGATGCCCTTTTTTAAGAACTACTAACTTAATTACTAAATAAGTTGTAATCAACCACTGGTATTTATTGAGTGTTTACTGTGTACACAGTACTAAAAACTTGGAAGGCTACACTACAGTAGAGTACTCTCCCAAATCAGTACTCCCCAAAAAGTCAAAATTCAATAAATACCATTGAGGCTGATGCTGATGATATTGATGAGGAGTAGTCACTATATATTTGCCCCCCAGGAGTTTACAGAATAGAGAGGGAGACAGATTTTAAAATAAATAACAGATGAATATGTACATAAGTGCCATGGGGGTGGGTTGAAGAAATGCTTCCCAGGTAGAGACCCAAGTACATAAGCAAATCAGAATGGAGGGAAGAGAGAGCTCTGGGCCGGGGCAGAACACCATTATGGAGAGTAGTGTTCTCCATTAGAGGGGTGAAATAGAGGGGTAAACTGGAGGGCTAGAAGGATAAGCAAGGGGTAGGTGGCGGAAAGAATGAGATCAGGGTACAGTGAGTAGATTAGCTTTTGAGGAGTGAAGTGTGCAGTAAGGATTGTAAGATTAGATCAGTAAGGTAAAACAGGAGAGTTATTTTAAACTGATGGAAAAGAGGTGGATGGGCAACTACTGGAGGTAATTGAGGGGTGGGGAGATGTGGACTGAGCATTTTTTTAGAAAAATGAACTAGGCAGCAGAGTGAAGTATTGACTTGTGAAGGGAGAGTTGAGAAGGAGGGAAGTCAGCAAGGAAACTGAGACTAATGCAGTCGATGAGGTGGAATAAGATGAGTGCTTGGTGCTTGGATCAGGTTAGTAGCAGTTTGGATGGAAAGTGATGTGAAGATAGAACTGTGGGGATTTGGTGACAGACTGTGTGAATCAAAGGAGAGAGATGAGATGAAGACAATTTCTTCATCTCTAGTCTTAGTTTATGAATATTGTTTTTTGCTCTCTGAAATGTTATTGATTTTGTTTGTCTAGTTATTTAAACTGAATATTGTTATAAACAACTAGGAAATTTATGTTATTAATAACAAATTTTATTACTTTAATAGCTAGGGTTTTCTTGTATTTACTTTTATAAGCTTGGCATATGCCATGAGGTACAAACTGTACTGTGAAATTCAAACAAAATCTAGAGGAAAATTTTACCAAATATCTTCCCGCCAAGTGGTGCAGGTAAAATCTCCTCCTCTCAGCTAACACAAACTTTTATTGTTTTACTCCATTTTGAAATGCAATTAAAAATGCATTAACTCCTATTGTAATTTTTCAAGTTTGGAAAGTTTTTGAATGATCTTCAGGAGATCATTCTTGCCTTGATTTGTCTTGTTTTAAATACTAGGCTTTTACTTCCAAACAAATTTCCATAATTTAAAGGTCTTAATAATTTGTTTAGCAACACTGTGTATATTTCTTTCTAACAGCCTTTCTGAAATGTGGGGTCCCAACTCTGACAGGGGTGTGAGCATAGGCATAGCTGCATTGTGTGGTAGCTTCCTTATAGGAACTGTTGAACTGCTGGAAGGTTTACTCTCCATGTCAATCATGTCACCTAGGCTAGCACGGATATAGGATGCCTGGTTCTGTTTTGGGGATTCCCAGGAACACTTCTTCAGGAGGGTTAGGTGGGAGGAGAACCATATTTTGCCTCTACCTATTGATATACTTCAAATCAAGATTTTTCAACCTGTTTCATAGGGATTTGGTAAGAAGTCATTCCCCCTTCTAGACTGTGAGCCCATTGTTGGGTAGGGATTGTCTCTATCTGTTGCCTAATTGTACTAAGAGCTTAGTACAGTGCCCTGCACACAGTAAGCGCTCAATAAATGTGCATGAATGAATTAATCAGTGGTCAAAGTTCATATGGTAGATCTACAATAGATGTTATATTGCTGAATTTCTTATACTGTATTATACTTAGTTACCAACATTTGATCAGTAGAAAGAAATTAGGGTAAAATGGATTTGACTTTTAAGTAGTTTCCAAAATATTTCTTTAAAATTTAATCCCTAAAGTACTTATGATTCCCAAGATTAGCAAAACAAAGGGAAACTTAAAATTGGTGAAATTCTAGAGGAGGTATCTTTTTTTTCAAATTTGCTCAGTTTTTGAGACAGAGAATCCTAGAAGGCATCTGAAGTGTGTGGGACTTAGGCTGTAAGAAGGCCAGAGGGAAACCTTTTTCTTGCTAGTAAAATGGAAAGTAGTTTATAAAATGGAAAATGTTAAATTCCATTCTGCACCAGGAAATTTCTACATGCAACCAAAGATTTTGAGGCACAGTATTGCATAGTTGGAAGAGCATGGGCCTGGGAATCAGAGGCCCTGGGTTCTAATCCTGGCTGTGCCATTTTCCTGTTGTGAGACCTTGAGCAAGTCACTTAACTTCTGTGTGCCTCCGTTTCCTCAATTGTAAAATGAGGATTCAGTATCTATTCTCCATCCTACTTAGACTGCGACTGCAAAGTCCACGTGGGACAAACCCCTCAAGCTGCTGAATGCCAGCCTATTCTGCTACATAGGTTATATCCAGTCTTACACAAGTACACAAAGTAGAAAACCAAATCAAGAAATCAATGTGCCTCTTTGGAGATGAACAGCGTGATTGTGGTGACAAACACCTAACTAAAAATCTGCGGGTAGCATCCCACTTATGTATGGCTGTGGAACCTGGATCTTCCCCAGAAAGCATCTATTCAGTTCATGAAACTTTTAATCCATATCATCTACAAACATCATGTGATCAGACAAATTCATCAGGCAGTGCTCCTCAAATCGGAGTTTACCTTGGAGTAAGTTGGAAGGCAGCAAGAAACCCAAGCAACTGAGATGTTTGAAATTGGTGGAGATTAAGTGGTGTAAAGAATGGTCTTAAACAATGTATTGATAACTGCAACACAAAGACCAACCTGGAAAGTAGCAGTCAGAAAAGGAGTTACTCTCCTCAAAAAGAAATGTTGGACAGATTTGAAACCAGGAGGCAGATTCCACTATAAAGTGATATTTTAACATTGTGGTAAGGAAGTATCTTGAAAGTTTGGAAGAGATTAACATTCAGATTGATCTGTTCAGTCCCATCCATTCATCTGGATTGAGTCATGTTGTCAATAACCTCATATTCAAAAGTGGACAGTTTTAATATCTATTTAACTTACCAGAACATAAAGTGCCTTCATATAAATTTGCTTCAAGATTGTACTATTTTGTTTAGAAAGGAGCATTTTGCTATCTGTACACAAATATGTACCTATTTTTGGAGTCTGTCCTTCTGTGCAACCAAAACACAGCCACCTGCAAGTGAAGGTGCTAAGGTACAGCAATGGCACTGCAGCTTTGGCTCTAAATGATTGACTGATTGATAGACTTGGATAGATTTGGTTAATAATTGGGGTCCTGCAAATCACAATCCCTGTTTACACTTCCCCTTGTGCTGCATGCCCCACCTGCCAACTCTCGTAGCTCTCTGTGCCCCAGCAGAGGCATGATTAGTGGGGATAGGAGAAGCAGCATGGCCTAATGGATAGAGCATGGGCCTGGGAATCAGAAGTACTGGGATTCTAGTCCAGGCTCTGTTACTTGTCTGCTGTGAGACTTTGGGCAAGTCACTTAACTCTCTGGGACTCTTTTACCTCATCTCAAAAAAGGGGAATAAGATGGTGAGCCCCACGTGAGGCAGGCACTATGTCCAAATTGATTAGCTTCTATATTCTCCCATGCTTAGTGCACTGCCTAGCACATAGTAAGCACTTGACCAATGTCATAAAAAAGAGTGTGCTGATGAGCGACTCCAGCAACTACCGCTAAAATCAATTCTGTCCTGCAGCTCCTCAGTCATTCAATCAATTATATTTATTGAGTGCCTACTGTTTGCAAAGCACTGTACTGAGCGCTTCAGAGTGTACAGTATAATCACTAACAGACACATTCCTTGCCCACAACAAGTTCACAGTCTAGAGGAGCTCTCTGTTCTTAAACTCCAGGACCAGGTCTCACCTGTCTTCCTTGTCAGGACACTCTGCCATCACTGTCATCCTTCAATTCTTTTCTCCACTGACAGATCCAGAAGAGAAGTAGTATGACCTAATGAAAAGAGCATGGGCCTGGACTGGAAGTCAAAGGACCTGGGTTCTAATTCCAGCTCTACCACGTGACTGCTGTGAGACCTTGGGCTAATCACTTAATTTCTCTGTGCCTCAGTTACCTCATTTGTAAGATGGGAATTAAGACTGTGAGCCCAAAGTGGGATATGGACTGTGCCCAACCTAATTAGCTTGTATGTACCACAGTGTTTAATTCAATGCCTGGCCCATCGTAAGTGCTTAACAAATACCATTTTAAAAAAAGAAAAATCTATAAAATTCAAATCCAGCTAAAATCTGCATGCTTAAGTGGTTATTGATGAGGCTGAAGACACATATCTGGGAAGCTTTCAGAAAGGGAACAAATCCCTATCAGCTTGAGTTGGTTTATTAGATTATTTGCTGCCTGAGGGTTTGCCGTCACATTCATTACTACTGGTATATACCTGGATTAAGAAGGTGTTCCTATCTCCCAATCCACTTCTCTCCTAACCCTTTAGATTGCTGTCCATGCATGGAGAGGAAAGAGCCAGGAATGTGTAATTTTTTATGCCTTGTTTGCGTGCGCGCGCATGCATGTGCGCGCACACACACACACACACACGCTGTTGCTCATTAGGCTACTGTAGACCTGTAGTCCCCACCATTGCTCTTCTTTGCCCATGAATTTAGAGGCAGCCACTATAAAAGGGGTTTGTGCATGGGGTAGAGAAAGTGATCTGGGCTTCTCTTTCCTTTGGTACCCAAAAGGTAATGGCAAGGAAGGAAGGGAGATTGAAAGTGTTGCGCCACTGGAGACAAGTAAGAGTTCTGTGCTTTCCCCAGCAGCAGCAGGTGTAGAAACTGAGACAACTGTAGGGATCCAGGACCCTCTGCTCCTTCCTCCCGATCCTCTAGGCCTCGAGGTGAATCCCACCCATCACCCCCAAGCCAGGAGTAACAGGAAAAGTGGTGAGTGAGGCAGTGGCCACCTTCTTGCTCTTCCTCTCCTCACCCATGAAAGCAAATCCCACCCATGTTATTTGGTTATTTACTCCACAGCCCAGGCATTTCCTCTCCCATGTTCCCCATAACAGCTCCATCCTTCCCCAAATCTACCATCCACAGGACTTTCTCCACCGCCTCAGAGACAGTTGGGCCAAGAGCCGCTGAGCTCTCCTTGCCTTTAGCCTTTTTGATTTGATTGACCCATGGACAATTAAACATTCTACTCTGTTCTTCACGTGCTTATTATATCATATATTATATTGTTGCTATTGCATGTTAAATGTTAAATGAGCTCAGTGCTGTCATTTACCTTGCTGACTTCTCCATGACCTTCCAATTCCCCTGCTCCCATCTGCCCTTCCCAATCCTCACCTGTCCCTTCGCCTCTCTCACCCAACTCTTTCCTTCACTTTCCTCTGTCCCCGATCAAACCTCTCCCTTCCAATGCCTTCCCTTCCTTCTTCCCCTCCCTTGTCCCATCCCAGTTCTCCTGTCTCATCTTCACTCCTTAAGCTCCTCTCCCATTCATTCATTCATTCATTCATTCATTCATTCAATAGTATTTATTGAGTGCTTACTATGTGCAGAGCACTGTACTAAGTGCTTGGAATGAACAAGTGGGCAGCAGATAGAGACAGTCCCTGCCATTTGACGGGCTTACAGTCTAATCGGGGGGACAGACAGACAAGAACAATGGCAATAAATAGAGTCAAGGGGAAGAACATTTCGTAAAAACAATGGCAACTAAATAGAATCAAGGCGATGTACAATTCATTAACAAAATAAATAGGGTAAAGAAAATATATACAGTTGAGCAGACGAGTACAGTGCTGAGGGGATGGGAAGGGAGAGGGGGAGGAGCAGAGGGAAATGGGGGGAAAAGAGGGTTAAGCTGCGGAGAGGTGAAGGGGGGGTGGTAGAGGGAGTAGAGGGAGAAGGGGAGCTCAGTCTGGGAAGGCCTCTTGGAGGAGGTGAGTTTTAAGTAGGGATTTGAAGAGGGGAAGAGAATCAGTTTGACGGAGGTGAGGAGGGAGGGCGTTCCAGGACTGCGGGAGGACATGGCCCAGGGGTCGACGTCGGGATGGGCGAGACCGAGGGACGGTAAAGAGATGGGCGGCAGAGGAGCGGAGCGTGCGGGGTGGGCAGTAGAAAGAGAGAAGGGAGGAGAGGTAGGAAGGGGCAAGGTGATGTAGAGCCTTGAAGCCTAGTGTGAGGAGTTTTTGTTTGGAGCGGAGGTTGATAGGCAACCACCGGAGGTGTTTAAGAAGGGGAGTGACATGCCCAGATCGTTTCTGCAGGAAGATGAGCCGGGCAGCGGAAGAATAGACTGGAACGGGGCGATAGAGGAGGAAGGGAGGTCAGAGAGAAGGCTGAGACAGTAGTCTAGCCGGGATATAACGAGAGCCCATAGCAGTAAGGTAGCCGTTTGGGTGGAGAGGAAAGGGCGGATCTTGGCGATATTGTAAAGGTGAAACCAACAGGTCAGGTACCTGGCATTGCATTCCCATCCAAACCCTCCACACCCTTCCCCCTTTCTCCCCTCACTCCACAGCTGCTGCCAAGTGTGGTCTATGAAACCCCTGCTTCATTGTAAGTGGTTTAGTGGAAAGAGCCCAGGCTTGGGAGTCAGAGGTCGTGTGTTCTAATCCCGGCTCTGCCACTTGTTTGGTGTGTGACCTTGGGCAAGTCATTTAACTTCTCTGTGCCTCAGTTACCTCATCTGTAAAAATGGGGATTAAAAAATGTGAACCCCACGTGGGACAATCTGATTATCTTCTATCTACCCAAGCGTTTAGAACAGTGCTCAGCACATAGTAAGCACTTAACAAATACCATAATTATTATTATTATTATCCTTGATCTGTTCCTTTCCCACTCTTTCCTCCTCCTCACCCTCACTGAGACCTGGTGCACCCCAGATGACCCAATCTCTTCTCCCACTTCCCAGACTCACCGGGAAAAGAGGAGGCAACAGCTTCTTTCTCGTACCCCAATGCCGTTTTTGCACTACACCCCCCTTCTTCCCCTCCTTTGAAGCCCTTGTTATTCGCCTCTGCTACTCCCTCTAGATTCTAGTAGCTGTCATCTACGGCCCCCTCCCCCCCAGTCTCTGCTCCAACTTCTTTAACCACCTTGACCCCTTTCTCACCTTCCTGCTCTCCTTTTCCTTGCACACTCTGATCCTTGGAGACTTCAACATCTGCATGGATGTACCTGGTGACTCCTCTGCCGCCTGCCTGCTTTAATTCCTTGACTCTGCCAACCTCCTGCTCCACCGCACCTTGTCCACTCACCAACTTGGTCACACCCTCGATCTCATCATCTCTTACTGCTGCACTACCTCCTCCTTCACCAACTCTGAAATCCCTCTCTGACCATAACCTTCTCACCTGCCTCCTCTCTCACACTCCCTCCCACCATAAATCTGTATTACTTCCCCACAGAGACCTCTGCTCCCTCGACCCCATCCATCTCTCTTAAAGCATCACACCCTACCTTACCTTCCTATTCTCTCTACTCAATTCAGTTGCTCCCCTTTCCTTGCATCACTCTCGCTCCACTAACCCAGGATCACTGCCACTGTCAGCCTCCTTCGCTCTTATGTGTGAGCTGCTGAGTGCTTCTGGCGAAAGTCTAAGCACCAAGCCAACCGTATTTACTTTAAATTTTTCCTTTCCTGTCTTAACTCTGCCCTCTCTTCTGCCAGGCACAACTAGTTTTCTTTCCTCATTGACACCCATGCCTATCTCCCCCACCAACAGTTCTGGACATTTAACTCCCTCCTCAGGCCACATGTTCCTCCCCTTCCTCTATCCCTCACCCCCAGTGATCTGGCCACCTACTTCATTATGAAAGTCAACACCATCAGGTCTGAGCTCCCCGAAGTCACCCCTCCCCCTTCTCCATACCCCCCATTCTCAAACCTCTCTTTACTTTCCCGTCCTTCCCAGCAGTATATTTGGAGGAGATCTCCTTCCTCCTCGCAGGTGCCACCCCCTGAACCTGTGCTTCAGACCACATTCCCACTCATCTTATAAAACTATTGCCCCTTCATTCCTCCCCTCCTTAACTTCTATCTTTAACCACTCACTCTCCAATGGCTTCTTTTCCTCTGTCTTGAAACATGCCCATGTCTCCCCCATCCTTTAGTCAAACCCTCTTTTGGCCCCACTGCCCCTATAAGTTATTGCCCTATCTCCCTCCTACCCTTCCTTTCTAAACTCCTAGAACAAGTCATCTACACTTGCTCCCTTGAATTCCTGAACTCCAACTGTCTCTAGACCCTGTCCAATCTGGCTTCGGTCCCCTCCACTCCAACAAAACTGCCCTATTAAAGGACACCCATGACCTCCTTCTTGCCAAATCCAATGGCTCCTACTGTATCCTAATCCTCCTGGACCTCTCAGCTGCTTTTGACACTGTCAGACCTCCCCTTCTCCTCCACACATTATCCAGCCTTGCCATCACGGATTCTATCCTCTCCTGGTTCTTCTCTTACCTCTCTGGCTGTTCATTTTCGGTCTGTTTTGCAGGATCTTCCTCCCCCTTCAATCCCCTTTCTGTAGGGGTTCCTCAAGGGTCAGTTCTTGGTCTCTTTCTATTCTCCATCTATACTCACTCCCTTGGTGAGCTCATTTGCTCCCATGACTTCAACTATCATCTCTACACAGATGACACCCAAATTTACATCTCCTCCCTTGTTCTCTCTCCCTCCCTTCAGGCTCGATTCTCCTCCTACCTTCAGGACATCTTCACCTGGATGTCTTCCCGCTACCTAAAACTCAACATGCCTAAGAAAGAGCTCCTTATCTTCCCTCGCAAACCCTGTCCTCTCCCTGACTTCCCTGGCACTGTGGACGGCACTACCATGCTTCCTGTCTCATAGGCCCACAATGTTGGTGTCATCCTTGACTCTGCACTCTCATTCACCCCATATATCCAATCCATCACCAGAACCTGCTAGTCTCACCTTTACATCACCAAGATCCACCTTTTCCTCCACATCCAAACTCTCATAATATCCCGACTGGATTATGCCTTCTCTCTGATCAGCAGCCTTCTCTCTGATCTCCCATCCTCCTGTCTCTCTCTGCTTCAGTTAATACTTCACTCTGCTGCCTGGATTATCTTTCTGCAAAAACGCTCTGGGTGTGTCACTTCCCTCCTCAAAAACCGTCGGTGGTTGCCTCTCTACCTTTGCATGAAGCAAAACCTCCTCACCCTTGGCTTCAAAGCTTCCATCACTTTGCCCCTTCCTACCTCACCTCCCTTCCCTCCTTCTACAGCCCACCCCATACGTCACTTAACTTCTCTGTGCCTCAGTTCCCTCATCTGTAAAATGGAGATTAAGACTGTGAGCCCCACGTGGGACAACCTGATCCCCCTATGTTTACCCCAGCGCTTAGAACAGTGCTCGGCACATAGTAAGCGCTTAACAAATACCAACATTATTATTATTATTCTGCTCCTCTGCCACGAACCTCCTCACAGTGCCTCGTTCTCTCTTGTCCTGCCGTCGACCCCTGGCCCATGTCCTACCACTGACCTGGAATGCCCTTCCTCCTCACACCCTCCAAACTACCCTTCTTCCCCTCTTCAAAGCCCTACAGAGAGCTCACCTCCTCCAAGAGGCCTTCCCAGACTGAACCCTACCTTTCCCTCTGCCCCTTCTCCCCTCCCCATCACCCCCTACTCCCTCTCTCTGTTCTACCCCCTTCTCCTCCTCACAGCACTTGTGTATATTTGTATATATTATTTATTACTCCTTTAATTTTATTGATGAATATATATATAGAGAGAGATGATTCTATTTATTTTGATGGTATTGATGCCTGACTCCTCATTTTGTTTAGTTGTCTGTCTCCCCTTTTTAGACTGTGAGCCCATTGTTGGGCAGGAATTGTCTCTATCTGTTGCTGAATTATACATTCCAAGCGCTTAGTACATTGCTGTATACTCAGTAAGTGCTCAATAAATATGATTGAATGAATGAGTTAAATATATTCTGTGGAGTGGGAAATTGGTGAAAAGTGCCATGTCTGTCCAATTCTTATTTTAGAAAATGATCCCATGCCTCCCCGGTCTTCTTCTAAGTAGCATTCTCCCTTTCCGGTAGCACTTCGGTGTTTTTTGTGGCCAACCATTCACATAGCACCTTTAGGTTGTCACCTATTTTTTCCACACAGGTAGTTTGCTACCTGTATCCCATGCAGCCCATTCAGGTGCAGGTTTGCTCAAGACCTTTGAGATGCGCGTGTGGATAACGACAAGAGCTTAAGCTCCCATGTGCAGTCATCAAAGAGCTTAATCACAGAGCCTCCTCTGATGTTGTCCTGTTAGTGTTACCTCAACTAATTATATAAACGTGGCTCAATGGAAAGGGCACGGGCTTTGGAGTCAGAGGTCATGGGTTCGAATCCAGTCAGCTGTCTGACTATGGGCAAGTCACTTAACTTCTCTGTGCCTCAGTTACCTCATCTATAAAATGGGGATTAAGACTGTGAACCCCACTTGGGACAACCTGATTCCCCTGTGTCTACCCCAGTGCTTAGAACAGTGCTCTGCACATAGTGCATGTAAAAAATACCAACATTATTATTATATAAAGAACACTAGGTAAATAATGAGCAGTCATGATATATGCACCCAATCAGCAAAATGAAATTAGTATTTTTCCATGCTCATCAATTTTCAGTTGTCTTCTGGAATAGTTTGCTGACTGATACTGGACAGAAAAAATCAATTTGGGGGTTTTTTAATAGCAAATGTCATGTCCTATATTAAGCCCCTAAGATGAAAAATGTGAAGGTACTAGCCAGAGCAAGGTTTTTTGTTTGTATGTTTGGAGAATGGTGTTTCTGATATGTTTTAGTTTGTAATTCAGTTTGCAAGAATCTTTAACTCTTTCTGATATATATCCCATCACTTGGTCATAATCTACTTTTAAATCAAATGGGTTTAGTAGAGTGCTTCCTGCACTCAATAAAACTATTAATTGACTGATAGTTCACGCTGTATCTCTTCTAGGTACTTGTCACTGTTTCCTTTGCCAGCTCTGAAATTGGTGAACATCCAGAGCTGGTGTATTCTGCTCCTAATCTTGTTGTGTTAATTGCGTAAAACCTGTTTTTTCCCTAATGGTATTTGTTAAACACTTTCTATGTGCCAAGTACTGAACTAATCACGGGTGTAGATACAAACTAATCAGGTTGATGCAGTCCTTGTCCCTCATAGGTTTCACAGTTCTAATCCCCATTTTTGGAGAGGCATTTTTTTAATTTTTAAAGTCCATTTTTTAGTCTCCATTTTTGGAGAAGCAGTGTGGCAAGTGGATGAGCACGAGCCTGAGTGTCAGAAGGTCCTGGGTTCTCATTCAGCTCTACCCCTTGTCTGCTATGTGACCATAGGCAAATCACTTTATCTGTGCCTCAGTTACCTCATCTGTAAAATGGGGATTGAGAGACTTTGAGCTGCATGTGAGACAGGTACAGTGTCCAATCCCATTTGCTTGTATCCACCAGTGCTTAGAACAGTGCCTGGCATATAGTAAAGGCTCAAAAAATACCATAATTATTATTGTTATTATTTTGCTGCTGAGGTAATTTAGGCACAGAAAAGTGAGTTGACTTGCCCAAGTTCACAAAGTAGGCAAATGGCAGAGCCGGATTTAGAGCCCAGGTCCTCTGATTCCCAGCCTTCTGCTCTTTCCACTAGGCCATGCTGTTTCAGCATTTAGTGCTCTTTGGACTTCCATAATTTATCATAGGCAGTTCCTGCAGGTAAAGAAATCATTCTAAATAAAAGTTTAAAAGCCACAATTCTTTCCCTGCTGGACTCTCTTCCTTAATCTACTTGGTTTTCCAAAAGTATTCAAGCCTTTCTTGTCAATTGGATAATAAACCAAGGAAGGAATTACTGTCATGTTTAGGGTAAATCTAGAATTTGCATATTCTGGGCCTTCAAAAAATTGGCAATATGACATAATTTGCACTGTCAGAGAGTCGAGTCCTACTTAAACTATGAGCCCCATGTAGACAAGAGACTGTGTTCAACCTCTTGATCTTGTGTATACCCCAGTGCTGAATACAGTCCTTGGCATATAGTAAGTGCTTAGCAAGTACCACAACTATTATTGTTATTATCATTATTGTAATTCTGTATTTACATTTGGGTCTTTTCTTTCACTTTTTATTACCTGGCTTAAACAATTCAGATAACCCTGAAGAAAACTTCCTGCCTTGAGCATTATTTTCTCAGAACATTTCCTCTTCTAACCCAATTAGCAACCACAGTACATATTAAGTGAAATTTTCTTCCTTTGTTAGCAGCAGGAATTAAAACAAATGAAGATGTTCATGAGTGGGTATTTCTTCCCTTTGGGCACTTCTCAGAGTTCCCTTTTTAACTTTAATTCTTCTAAAGTGATCTCTAAGGTATTGACTGTTAATTTAGGTCTCTGAGGCTTGTGGACTCTTTAATTCTTTATAATGCAAATAATTTCTGATATTATAGCAGGAAAACCCTGCCACTTGTGCAATGTGCAAGAAAAGTTACTTTAAGAAAGATCTGCTAAAAAATATGCAGATAATTGTCCTTGATCCAGAAATACCCCTGCAAACTATGGCTTGATAGAATGTTATTTCATACTCTCTTCAGGTTCATCTACCTTTTTGGATACATTAGCCACCAATGGGACAACCAGTGTACAAACATCTGTTTCAGGTGTGACAGCCAGCAAAAGAAGGTTCATGGAGGACAGAAGAGACCAACCTTTTGACAAAAGGCTGCGTTTCAGTGTGCGACAAACTGAAAGTGCTTATCGATATAGAGACATTGTGGTTAGAAAGCAGGATGGCTTTACTCACATTTTATTATCAACAAAATCTTCAGAGAATAATTCCCTAAATCCAGAGGTAAGTTGTCATTGGTTCAAAGAGAGGTCTTAAAGAGTCAAATTATGTAGGGTCTGGCATAGTGGAAAGTGAACAGGACTTAGAGTCAGTGGACCTGGGTTCTAATCCTGGCTCTGCCACCTGCCTACAGGGTGATCTTGGTCAAGTTTTCTGTGCTTCATTTTTCTCATCCACAATACACGGATGCAATACCTGATCGTGCTCCCTCTTATACTATGAACCTCTTGTGGAACAGGGACTGTGCCTGATCTGATGATTATATATCTACTCCAGCACTTAATACAGTGCTTGGCACATAGTAAGTGCTTAACAAATACAATTATTAGTGTTTATTATTAGTAGTAGTAGTAAATGTATTTAGCACTTACAGTGTGCATAACACCATACTAAGCCCTGGGAGAAAATGCACAAGTAGGAATTAGACACAGTCACTCTCTCTAGAGTGAGGGACTACTGTTTAATTTGGGTATGATCAAAAACTGTTTTTCTTCTTTTTCTGCCTACCTGCCTGATTACTTTTGGCTGTTAAACCATGGATTATAATCATCTATTTTATTTTATCTTAGAATGGTGAGTTGCTACTAAAGCACTTCCTATTCCCAGAAAAATTTTTCAGTCTCCTAAACTTGGTCCACTCCTCTGTGCCTTTTTGAGCTCAGTTGCCCCACTTTCTGTGTGCTACAGAATTTGCATTACAAGATAGGTCCTCTCGCCAGTCAGTTATTTCACGATGGATACAGAGTGGCAACAAGGGAGACACAAGTTTAGGCAAAGTACTATTACTTTATAGTAACCAGTGCCATCCTTCATGTACCTGGTTTCTGATCAGCCTTGGGCCCATACCTTTGAACACATCTCACAAAACAATATGGGGAAAGAAGCATGTGGTCTTGGAGTCAGAGGACCTGGGTTCTAATCCCAGCTCCACCATTTGTCTGCCTTGTGGCCCTGGGCAAGACACTACTTTTCCGTATTCCTTCATATGCCGAGTGAGGATTCAGTACCTGTTCTCCCTCCTACTTAGACTTTGAGCCCCATGTGGCACCTGATTATCTCATATCTACCCTATCACTCATAAAGTGTTTGTTATATTGAGACCCCTTAACAAATACTACAATTGTTGTTGTTAACATAGGAAGTTAAGACACTGGGATTCATTCATGTTTTTCAAAGGACACTCAATGTTAGATATATCTGAACATTTTCAAGTAGTTACTTGTCCAACTAAATTAAAAAAAAACTTCCATGATTATGTAATTTTACTTATAAATATGCCCCATAATTTTGGTTGGTACCATGAGCTTGATGGCTTTAATCATTTAAAATTGAAAGAAACAGTAGTAGTTACTTCTGTGAACTGGTTACATCTGTCACTTCTTGTTCAAACTACAGAAATATCTGTTCATTACGAACCTTGGAGTGGCCTGCGAAGATCTTCATAAAGTTTGGAAAAAAACCTGAAGGAATTGCATTGCTCACCTGTTGACCGACTTAAAAAAAGTCTTTTTTTTTCCATTGGAGTAATGAAATTTACTATCTAACGTATAAATGCTTAGAACAGTATCGATATTCTATCATTAAGAGAAATTTGTGAAATGTAAATATTTGCCTGTGTATGTTAATTTCCAAAACTTTGTTTGGGTTCTTATTTTTCATTCTTTCTTAATTGCAGGTAATGAAGGAAGTTCAGAGTGCACTGAATACAGCCGCTGCAGATGACAGTAAGCTTGTGTTACTCAGTGCGGTGGGTAGCGTCTTCTGCTGTGGTCTTGATTTCATTTATTTTATACGGCGTCTAACAGATGATAGAAAAAGAGAAAGCAGTAAAATGGTGGAGGCCATTAGGTATGTAAAAGTAGCCATCATTCCTTTAAGTGTGTAAGGGTTTCCTTGTGCTTATTCATTTTTTAGTCTGGTTAGTGTGACTAAATAAGTTTCAAAATGTTCATCTGTCTAGTGCATTACTGTACACTGAATGTGCCTTGAATTGAAATTCATTAAAGCAGCAGACTTCTCTACTCCCTGGCATAAGGTTATTTTACCTGTTGGAGGTGTATGACTATTTCTGAGCCCAGGCTGACTCTATGGAGTATTTAATTGTGCTGTTTGAATGGTATGTTTAGTTTGGTCCAAAATTTGTGTCTCTTTGATCTTTCATGGCAGATGTCATTAATTTGCCTACAAATGAATTCCATTGACAGCGCTTTCATGGGGACCTACTGTTTTGCAAAGAGTCACATAAATCAACTTACACATTGAGGACTGTTTTGTTTTGTTTTTATTTTTTTAATTGGAGAAACAGGTAATTGCTTGGGTCTTCCAAATATTCTAAATAGAGAAAGCATTGTCAGACACAGAATTCTGGCTAAACTCTTATTAAACATAATTAATTAAAATGTTGCTGCCACTTTATAAAGGGGTTAATAATTTGCTGTTACTATATTGTTTAACCTTTCTGGCAGTTGGTGGTCAGATTTTCCCATCCTATGATCCCATGACATGCCAGTGCAAACATTTTCCCCAGTCATTGGAACTGCAGTAAATAAGTGTCAACACACAATTTCCATATTTCACTTATATAAAAATTATGGCCCAAAGTCTGAACAAGCTCCTCATAGTTACCAGTGCCAGTGCCAGGGCCTTTTTTCATAATCCTTATGATAAGACTTATTGAGAAACAATTTGCCTATCTTCATTTTGTCTTTCTGTGTTTGTGTGAGTCCTTAAGAGTGGAAAAAGTGTTGACTGTAGTAAGGAAGGTGTGTAAGAGGGGAAGGTTAGCCCAGCTACAGATTTCTCCCTTTTAGCAGGTTTTACAGATTATCTACTTGGATTTCTTGGTCACAAAGCACATTCTCTTCAGAAATTTGCAGTGAGCTATGGTCTTACCTGTTCTCCTTTAAAATTTTAAAAGACTAAGTAATGTAGTTACACACTGAAGTTTGTCCCTTTTCCCTGAAGTCTTCTCCAGTTTTTTTACTTTCCGTTTGTGCCTAAGATAATTTAGTGGTGCCTAACCTAACTCTTCACAATGCTGAAATGAGAATGTCATTTACTTAGCTACTCTAGCAGTAGAAAACCAGAGAGAGTATGGACTATTGGAGGAGATTTAAAATGAGCGTAATTGGTTGAGTGGGTCTTTGTTTTCCTGGAGAGTTGACTAAGTTACCACTTGGGAAGTGATATTTGGAAAACTCACTGCTTCTGAAGGGCAGGGCACCAATATCTTTTAAATTAACCCAATCATTCAAACTGACAAAAAGACCAGAGATCTGATCTTTTTCTTCTCCAAGGCACTAACTTGACCTTCCAGATTATTCATTTTTATTTAAAATAGAGGATAATTAACCTCCCAAGAAATCGCTCCTGCTCTCTGTTGATTAAAATCAAATGGTTTCATTCATAAAGCTGAAAACTGAAATCCTGGGCCAGGATTATTGAAAATTTTTGAAGCAGGTGGTTTTAGTGGAGATTGTTTGAAAGGTGGAAGAAAAATCAGAAATGAAACCAACAAAACATTAAGCAAGAAATTATAACTTTAAGACTGTTAAATGGGAAAAAGGAAGATGGCCTGATTAATACAAAATTTTTGGCACACATCATGCCAAAGCATGAGAACACTGGAATAGAAGAAATAAAGACTGAAATTTAACCATGAAACTGCAGAGCAAATGGGACTTTATGGTGAGTGAGCTTTTAGCTCAGATTATGGTGAAACGTGAAGGAGGAAGAGGAAGAGAATAACCGAAGTTTGTTTTATTGACCTCAAATCTCTCCTCATTCCCTCTCTCTTTCTGCCTGATGTTGATCGACCCCCATGAGTGTCAAAAGTGTCAATGGTTCCCATAAACTTAAAAAATAGTTTATAGCAAATATATAAAAATAGTGTAAGCAAGGTGAAATGAATAAATTCAATTTACATTGTACCAGCAAAGTTATTCATAACACGTGTTTTCTGGACTGATCCATGATGAGCTTTATATAGTAAATTTCTCCATTGCATTTTGGAATCTGGGACTATAAAACCTAAATTGTTGAGGGATAAATGAAGAAATTGGAATGGATGTTTTTATTCTGTGTGATTTCATTCTGATGAAGTTCATCTCCGAGGTGTGAAGTGGTGATTGGAAAGGGGCTGAAGCCCCTAGGATAAATCTCTTTATCTCTCCTGAAGAGCAGAGAGATGCTAAGCTCACAGGGTCCTTCCTGTTACAGAAATTGGAGTTGATCCTAAGGACATTATCACGCATTTCCTGGAAGTTTCAAAAGTGAGATTATTTGTTGGCAACTGCTCATTTGGATAATCTTTGCATTATAGCACCACAGATGATCTCCTTCAGAATGTGAACATGTAGACTCTGTTCAGAAAGCACAGCTTGCTTTGAACAGTAGAGAGGGTATGAGATAGGAAGGTGGGCACTTGTGCTCTGATATTAGCTTTAATAATAATAATAATAATAATAATGTTGGTATTTGTTAAGCGCTTACTATGTGCCGAGCACTAGCTTTCCCACTAACCTACTCAGTGATCTTGGGCAAGTCACCCAGCCTCACTGCGCCCCACTTTCCTCATTTGTAAAATAGAAAATAAGTATCTTCTCTCTCTATTATGTTGTGAGCCCTTTATGGGGCCAATTTCATTATCATGTTTGTACTTCAATGCTTAGCCCAGGGCATGGCACCTTGTTAGCGCATAATGATAATAATAGGTGTTAAAGCAAGAGATGACCTCAATACCTGTTACCCGTCATTATTGGAAAAGGTTATAGGGTAAGGGCAATGAAATTACAGAAAATTCTTCTGGCATCCTTTGTATCTTTATGATTTACATTTAGAGTATTGTGCTGTTTTCCATTTTAGGGAATAAAAAGTGTATGCTTGTGACTTTCAGCATTTCTCTGTGGAGTTATCCTAATGACCTCTGATGGTATTTTTGCATTTTAAGCATTCATCTACCCTCTGTATATATGAGAAACAATTTCAGCAGTTAGTTCTTCAAGAGCACTCCAAGAACAGTACAGAATATCTATTTCAATGTGCCATTGACCCAGAATGCTCTAAGGGCTTCAGAACTGAAATAGCTTAATGAAGATTGTCTACACTTATCTCAAGAGCCCATTTCAAAGGTTGTCTGTCTCTCTTAGTATCATGGCATCATCAAAACCCTGTATAATCTTTTGAACAATGCCTTGGGCAGTCTCATTAGGAATCCTTCTCTGTGAAAACACATATACATGTGAATGAGTTAATTCTCCCTGAATGAAAAGTTCGTGAAAATCAAAGGAAACATAACTCAGATAGGCTTTACTGGTAGCAGGGAGCCTGTGAAGAATTGTAGCTGAAGCAAATAAAATTTGGACTCTAGTGACCAACCACAGTGGTCCTGCTAACTTGGCTAATAGAGTGAGAGAAAGAACTAGTTAAGGCATGTAAGTAAGCCTGGTAAGGCTTTGAACCTCCTGTACAGTTTTTGATTATCCAGAGAGGGTTCTCAGTTGTGTATACCTTGTGTAGTGAGTTCCTGCTGCAGCATAAAATTAATATGTAGAAGAGTCCAACTGATAATGTGATTTTCTCTATTGATGATGACCACTGGATTTGGGGTCCAAACTGAATACTGAATTGAATTCCTACCTCACCTCACATCTCCTCCCACAGCCAGCCTTCACACTCCACTCCTCTAGCGCCACTCTGGCCTGATCTCGTCTATCTCAGTGCCCACCCCTTCCCCACATCCTCCCACTAGCCTGCAACTCTCTCCCCTTCCATATTTACCAAACCACCACTCACTCCAGCTTCAAAGCATTATTAAGGTCATATCTTCTCCATGGATCTTTCCCCGATTAAGCCCTTTTTTCATTCATTCGTTTGTTCGTTCATTCGTTCAGCAGCTGATGATCTTTAGCAGGAGAGTCAAATGAAACAATATCTCTGAACAGTACAGTTTATGGTCTCATGACATGTAGCTGCCATTACATCATGCAGCAGGTAATACAATGTGATGAGATTATTCCACCACATGGGTTTCTTCATAGAAGCAGTTGTTGTGATCATCATCTCTTTGTGGGCAGCAAGGGCATCAGGGCACTGTAGTGTCATCTTTGATTTGACTGAGCAGATATAGACAAGGCCTTAGATCTAGAGGCCTCCCTGACACATTGGTGGTGCCCCATCCAAATTCTTGAGGTGCGCTTTGTTCTGAAAAGCAGTTTCAGTTCCTTAGCATGGGAAGAAGCACCATTTTTAATCCAGCAGTCCCAAAAAAAGCCAATACAGTGACCATCTAACTTCCCACTGTTGGTAAGCTCACACCTCCCAGTAAGGCTGACATTGGCTCTAACTTGCCTTGATCCCCTCCAGAATTCATTCATTCATTCAGTTGTATTTATTGAGCGCATACTGTGTGCAGAGCACTGTACTAAGCCCTAGGAAAGTACCATTCAGCAACAGATAATCGGGGTGTGACCTCACAAAAGAAAACCCCCTACTCTTATCCTTGCCAAAATTTCTGCACTTCCCTTCCCAACATTGCTTCACCTCCTTGTGATATTTCTGTAGAAGTGGAAGCAATGCAGGCACGTCTTCATAGCTTGGATATGTTCAGGGCCTCGATCAATAGGAACATTTTAACACACGTAAAATAACATTTTGAAACGCCCAGTGGTCGGTTGCAGGGGAGGCAGAAGGGATTGAAAACTACCTCCTGAAAAGTGAAATTATTCATCATTGTTTTGCATAAGCCTACTTCTCAATAGAAATGATCCCTAGATGCTAGTTGGTTTTTTTACTGCTAGAAGATGACATGCACTGTAATTCTCAAATCTTTTGCCTTCTTTTTTAGAAACTTTGTCCATACTTTGATTCAGTTTAAGAAGCCCATCATTGCAGCAATAAATGGTCCAGCGATTGGCCTTGGAGCTTCCATACTGCCTCTCTGTGATGTCATTTGGGCTAATGAGAAAGCTTGGTTTCAGACCCCATACACCACCTTTGGGCAGAGTCCTGATGGATGTTCTTCCCTCTCTTTTCCCAGGATAATGGGACTAGCTTCTGTGAGTAACTTCTGTTTTTTATTATTTGAGTTTGGGGTTGGGGGGGGGGTTTGAAAATGGGGAATTCCAGAAAGCTAAATGGTAATTCCCTGGTTGGTATATGTTTAAGGTAAACAGCTTGTCTGCTTAAGTCAGTTCAAACTATTTAGATGTTCTGTGCTTCCATAGGATTACTGGTTCAGTAAGAGGTGCTGAGAGTGAGAACAGGTAGAGCATGCAGAATCAGTTGGGGGGTTTCACCAAAATTTTCAAATGCCAGGCTGGAATCTGGTCCTTAGGAGATTTTCGATGACATGAGTTAGTCTTCTGAACATCGAGGAATGATGCCATTTTTTTTCATATGTCCTCGCAGAGACATCAAAAATTATTCTGTTACATAGGTTATTGAAGTTATTCTGGGTTTGACTCTGAAGAGTTTAAGTTCCTCAAGAGCAGGACTGTTCCTTCTCTTATTTTTCTTTTCGGTGTTTTCAAGTGCTCTACCCACAGTAGGGGCTAAGTAGGTGTTATTAATGCTGATGACAGAATTAATATGAATTTTTCAGACTTTTTAATCCTGCTTAAATTTTTAACAATCCCAAAATTCACATGGCAAATATATCCAGCAATTATATTCCTCTCTGGCGTCTGCCAGTAAAACGAATCTCTAATTTATAGTAGCTATCCTATTATAGCAGAAAAATGTTAGGGCAAACTTCCTTAAATTCAGCTGTCAAATTCCAGCCTCAATTTCCAGCCTCAATCTAAAACTTAACGGCATGTAAATCTGGGCCATACCTCTTCAGTGGAGTAAGAAGAATGGTGATGCACAAAGATAAACAAAAACAAGCCATGAGGGCTAGTTGCCCAGGGGAATTTCATCTTGTTTCACAAAATTTCTCTTATTACCCAGAGTAAAAAGTAGTTTGGCTAGATATGAGCACATATGGACAGTGGATGTACTTAACCTACCTAAAGTAGGCTGTTATAGTAGAGTAGATATGTAAATGAAAGGCATTTTGGAGATAGAAATCATATTAGATTGGGCAACATCTGACAAATCCATATCCTCTCTTAGCCTAATGCAGATAATTAAGTGGACTGAATCACTATTTCCCCACATGAAGTGGGCAAGTCTCATTTCCTATAATGATAGCGAGAGCTTTCCTCCTGTGAATGGAGAAAAGAAACGTTATTCCAGGCTTAAGGGTATTTTCATCTTGTTTTAGAGCCTTGTTGCCAAATTGTTGTTTGTTTTGTTTTGTTTTAATTAATGCCCCCACCCCTGTGTCTGCTGTATCTTATCTAAGGATTTATTTGTCATTACTTGAAAGAAATCACCATGATTGTAAATGGTACGAAGTAGCCATGTTTAGAAGAAAAAAATCACCTAGAATGAAGTAGTTGTTTCTGGAATTGAATCTAGATATCTTACCACCATTTCATCTGAAGGAGTTTGAGCACAGGAAAATTGTAAGGTATCCAGAGTCAGAGCACAACTGCACATAGTCACATAGCTAGTGCAGTCTCCCATATAAGCTACTGCTACATCATCTTTCCTGTGAGTCCTCATTTGTCCCTGATTCTAAAATTCTTAATAAAACATCTTTATATGCAAATTTCAGGGTTGAATGTAAAGGTGTATAATAAAGAATGTGGTAGCCTCTCGTGCAGCATTTTCATTGCTGTGTTTTTCTGGTACCTGATTTTTTTTGTTCCATTCTCCTAAAACATCATTCTGCACACATCTCCCCACTCCTCCCAGACATCTACTGGTTACCAATTCCTGTCTGCCTCAAAAAGGAAGTCCTGACCCATGGATCTAAGGCTCTCTCCCTCCTACTTATCCATTCTGTTCTTCACCCACTACACCCCAGCACTCACTCTTCATTCCTCTCAAACTAACCTGCCTCCTCATCTGTCCCACTGCCAATTTCTTGCTCATATCTTCCCCACTGCCTGGAGCTACTTCCCATTTCTTATCAACAAACCACAGCTCTTCCCTTCGTCAAAGTCCTTCTGAGGTCCCATCTCCAGGAAGCCTCCCTAATTTTTTTCTAATCTCCCCACTTTATATCCCCCAGCTGCTAAACAACTTCAGCCCATCTGTGCCACCTAAGCACTTATAGTCCTCTATAAAACATATATACTTATTTATTTTAATGTTTGTCTTCCCCTTTAGACTATAAGCTTCTACCAATTGTTGTCTACTAATTCTATTCGAGTATACCTTCCCAAGTGATTAGCACAGTGTTTGTCACACAATAAATGCTCGATAAATTGATTCAATGATGGTCATATCATACATGCCCTTTAACTTAAGCAGTAACTTGTACATATCCCCTTTGCCTTCCTGCTATCTGTATTTTATTTTAATGTTCTTTTCTCTGAGAGACTGTAAACTCTTTGAAGGCAGGGGATATAACTATCATTTTATTGTTCCTTCCAAAGCAGATAATACACTGTGCAGCATACAACTGTATCTACTATAAATCAATCAATGGTATTTATTGAGCCCTTACTGTGTACAGAGCAGTGTACTCAGAACTTGGGGGAGTATAATTTAATAGAGTTGGTCGGCATATTCCCTGCCCACAAGCAGCTTACAGTCTAGATGGGACGATTGATACTATTGATAAATTAAAAACAGTAAGAATTTTATTATAAAAACTTGTTATAAGGACATTTTAACTATAATGAAAATTATTTGAAAGTTTTCTGTATGCTCCAACTACTTTTATCCCAACCACTTTGTTTTATTTGATTTCTCTAGCTTTTGCTGTAAATCTCCAGTCTCAGAGCTCCTTTATTAAAAGTCATACACTAATAGTAGATCTCTTCTGTGAATCAATGCCTTATCGTGGCAGGAGAGTTTGCATAAGCCAGTGAAGTTTAGAACTCTTCCATTGAGAGATACTCTTGTAAGAGTTGTGCATAATGGAAAGGTCTAAGCTGAAACGTCAGACAAGGTTGATCCATCTGTGCTGGGCAGCAGTGGCACGGGAAAGAGTCAAAGGCAGGTGATCAAATGATTAAAATATTGATTAAAGTCATCAGCAAAGACTCAAGTTTTCACTGCACAGAAGAAAGCAATGGTAAACTGCTTCTGTATTTTTACCAAGGAAATTATGGATACACATAACAGAATGACTTTAGATATAGTGCTGGAAGATGAGTCCTTCAGATCGGAAGACACTCAATTAGCTACTGGGGGTGAGCACATGATGTCTCAGAGTATCATGAATATTTATGACATAGCCAGAATAAAGCCTTCAGGACCGTTGGTTGCTGATGTTCCCATAGGAGAAATGAGAATCTGAAGTTGTAAAGATACTCTTTCTTTTGGAACATGGAATTTGCGGAGTGTGAACTAGGGAAAGCTGGAAACAGTAAAAAATGAAATGGACCAATTGAAGATCAATATCCTAGGAATAAGTGAAGTGAAATGGACTGCAATGGGACATTTCCAATCAAATGAACACATTGTCTACTGTTCAGCTCATGCTGAAAAAAGAAAAAATGGCATAGTGCTAATTGTGACAAAGAAAATTGCTGAGACAGTTATCGGATATAATTCTGTCAATGACTGATTGATATCTGTTAGATTCAGAGAAAAACCATTCATTTTGACAGTACTTGAGGTGTGTGCCCCAACAACAGATGCAGAGCAGGAAGAATAAGATGGGTTTTACAGTGAAGTGCAGGGAAATTGGTAAAAGCTGCAAGCAAGATGTGTTGATTATCATGGGGATTAGAATGCAAAAGTTGATAATGGAATGGAAATGAAGGTTGTTGGATAGTATGGTCTTGGTTATCAGAATCAAGCCAGGGACCAACTTACTGATTTCTATAAATCAAAAGACTTTTAATTGCCAACACCTTCTTTATGTAACCTTACAGTCCGATTAGACTGTAAGCCCATCAAACAGCAGGGACTGTCTGTATCTGTTGCCGACTTGTTCATTCCAAGCGCTTAGTACAGTGCTCTGCACATAGTAAGCACTCAATAAATACTACTGAATGAATGAAAGTAACCTAAATAACAACTATACATATGGATTTCACCAGATGGATTATGTAGAAATCAAATAGACTATTATTTGTAGAAAGAGATGGGAAAGTTCTATTTTGACAGCAAAAACATGACCTGGAGCTGATTGTGGAACAGATCATGAACTATTTATATGTAAACTCAAGCTAAAACTTAGAAGTATCAATCATGCCTTAAAGTTGTCCAAATATGATCTGTCAAATATTCTCGCCGTATTTAAGAATCATGTAAAAATTGATTTGAGGTGCTTAATCTCACAGCCAAGAAGCCAGAGAAAATGTAGACGTAGATTAAAAATGTCACTGAAGAAGAAAACAACACAGTATTACTAAAGGTCAGAAAACAGAAAAGAACAAAATGGATGTCGAATATAACTCTGGAAGTAGTCAGAAAAAGCAAGGAAGCAAAAATCAGAGGACCAAAGAGTCTGATTAAAAGAACTGAGCTGAGAATTCCAGCACTCTGCCAGGAAGGACAAACAGGAATATTGTAGCAGCTTCTGTATAGAAATGGAAGTCAATAACAAATGTGGGCAAAGATCACTGTTTCAGAAGATGAAGGAAATTAAGGGAACATTTTGTCCTCATATTGGCTTTGTCAAAAGCAAAGATGGATTGATGATAAATAATGACAGTGGAATCAAACAGAAATATACACACAGGAACTATACCATAAAGAAAGCAATATACAAGAAGTATTTGAAGAAGTTCCTTTTGAATTAGAGCTACTCATCTTGGAAAGTAAAGTTAGATCAGCTTTGCACTGTCTTGCCAAAAATAAGGCATCTGGTTTTGATAGGCTTCCTACTGAGGTGTTTCAGGCAGCTGAAAAGAAATCCATTAAAGTCCTTACCAAATTATATCAACAGATAAGGCTAACCATTCAGTAGCCAACTGATGGAAGAGATCAGTTCCAGTACTGAAGAAAGGAGATACAACTAAATGTGACAATTATCATACAGTTTCCTTCATCTCACATGCCAGCAACATATTGCTAAAGGTTATACAGCATCGAATGGAGACTTACTTGGAATATGAATTGCCAGGATTCATATTGAATCAGGATTCCAGAAAGGACAAGAGATGCGAGATATTATTCAATAGTATTTATTGAGCGCTTACTATGTGCAGAGAACTGTACTAAGCGCTTGGGATGAACAAGTCAGCAACAGATAGAGACAGTCCCTGCCGTTTGACGGGCTTACAGTCTAATCGGGGAAGACGGACAGACAAGAACAATAGCACTAAACAGCGTCAAGGGGAAGAACATCTCGTAAAAACAATGGCAACTAAATAGAATCAAGGCGATATACAATTCATTAACAAAGTAAATAGGGTAACGAAAATATATACAGTTGAGCGGACAAGTACAGTGCTGTGGGGATGGGAAGGGAGAGGTGGAGGAGCAGAGGGAAAAGGGGAAAGTGAGGTTTTAGCTGCGGAGAGGTAAAGGGGGGATGGCAGAGGGAGTAGAGGGGGAAGAGGAGCTCAGTCTGGGAACGCCTCTTGGAGGAGGTGATTTTTAAGTAAGGTTTTGAAGAGGGAAAGAGAATCAGTTTGGCGGAGGTGAGGAGGGAGGGCGTTCCAGGACCGCGGGAGGACGTGACACAGGGGTCGACGGCGGGATACGCGAGACTGAGGGACGGTGAGGAGGTGGGCGGCAGAGGAGCGGAGCGTGCGGGGTGGGCGGTTGAAAGAGAGAAGGGAGGAGAGGTAGGAAGGGGCAAGGTGATGGAGAGCCTTGAAGCCTAGAGTGAGGAGTTTTTGTTTGGAGCGGAGGTTGATAGGCAACCACTGGAGTTGTTTAAGAAGGGGAGTGACATGCCCAGATCGTTTCTGCAGGAAGATGAGCCGGGCAGCGGAGTGAAGAATAGACCGGAGCGGGGCGAGAGAGGAGGAAGGGAGGTCAGAGAGAAGGCTGACACAGTAGTCTAGCCGGGATATAACGAGAGCCCGTAATAGTAAGGTAGCCGTTTGGGTGGAGAGGAAAGGGCGGATCTTGGCGATATTGTAGAGGTGAAACCGGCAGGTCTTGGTAATGGATAGGATGTGTGGGGTGAACGAGAGGGACGAGTCAAGGATGACACCGAGATTGCGGGCCTGCGGGACGGGAAGGATGGTCGTGCCACCCACGGTGATAGAGAAGTCTGGGAGAGGACCGGGTTTGGGAGGGAAGATGAGGAGCTCAGTCTTGCTCATGTTGAGTTTTAGGTGGCGGGCCGACATCCAGGTGGAGACGTCCCGGAGGCAGGAGGAGATGCGCGCCTGAAGGGAGGGGGAGAGGACAGGGGCGGAGATGTAGATCTGCGTGTCATCTGCGTAGAGATGGTAGTCAAAGCCGTGAGAGCGGATGAGTTCACCGAGGGAGTGAGTGTAAATGGAGAACAGAAGAGGGCCAAGAACTGACCCTTGAGGAACTCCAACAGTTAAAGGATGGGAGGGGGAGGAGGCTCCAGCGTAGGAGACCGAGAATGATCGGCCAGAGAGGTAAGAGGAGAACCAGGAGAGGACAGAGTCCGTGAAGCCAAGGTGAGATAAGGTATGGAGGAGGAGGGGATGGTCGACAGTGTCAAAGGCAGCAGAGAGGTCAAGGAGGATCAGAATGGAGTAGGAGCCATTGGATTTGGCAAGAAGTAGGTCATGGGTGACCTTAGAGAGAGCAGTCTCGGTAGAGTGGAGGGGACGGAAGACAGATTGGAGGGGGTCTAGGAGAGAATGGGAGTTAAGGAATTCTAGGCATCGATTGTAGAAGACTCGTTCTAGGATTTTGGAAAGGAAGGGTAGTAGGGAGATAGGACGATAACTGGAGGGGGAAGTGGGGTCAAGAGCGGGTTTTTTTAGGATGGGGGAGACGTGGGCATGTTTGAAGGCAGAGGGGAAGGAGCCATTGGAGATTGAGTGGTTAAAAATAGAAGTTGAGGAAGGTAGGAGGGCAGGGGCAATGGTTTTAATAAGGTGAGAGGGAATGGGGTCCGAGGCGCAGGTGGAGGGGGTGGCACTTGCGAGGAGGGAGGAGATCTCCTCTGAGGATACTGCAGGAAAGGATGGGAAAGTAGGGGAGGGGGCTGGTGGGGGGGAGGGGAGAGGCAGAGGGGTGACTTTGGGGAGCTCAGACCTGATCGTGTTGATTTTCGTGAGGAAATAGGTGGCCAGATCATTGGGGGTGAGAGATGGGGGAGGGGGAGGAACAGGGGCCTAAGGAGAGAGTTAAAGGTCCGGAACAATCGGCGGGGGTGACGGGCATGGGTGTCGATGAGGGAGGAGAAGAAGCTTTGCCTGGTGGAGGAGAGGGCAGAGTTAAGGCAGGAAAGGATAAATTTGAAGTGTGTGAGGTCGGCTTGGTGCTTTGACTTTGGCCAGCAGCGCTCAGCAGCTCGAGCATAGGAGCGTAAGAGGCGGACGGAGGAGGTGATCCAGGGCTGTGGGTTAGTGGATCGAGAGCGGCGGAGGGAAAGGGGGGCGAGAGAGTCGAGATGAGTAGAGAGGGTGGAGTTGAGAGCGGAGACCCGCTCGTCGAGAGTGGGAAGAGAGGACAGGGCTCTCTGATTATTGCTGGTGACCATTGAATAATTGAAATGACAAGAGAATATCAAAAGGAAGTCAGCATGTGCTTCATTGATTTTAATAAGGCCTGTGACTGCGTGGACCACGAGAAGCTGTGGCACATATTAAGGAAAATGTGCATGCCAGACCATTTAATTGCATTAATACGGAACCTGTATGTTGAACAGGAGGCTATAATAAGAACAGATTTTGAAGAAACAGATTGATTTCCCATTAGTAAGTCTGTAAGACAAGGTTGTATTTCAAGAGAAGTTTGAAATAGTTGACAGGTTTTCACTCCTTGGATTGATAATAATAAAGGAACTAGTAATCCAGAAATTCGCTAGAAATTAATGTTAGGAAGACTTGCTATGAAGTCATGAAAAAAGTCATGAATAAGTCATAATAATAATAATTACGGTATTTGTTAAGTGCTTGCTATGTGCCAAGCACTGTTGTAAGCACTTAGATACAAGGTAATCAGGTTGGCCCACGTGGGGCTCACAGTCTTAATCCCCATTTCAGAGATGAGTTAACTGAGGGTCAGAAAAGTTAAGTGACTTGCCCAAGGTCACACAGCAGACAAGTGGGGGATCCAGGATTAGAACCCACATCCTCTGACTCCCAAGCCTGGGCTCTTTCCACTAAGCCATGCTGCTTCTTAGTATTAATTAAGCATTTCCTATATGCCAGGCACTGTACTAAGCGGTGGGGCAGACACAAGCAAACTGGGTCAGGCACAGTCTCTGTCCCATGTGGGGCTCACAGACTCAATCCCCATTTTACGGATGAGGTAACTGAAGCACAGAGAAGTGAAGCGACTTGCCCAAGGTCATACAGCAAAGTGGCAGAGCCAAGATTAGAACCCATGTCCTTCTAAATCTCGGGCCTATCCTCTATCCATTAAGCCATGCTGCTTCTCTGCTTCTCAATGTCCCATGCTCATGAAATATGCTGATGTAACAATTGCCTTAAAAATACGAATTGTTGATTCTATGGTATATGTTTCCTTCCTTCCTTCCTTCCTTCCTTCCTTCCTTCCTTCCTTCCTTCCTTCCTTCCTTCCTTCCTTCCTTCCTTCCTTCCTTCCTTCCTTCCTTCCTTCCTTCCTTCCTTCCTTCCTTCCTTCCTTCCTTCCTTCCTTCCTTCCTTCCTCCCTCCCTCCCTCCCTCCCTCCCTTCCTCCCTCCCTTCCTCCCTTCCTTCTTCCCTTCTTCCCTTCTTTCTTTCATATTTATTGAGTGCTTTCTGTGTGCAGAGCACTGTACTAAGCGCTTGGAATGTACAATTCAGCAACAGATAGAGAGAGTCTCTGCCCATTGACAGGCTTACAGTCTAATTGGGGGAGACAGACAAAACCAGTAGCAATAAATAGAATTAAGGGGATGTACATCTCATTAACAAAATAAATAGGGTAATAAAAATATATACAATTGAGCAGATGAGTACAGTACTGAGGGGAGGGGAAGGGAGAGGGGGAGGAGCAGAGGGAAAGGGGGGAAGAGGGGACTTAGCTGAGGGGAAGTGAAGGGGGGGCAGCAGAGGGAGCAGAGGGAGAAAGGGTAGTTCAGCCTTGAAAGGCCTCTTGGAGGAGGTGAGCTCTCAGTAGGGCTTTGAAGAGGGGAAGAGAGTTTAGTGGAGGTGAGGAGGGAGGGCATTCCAGGACAGTGGGAGTATGTGGGCCAGGGGTCGACGGCGAGAATCGATGGCGAGAAAGGGGGACGGTGAGGAGATGGGTGGCAGAGGACTGGAGCCTATGGGGTGGGCAGTAGAAAGAGAGAAGGGAGGAGAGGTAGGAGGGGGCAATGTGATGGAAAGCCTTGAAGCCTAGAGAGAGAAGTTTTTGTTTTGTGTGGAGGTTGATAGGCAACCACTGGAGGTTTTTAAGAAGGGGAGTGACATGCCCAGAGCATTTTTCCAGGAAGATGAGCCGGGCAGCGGAATGAAGAATAGACTACAGCAGGGAGAGACAGGAGGAAGGGAGATCAGAGAGAAGGCTGACACAATAATCCAGCTGGGATATTATGAGAGCCTGTACCAGTAAGATAGCCTTGGAGAGGAAAGGGCAGATCTTGGCGATATTATAAAAGTGAGACTGGCAGGTTTTGGTGACAGACTGCATGTGTGAGGTGAATGAGAGAGCTGAGTCAAGGATGACACCAAGGTTAATAATAATAATAATGTGGGTATTTGTTAAGCACTTACTATGTGCCAAGCACTGTTCTACGCGCTGGGGTAGACATAGGGGAATCAGGTTGTCCCACGTGGGGCTCACAGTCTTAATCCCCATTTTACAGATGAGGGAACTGAGGCACAGAGAAGTTAAGTGACTTGCCCACAGTCACACAGCCGACAAGTGGCAGAGCTGGGATTCGAACTCCTGAGCCCTGACTCCAAAGCCCGTGCTCTTTCCACTGTGCCACGCTGCTTCTCTGCAAGGTTGCGGGCTTGAGTGAAGGGAAGGATGGTCGTACCATCCACAGTGACAGGGAAGTCAGGAAGAGGACAGGACTTGGGAGGGAAGAGAAGAAGGTCAGTTTTGGACATGTTGAGTTTTAGGTGGCGGGCAGACATCCAGGTAGAGACGTCCTGGAGGGAGGAGGAGATACGAGCCTGAAGGGAAGGGGAGAGGACGGGGGAGAAGATGTAGATTTGGGTGTCATCTGCATAGAGAATGATAGTTGAAGCTGTGGGAGCAAATGAGTTCACCAAGGGAGTGAGTGTAGAGAACAGAAGAGGGCCAAGAACTGACCCTTGAGTAACCCCTACAGTTAGAGGATGGGAGGGGGAGGAGGAGCCTGCGAAGGAGACCGAGAATGAGTGGCCAGAGAGATGGGAGAACCAGGAGAGGACGGAGTCTGTGAAGCCAAGGTGAGATAAGGTGTGGAGGAGAAGGGGATGGACTACAGTGTCAAAGGCAGCTGAGAGGTCAACGAGGATTAGGATAGAGTAGGAGCCATTGGATTTGGCAAGAAGGAGGTCATGGGTGCCCTTAGAGAGAGCAATCTTGGTAGAGTGGAGGGGACAGAAGCCAGATTGGAGGGGGTCCAGGAGAGAATTGGAGTTAAGGAATTCTAGGCAGCGAGTGTAGATGATTCGTTCTAGGAGCTTGGAAAGGAAGGGTAGTAGGGAGATAGGGCGATAACTGGAAGAGGAATTGGGGTCGAGAGAGGGTTTTTTTAGGATGGAGGAGACATGGGCATGTTTGAAGGCAGAGGGAAGAAGCCACTGGAGAGTGAGCGGTTAAAGATAGAAGTTAAGGAGGGGAGCAGGAAAGGAGTGATGGTTTTCATAAGGTGAGCAGGAATGGGGTCCGAAGGATAGGTGGAGGGGGTGGCACTTGTGAGGAGGGAGGAGATCTCTTCTGAGGATAATGCAGGGAAAGATGAGAAAGTAGGGGAGAGGGTTGGGAGGGGAGAGGCAGAAGAGGGAAGGGTGACCTTGGGGAGCTCAGACCTGATTGTGTTAATTTTCGTGATGAAGTAGGTGGCCAGATCGTAGGGGGTGAGGAATGGGGGAGGGGGAGGAACAGGGGCCCTGAGGAGAGAATTAAAGGTTTCCAGTGACAATGTATGGGTCTGCTGGACAGTGAAAAAGGATAAAAAGAGCAGAGTCAGAATTAGAACCCAGGTCCTCTGACTCCCAGTCCTATGCTATTTCCACTAGGCTACACTGCTTCTCTTGTACACTTCAAGTGTCCTTACTTTGTCCAATAAATGTTATCCTGACAGACTAGGCCCTGGGTCATGAACACTAAAGTTTGGCCTTTGTGAGATGAGACTTGAGGATAGAGAGATCCTCTCCTTTCCATGGCACCCCACTCAAAACCCCAGAAGTTTTTTGTCATATAGTTTTATGGAGTCTTATAACCTTTATTCAAAGTAAATCTAATTTACTACACATAATAATGTAAACACATCTTGATGGAATAGGAACTTGTCTACTAACTCTGTTGTATCATACTCTCCTGACCACTGTACAAAATGCTCTGCACACAGTAAGCACTCAATAAATATGATTGATTGATGATGCCTTAGAGGCTTTTGGGGCCCCTTTGGAAAGGATCACTTAGGGTCCATGTTTGACGCCAAAGAGGATCAAAAAGGTTCCAGCGTACATATTTCTGAGGCAAAAAGTATGCTATGCCAGCAAGAGAAAAGTTTGAAATTCCAGTTGCAGAAAATACTTTGTCAGGTTAAAATGTTCTTGTTATTTCTTCTCGGACATAGGAATCTAAACCTTGAACATCTAAAATTCCTTAGGAAATGAGTGATTATAGTCAACTATTAAGGCAGGGTTCAGTAAAACTTTTCTCTACAAAAGCTAGGAAGCAGAGATATGTTTGTCTGTATTGGGAAAGCATAAATCCATATGGAAAATTTATGAATTTTCACAAGATGGCCAGGAACATTTAAACCTTTGAAGTGATAATGACGATAATAAAGAAGTGTTTATTAAGCACTATGTGCCAAGCACTGTTCTAAGCACTAAGGTAGATACAAGTTGAGGTAGATAAATGGTCAGACATAGTCCATGTGATGCATGGGGCTAACATTCTAAGTAAGTGGGAGAACAGGGATTGAATCCTTATTTTGCAACTAATAATAATAATAATGATAATGTTGGTATTTGTTAAGCGCTTACTGTGTGCCGAGCACTGTTCTAAGCGCTGGGGTAGACACAGGGGAATCAGGTTGTCCCACGTGGGGCTCACAGTCTTAATCCCCATTTTACAGATGAGGTAACTGAAGCACCGAGAAGTTAAGTGACTTGCCCAAAGTCACACAGCTGATTAGTGGCTGAGCCAGGATTCAAACCCATGACCTCTGACTCCAAAGCCCGTGCTCTTTCCACTGAGCCATGCTGCTTCTCTAAGGGAACTGAGGCACAGAGAAGTAAACTGATTTACCCAGGGCCACACAGCAGACAAGTGGCAGAGCCGGACTTAGAACCCAGGTCCTCTGACTCCCAGGCTGTATGCATATGCTTGTTTTTCCTCCATGCAGTCTGCTTTGATCCTTCTGAAGTGTCAATGAATACGTGTGTTGATTGTGCCTTAGGGAAAAGTCCACATTCATTATTGTGGGTGAGATGAGGTCTCCTCATAAATTAGATTTAACTATAAATCAGAGGCTGCTTGCCACCAAATGGGAAATCTCTTGTAGCAGAATATGAATGGACATATGTCCAAAATGGACTTTTGGTTTAATGAAGACAAATAGTTTGAGTTCATAAATCAATTCAAATTCCAGGGAAACAGCAGGCCTAACAGAAAGGAAAGGAGTTGGAGTCAGGAGACTCGGTTTCTAGTCCCAGCTCTGCCATTTGCCTGCCATGTAACCTTGGGCAGGTTGCTTCACTCTTCTGTGCCTCAGTTTCTCCATCTGTAAGACCCATTCTCCCTCTCAAGTTGGGAACCCCCATGTGAGATGGGAACTGGGTCCAATCTGATAAACATATACCTACACTAGCATTTAGCACAGAGCTTGCTCAACATATTTCCTCGTAATCTGAGTGAGCCATCAAGCATTTGCTGGATTAAGGTGTCCAAAGGTGTGATACTTGGAGGAAAAGCAGTCACTCTTTCTTCCCTCCCTCCCCCCTCAACCTGCACCACTTTCTCATGGTTTTCAAAAGGAGCAAATAATGGTGAGGGTTATTTTTCTCAGAGGGAAGTTTAAAACACAGTAGGTCCGAAGTATCTCAGCAGGCGCCAAGATCTCCTCTCCTGAGCAGCCCACCATTGGACCCTCAGTTCCAGTGGACCCTCAGGTCTCCTGTTCTGGAAGGATCTTTCCCCTCCAGATGCCACCATGAGGGCGCTGAGATCTCCTTTCCTGAGAAGCCTGCCATTGGACCCCAAGTCCTCCTGTTCCCAGGAGGATCTTTTCCCTTCGAACGCTGCCATGAGGGTGCCGAGATCTCTCTTCCTGAGAAGCTCACCACTGGACCCCAAGCCTTCCTGTTCCCAGAAGGATATTTTTGGCTCCAGAAGCCACCCTGAGGGTACTGAGATCTCCCTTCCTGAGGAGCCACCATCGGACCCCCAGCCCTCCTGCTCCTGGAATATCTATCCCCTCTGGACGCTGCCAGGAGGGTGACGAGATCTCCCTTCCAGAGGAACCCACCATCAGTTCCCGAGTCCTCCTGCTCCTGGAAAGATCTTTCCCGTCCAGATGCCACCTCAAGGATGCTGAGACCTCCCCTCCTGAAGAGTCTACATTGGGCTCAAGGTCAGCTTCCCACATGGATCTTCCACCTCCAGACTCAGCGTTTCCCCCTAGATGGAGGGCGCCAAGATCTCCTTAATGAAAAGCCTACAGTCGGGCCCCAGTTACCTGTGACCGGACTCATGATCGTCCTCCTTCCGGACATCTGTATCCCCACCCAAGGGCAACGAGGCCTGCCTCCCCATCCAAACGTTCCCCCCAGCAGTTATTCCCATCCAAACCTTTCCCCCTGCCACCATTCCCCCACCTCCCCTCCCTCCACCGCTGCTGCCAAGTGTGACTTATGGAACCCCCGCTCCAGAAGGGTAAGCTGCCCTTCATCCTTGACCTGTTCCTTTCCCACTCTCCTCGCCATCACTGAAACCAGGTTCACCCCAGCCACATGCTTGCTCCTGCTGCTTTTTCCAGTGGAAGCTTCAACCTCTCCTACTTCCCCCGTCTCACTGGGAAAGGAGGAGGTGCCAGCTTCCTCTGTACCCCAGTGCCGTTTTAGCACCATCCCTCCTCCCCTTTCCTTTTGCTTCCCCTCCTTTGAAGCCCATGTTATCTGCCTCTACCACCCCTTCCAGATTCTCATAGCTGTCATCTACTGCCTCCGTGAACACACCTCCAGCTTCTTCAACCATTTTGATCCCATTCTCACCTTCTTTCTCTCTTTTTCCGTGCCCACTCTGAACCTCAAAGACTTCAACATCTATATGGATGTACCCGATGACTCTTCTGCCACGCACCTTCTATCACTACCTAATTCCATCAACCTCTTGCTCCATCCCACCTCGCCCAATCACCAACTTGGTCACACTCTTGATATCATCTCTAACTGCTGCACTATCTCCACCCTCACCAACTCTGAAATTCCTCTCTCTGACCATAACCTTCCAACCTGCCTCCTGTCTCACACTCCCCCTTCCCATTAATCTGTATTTCTCCCCAACAGAGACTTCCACTGTCTCAACCCCATCCATCTCTCTAAGTGTGTCACATCCCACCTTGCCTCCCTACAACTCTACCCTCTCTATATGACCAAATTGATACTCTCAACTCCGCAGTCTCTATTCAACTCACTCAGTCCCAATCCCTTTGTCACTCTCGCACCACTTACCCACAGCCCTGGATCATTGCCACTGTCGACCTCCTTTGCTCTTATGCTCGAGCTGCTTAATGCTGCTGGCAGAAGTCTAAACACCAGGCCAAGCTTGTTCACTTTAAATTTATTCTTTCTTGCCTTAACTCTGTCCTCTCCTCTGCCAGGCAAAACTATTTTTCTTCCCTATTGACACCCATTACCATCACCCCCTTCAGCTGTTCCATACATTTAACTCCCTCCCTCAAGCCCGCTGTTCCTCCCCCTCCTCTATCCTTCACCCACAACGATCTGGCCACCTACTTCATTAGGAAAATTTAACACCATCAGGTCTGAGCTCCCCAAAGTTACCCCTCTCTCTTCTCTTCCCCCTGCTCTCAACCTCCTCCTCTACTTTCCCATCCTTCCCAGCATTATCTTCAGAGGGAATCTCCTCACTCTTCTCAAGTGCCACCCCCTCCACCTTTGCTTCCGACCCCATTGCCTCTCACCTTATAAAACTCTCACCCCTTCCTTCCTCTCCTCCTTAACTTCCATCTTCAACTGCTCACTCTCTAATCTCTTCTTCCCTTTGCTTCAAACATGTTCACATCTCCCCCATCCTAAAAAATCCCTCCTTTGACCACAATGTCCCCTCCAGTTATCGTTCTCATCTTCTTCCTGCCCTTCCTTTCCAAACTCCAAGAGCGAGTCTTCTACAATTGATGCCTCGAATTCATCTTCTCCAACTCTCTTCTGGAACCCCTCCAATCTGGCTTCCATTCCTTCCACTCCTCTGAAACTTCCTTCTCAAAGGTTACCAATGACCTCCTTCTTGCCAGATCCAGTGGCTCCTACTCTATCCTATTCCTCCTCGACTTCTCAGTTGCCTTTGACACTGTTGACCATCCCCTTCTCCTCAATGTGTTACCCAGACTTGGCTTCACTGACTCCCCTGGTTCTCCTGTTATCCCACTGGCCATTCATTCTCAGTCTCCTTGGCGGGCTTCTCCTCTCCCTCCTATCCCCTAACTCTCAGGGTTCCTCAAGGGGCGGTTCTTGGTCCCCTTCTGTTCTCCATTTATACTCACTCCCTTGGTGAACTCATTCACTGCCATGATTTCAACTGTCATCTCTATGCAGATGATACCCAATTCTGCATCTCTTCCCCTGTTATCTCTCCCTCCAGGCTCGCATCTACTCCTGCCTTCAGGACATCTCCACCTGGATGTCCGTCCGCCGCCTAAAATTCAGCATGTTCAAGAGTGAGCTCCTTATCTTCCCTCCCAAACCCTGTCCTCTCCCTGACTTTCCCGTCACTCTGGATGGCACCTCCATCTTTCCCGTCTCACAAGCCCACAAACTTGGTATCATCCTTGACTCTGCTCTCTCAGTCACCCCACATAACCAATCCATCACCAAACCTGCCGGGCTCACCTTCACAATATTGCCAAAATCCTCCCTTTCCTTTCCATCCAAACTGCTAGCTTGTTAGTAAAGTCACTTATGATATTCTGACTGGATGGCTGCAGAAGCATCCTTTCTGATCTCCCAATGTCCTTTCTCTCTCTACTGTAGTCTGTATTTCAGCCTGCTACCCAGATTATCTTTATATAGAAACACTCTGGGCATGTCACCCCCTCCTGAAAAATCTCCAGTCATTGCCCATCCACCTTCGTATGAAGCAAAAACTCTTCACTATTGACCTCAAAGCTCTCCATCACCCTGTCCCCTGCTAACTCACCTCCCTTCTCTTCTTATACAGCCCAGCCTGCACACTTTGTTCCTCTACCACTAATCTCCTCACTGTGCCTCATTTTCACCTGTTCCGTCGTCAACCCCGATCCAAGTCGTACATCTGGCCTGAAATGCCTTTTCCTCACATCTGACAAAGTAGCACACTTCCCCACCTTCAAAGCCATAATGAAAACTCACCTCCTCCAATAGGCCTTTCCAGACTGACCCCCACCCCCTTTTGCTGAGCTCCTCCTCCCCTCCCTATGGCTCCTACTCCCTCCCTCTACCCCCTACGCCTTTCCTCTACTCTACCCCCTCCCCGACCCATAGCAATTGTGTATATATGTACATATTTATTATTCTATTTTACTAATGATGTGTATATATGTATAATTCTATTTATTTAAATTGATGCTTTTGCATCCTCTCCAATTGCTTTGTTTTGTTGTCTGTCTTCCCCCTTCTAGAATGTGAGCCTATTGGGTAAGGATTATCTCTATTTTTTCTCTAATTGTAATTTTCCAAGTGCTTAGTATGCTGCTCTGCACACAGTAAGTGATCAATAAATACAATTGGATTAATTGAATAAATGAATGAATTTAAAACTAACTGCCTTTTGAAAGAAATGAAATGTCTAATGTTTTTTTCTTGATTTTCTTCAAGATCAAAAAGAAAATTGTGTCATTGCCTGTGGCAATCAGAAACTCTTGGATTTAGTTTTGTTTTGTTCTTGGTACGAAGATCCCAATACAACACATCTGGATTCAGCACCCCCAGTGGGGCAGGCATTTCTCAAACCATGTTTAATTTTGTGTTTGGAGTGTTCTAGGTTGTTCAGATACTCTTCCTCTCAATTCCCCTGCCATAACCCTCCCCCTCACTCCCACCCCTTTTACCCATTACATTTCATATCAGAAATAACTCTTCTTTCCCTTAGGCGAATGAAATGTTGTTCAGTGGAAGGAAGTTGACCGCACAGGAGGCTTGTGCCAAAGGATTGGTCTCCCAAGTGTTTTGGCCGGGGACATTCACACAGGAAGTAATGTTTCGAATTAAGGAACTTGCCACATGTAATTCACTTGTAAGTTTCATTTGTTTCTTGCATATAACACTGATTCTCTTATATGTGTGCAGCGCCATGCCTCCAGAAAGCTCATGATATCCAACAAAGAACTTGATAGAGAACTTTTCCTACTCCTTCAGTATAAGGACAGTAGGGAGAATTGTAAGCACAGTCAAAGAGAAACAAGAGAAGGAAAAGAAAGTTTACTTCCATGACTTTCATAGCTTTTAACAAAATAGTATGTGCATTGGATGCTAAAATCAAAATCCCATCTCTGTAATGCTTCTCAAATCCAGGGAAAGGTTACTGACCAGTTTGAGAATATAAAACTAGTTCTTCATACTTCACACTGTGGATTTTGTCAGAAAGACATTCGCAACACTGCATTACCTACTTTGCTTTAAGTTAAAGAATAGCAAATGAAATTTAAAAGTTCAAGTTTTCCATCAAAACCTGAAAATCTGAAATTCTGAAAATCTCGAAGTCTATTTTGAAAATGAAAACGCTATTAACTCTCGCTGACCTAGAGCTCTTGGAAAGGGAGAAGTGATTTGGATAATAGAGGTGGAACAGGAATGTGGAATCCATCTAAGCAGCAGGGGAATACAGCTCCAGAACCTACCAGTTGACTGAAACTTCCAGAGAGCCACTGTTGCACAAAAGAGAGGCAAGGGAACTCTGACTTGGACAGTGTTTGAAGTGGAAAATCCACTTGCTGATAATGCAGGGTTGACTGACAAGCCCGCAACCTTGAGGTCATCCTTAACTCCAGTCTCTCATTCACCCCATACATCCAATCCATCACCAAAACCTGCCGGTGTTACCTTCACAACATCACCAATATCAGCGCTTCCTCTCCATCCAAACTGCTATGTTGCCGGTATAATCTCTCATCATATCCAACTGGATTACTGTGTCAGCTTTCTTTCTGATCTCCCATTCTCTTGATTCTTCCCATTTCAGTCTATACTATGCTGACCAGATTATCTTTCTACAAAAACGCTTTGGGCTTGTCACTCCCCTCCTCAAAAATCTCCAGTGGTTGCCTGTCAACCTTCTCATGAAACAAAAACTCCTCACTATTGTCTTCAAAGCTCTCCATCACCTTGCCCTTCCTACCTCACCTCCCTTGTCTCTGTCTATAGCCCAACCCACACACTCCGCTCCTCTGCCACGAACCTGCTCACTGTGCCTCATTCTCGCCTGTCTCTCCACCAACTCTTGACCCATAACCTACCTGTGGCTTGGAATGCACTCCCTTCTTACATTGGCCAAACTAGCTCTCTTCCCCTCCTCAAAGCCCTACTGAGAGCTCACCTTCCCCAGGAGACCTTCCCAGACCAAGCCCCCCCTTTTTCTCTGCTCCTCCTCCCCTCCCCATCACCCCTACTCCCTCCGCTCTGCCCCCTTCCTCTCCCCACAGCACTTGTGTATATTTGTACATATTTTTTATTCTATTTATTTTATTAAAGTTATGATATATCTATAATTTTATTTATCTGTTTTGATGGTATTGATGCCTGTTTACCTGTTTTGTTTTCTTGTCTGTCTCCCCCTTCTAGACTGTGAGCCCACTGTTGGGAAGGGACTACCACTATCTGTTCCAAATTGTCCTTTCCAAGCGCTTACTACAGTGCTGTGTACACAGAAAGTGCTCAATAAATATGATTGAATGAATGAATGAATGACTGTAAAACTTGACATCAAAATGGAAGGAAGGAAAAAAGATGGGTCAGTTTCATCATGAATTCCCTCCAGATTAACAGGGGGATCAGCTTGCCTTTCTTTGTGTTCCTCAAAGTGCCTGAGAAACTCTCAGTAGGTTTCACCAGTGCTTTGATGAAAGATGGGAGCAAGCAGAAGAATTCTAAAAATTCCTCCACCATCTCACCAGCTAACATTAAAAATAAGAAGCTTCAAAATCCTAGCATCTCAGCACAACTCAGACTACTGAAATCATGCTTTAAAAAAAAAACCACCTAAGAAGAAAACACTACCATGTCCTGTACATATTCTAACACTGAACCATTTTTTTTTTGCTTGGGCATAGGTTCTTGAAGAATCCAAAGGTCTGGTGCGCAATGTCATGAAGATGGACTTAGAGCAAGCAAATGAGAGAGAATGTGAAATGTTAAAGAAAATTTGGGGCTCTGCTCAAGGAATGGACTCCATTTTAAAATATTTGCAGAGAAAAATTGATGAATTCTAATTGGATGCAGTGCTCATAAAATGACACTGGAATTGAATTTAATGGAAAATCTATGGCTCAAAGATACTCCAATCCATTTGAAAGCCTGAAACAATTTTACTCATAGCTGAAAAAGCTTGGAAACTGGAAAATCCAAAGCTGTGTACCATTGAGGAGTTTTTAAAAGTACTGTATCTTAAAGAGAAAAAAAATGACCAGATCTCCTTTGTCCTGACATAATTCTTTTATATTGATTAAACTTACACACACAAACTAAAAATATAGCAGTGAGTATCAGACGGCTGTTGAAGCTTTAGTTTTATTATCTTTGACTAGAACATGTAAAGAAGAAAAGCATTGAATTGTGTTTGTTGCTTCTTGGGTAGCAGAAAAGTCTGGAATAATATTTGTTTTTTGTATACATATTTTCTTTTAGACTACAGAATTTAAACGGGTATTAGCTAAACTTTTCACTGACCCAAGAAATCAGACAAGAACTGAGACAGTGCATTTTATCTCAGAGAAGGTGCAAATGCCTCAAATAATAGATTATTCTAAATAAAAATAAAGTGTCTTTTATAGGAGAAGTCCTTAGAGTGAAAAGCTGAATGATGCACATATCCTAAAAAAAGAATGTGTGCTCAGGATTTATGCTAAGAAAACATCTGACTCCCTTTAAAAAAAAGTCAATTCTTACACACTTAGCATGAAGAAACCACTGTCACTCTAGAAGAAAGCTTATTTTGCAGTATTAGTAAATCACTGAATGTCTTATATATGAATATCTAAGTTATAAATTAGTCATAATGGGTTTTTAAATAGTTTTCCTGACTTTTTTAAAAAAGTATTTAACAGCTTCTTGTTGCTGAGTGAGAATTCTACTTTATATACAGTTTTGTGTTCCTTTTGCAGATTTGATGTATTACACCAAAAAATGCATTTTAAGTTCATACATGTAATGTCTAGATTCACTTAGAATATATTTTTATTTAATAAATTAAATTCTTTTGGCACACTATTAAATACAGGAACATATTTTAAAAAACAACTACCTTATATTAGACATTTACTGTTCTTTATGCTTTTTATGTCTCCACCATGGACTTTATACAGCATGGTGTATGAGTGCCCTGTGTAAATAGACATATTTTGCATTCCTTTCAGGAATTGTTAATTGTTACTGATTCCTGACTACAGGTGCCTGTTATTACTTGGGCATCTGGGCTTGCAATCGCAATGAATGTATGAAGAACGAAATAAAATCAAACCTTATTTTTGTACAGTTTTGAAGTTTATACTTGGAACTTACCACCTCCCCCAACTTCCTGTGTAAATCAGTCTTTATCTGGGATTGGTACAGTATTTTTGCATCTGTGGGACTTAGTTATTTGGTCAGTAGTTAAACTATATATAACTGTACAATCTGTAAAGTTTTTAAAGAATAAATATTCAGTTGTGAAAACTGGTTAAAATAAAACTAATATTTCTTAACATATTCTAGATTTCTCTGCTACAGTCCTCTCTTTTGATTTCTCCCTTCAGTTCCATTTTCCAAGAAGCTTCTGTCTATCATCTGGGTACTGAATAAATCCTTTTAATTACTCTTTGGGAGCTGGACTTAAAAGAAGTGGAGGGGCTCCATCTTTATTTAAAAAAAAAATCAGTTGTATGAGCAATCTGAATAATTAAAAGATGCCAATAAAGAACAGCAAACAGCAATCTCCAACAGAAGAAAATTAGTATTTGCCTATCAGTTGGGAACATATTGCTGGCTTTGTTCGAAGAGGTACTGTGTGGACTTGTGTCTGTCGGCAGTATGCCTACTAATGCCTTTTCACTTTTGCCCTTGCACATACAAGCGCTTAGTACAGTGCTTAAGCTCTTAGTACAGTGCTATGCACACTATAAGTGCTCAATAAATACAACTGAATGAATGAATGATTTACAGGTTTGTGAAAAGCAATGATGTCACAATTGAAGAGCGACAGCCATGATATAAACTTTCATTCATGATATAAACTGAACCTTGAGTGAACCCCAGAGTAGGGGGTAAGAGGGAGAGGAGGAGCCCATGAAGGAGATTGAGAATGAACAGCCAGAAAGATAAGAACCAGGAGAGGACAGAGTCAGTGAAACTGAGGGTGATTAACGTTTCCAGAAGAGAGTAGTCAACAGTGTCAAAAGCAGATGAGAAGTCTAGGAGAATTAGGATGGAGGAGAGGCCATTAGATTTAGCAAGAAGGAAATCATTAGTGATCTTGTAGAGGTCAGTTTCAGCACAGTGAAGGGGATGGTAGCCAGATAGGAGGGAGTCCAGGAGAGAATTTGAGGAGAGGAATTTGAGACAGTGGGTGTAGATGACTCAGTCAAGGATTTTGGAGAAGAAAGGTAGGAGGGAAATGGGGCAAGAACTGGAGAGAGCTGTGGGGTCAAGGGAGGGGTTTTTTTTAGGGTGGGGGAGATATGGACTCTATTTGTTGACTTGACTCTATTTATTGCCATTGTTCTTGTCTGCCTGTCTCCCCCGATTAGACTGTAAGCCCGTCAAAGGGCTATCTGTTGCTGATTTGTACATTCCAAGCGCTTAGTACAGTGCTCTGCACATAGCGCTCAATAAATATTATTGAATGAATGAATGGACATGTTTAAAGGCAATGGGGAAGAAGCCATTGGAGACTGAATGGTTGAGGTGGCTGTTATGGAGGGAAGGAGAGTAGGGGTGAGAGTTTTTATAAGGGGTGAAGGAAAGGGGTCCAGTGTGCATGTTGAGGGGGTGGCATTTGAGAAGAGGCAGGAGATCTCCTCTGGAGATACTGCTGGTTAGGATGGGAAAGTTGAAGAGGGGGCCAGCAGGCAGAGGGTCTGAGGAGAGAGCGCACACCTGATAGTGTTAATTTTCTTATTCAAGTAGATGGCCAGGATACTGGGGGCAAGGGATGGAGGGTCGGGAGGAGCAGGGGGCTTGAGGAAGAAGTTAAAAGTCTGGAGCAACTGGAGAGGCCAATGGGCATGGGAGAGAAATAGTTTTGTGGGACAGGTTAGAGTAGAATTAAAACAAGAAAGGTTAAATTTCAAGTGGTCAGGATTGGCCTGATGTTTACATTTCTGCCAGCAGCATTCTGCGCTCAAACACAAGAACAAAGGGCGTGGACAGTACAAGTTATCTAGGGCTGTGGGTTAGTGGTACAAGAGTGACACACATCCAATCTATCACCAACACCTGCCGGTCTCACCTTCACAATATTGCCAAGATCCACCATTTCTTCCACCCAAACTGCTATCATGCTGCCTCAGGCTCTCATAATATCCCAACTGGATTATTGTGGTCAGCCTTCTCTCTGATCTCCCTTCCTCCTGTCTCTCCCCACTTCACTCTATTCTTCATTCCGCTGCTTGGATCATCTTCCTTCAGAAACGCTCTGAACATGTCACTCCCCTCCTCAAAAACCTCCAGTGGTTGCCTATCAACCTTCGCAAAAAAAAAAAATCCTCACTCTTGGCTTCAAAGGTCTCCATCACCTTTCCCCCTCCTACTCACCTCCCTTCTCTCTTTCTACTGCCCACCCGTACACTCCACTTCTCTGCTGCTCACCTCCTCACGGTCCCCTGTTAGAGCCTGTCCCACCATGGACCCCTGGATCATATCTTTCTGGTGTCCCAGAATGCCCTCCTTCCTCACATCAGCCAAACTCTCTTCCCCTCTTCAAAACCCTCCCGAGAGCTCACCTCCTCCAGGAGACCTTCCCAAACTAAGCCCCCCTTTCCCTCTGCTCCTCTTCCCTTTCCCTCCCCCGCAATCCTCTGCTCTTTCCCTTTCCCCTCCCCTCAGCATTGTCCTCATTTGTATATATTATTTACTACCCTATTTATTTTGTTAATGAGGTGTATATCTCTAACTTGATGATGTTGTCTTGTTTTGTTTTGTTCTGTTTTGCTTTGCTGTCTGTCTCCCCCGCTTGGACCGTGAGCCCATCATTAGGCAGGGATTATCTCTATCTGTTGCTGAATTGTACATTCCAAGCACTTAGTATAGTGCTCAGCATATAGTAAGCGCTCAATAAATACTATTGAATGAATGATAGGGGAGCAAGTGAGTTGAGTTCAGTAGAGAGGTGTTGAGATTGTCTATTTGGTCATCAAGAGTGGGTAAATTGGGTATGGAGGAGGCTAGGTGGGGTGTGATGTATTAGAGAGGGATGGGGTTGAGAAATTGGAGGTCTCTATGGGGGAATAGCACAGATTAGCATTTGTTCTAATTGCTGGGGTAGATACAGCATAATCAGGTTGTCCCACGTGAGGCTCACAGTCTTAATCCCCATTTTACAGATGAGGTAACTGAGTCACCGAGAAGTGAAGTAACTTGCGCACAGTCACACAGTTGAAGTGGCAGAGCCGGGATTTGAACCCATGCCCTCTGACTCCCAAGCCCGGGCTCTAGTTGTGGTCAGACTGGGATTTCTGGGAGGAGACGAAGAGCCACCCTCTGAGGAGAGCAGTAGGGGAGACCATGCCCCAGGGGAAAGCCAGATTTCAGTGATGGGGAGAAGGAGTCACTGAGACAGGAACAGGTCAAGGATGAAAGGCACCTTTCCCATGATAGAGCAGGGGTTCCATAGGCCACACTTGGCAGCAGCTGTGGAGGGGGAAGAGGGAAGGAGGATGGCACAGGAGGTGGGGGAGGGTTTGGATGGGAGTGAGCTAACGGGGCCAGCTCGTTGGGAGAGGGATGAGGAGTGGTGGTGGGCCTGAAAAACAGAGATGGGGTAGGGAGGAGTGGGCGCAGTGCACGAGGCCAGGAGGTGTGGGATGGTAGTGAGTTGGTGGGGGCCTGAGCGGGGGGAGGGGGGAAAAGGGTTGGCGCTGAGACAGAGGAATTACCTTCCCCTTCAGTCTATATGTCACTCTGCTACCCGGATTATCTTTCTACAGAAATGCTCTGGGCTATGTTACCCCTTCCCCCCCAAAATTCTCCAGTGGATGCCCATCCACCTTCGTATCAAGCAAAAACTCCTCGCTATTGGCTTCAAAGCTCTCCATCATCTTGCCCCCTCCTAACTCACCTCCCTTCTCTCCTTCTACAGTCCCACCCGCACATTCCATTCCTCTGCTGCTAACCTCCTTACTGTGCCTCATTCTTGCCTGTCCCGCCATCAATCCCTGGCCCACGTCCTACCTCTCTCCTGGAATGCCCTCAATGCTCACATCTACCAAAATAGTTCTCTTCCCCACCTTCAAAGCCCTACTGAAAGCTTACCTCCTCCAGGAGGCCTTCCTAGAATAAGCCCCTCTTTTGCTCTGTTCTTTCTTCCCTCCCCATCATCCTTACTCCCTCCCTCTGCTCTACCCCCCTACCCCACAGCACTTGTGTAAATATGTATATATTTATTATTCTATTTTATTAATGGTGTGTATATGTCTGTAATTCTATTTCTTTATATTGATGCTTTTGTTGCCTGTCTAATTGTTTTGCTTTGTTTTCTTGTCTGTCTCCCCGTTTCTAGACTGTGAGCCTCTTGTGGGAAGGGACTATTTCTATGCATTGCTGAATAGTACTTTCCAAGGATTTAGTACAGTGCTCTGCACACACTAAGTGCTCCATAAATATGATTGAATGAATGAATGAATTACAGGGAAGGGATGTGGGGGAGGGATGGGGGCTGGGAGAGGGGACGGGGGGAATTGGGTGGCAGAGGAGGTAGGGAAGGTGAGGACTGGGAAGGGCATCTGGGGAGGGATTAAAGTTATACGGTGAGATTGGCAAGGTAAGCAACAGCAATTAGATCAACTTCAAGGGCCAGTGTTCTTCCCCCTCCTCCATCCCTCACCCCCAACGATCTGGCCACCTACTTCATTACAAAAATTAACACCATCAGGCCTGACTCCTCAAAGTCACCCCTCCCCTTTCTCCTTCCCCACCGCTGTCAACCTTTTCCCTTATTTTTCCATCCTTCACAGCAGGAGCCTCAGAGGAGATCTCCTCCCTCTTTGCAAGTGACACTCCCTCCATTTGTACTTCGGACCCCATTCCTGCTCACCTTATAAAAACTATTGCCCCTTCCCTCCTCCCCTCCTTAACTTCCATCTCTAACCACTCACTTTCCTACGGCTTCTTCCCCGACCTTCAAACATGCCCACGTCTCCTCCATCCTAAAAAAACCTCTCTTGACCCCTTCCCCTTCCAGTTAATGTCCTATCTGCCTCCTGCCCTTTCTTTCCAAACTCCTAGAATGCGTCATCTAATGTCATCTAATCTCACTGCCTTTAATTCCTTAACTCCAACTCTGACCTGGACCCCCTCTAATCTGGCTTCCATTCCCTCCACTCCATCGAAATTGTCCTCTCAAAGGCCACCAATGACCTCTTTCTTGCCAAATCCAGTGGCTCCTATTCTATCCTAATCCTCCTCAACCTCTCAGCTGCCTTTGAGAGGCTGTAACCATCCCCTCCTCCCCCTTATCTCACCTTAACTTCATGGACTCCGTCATCTCCTGGTTCTCCTCATCTTTCTGTCCATTCATTCGCAACCTCCTTCACAGGCTCCTCCTCCCACTCCCATCCACTAACTGTAGGGGTTCCTCAAGGGTCAGTTCTTGGCCCTCTTCTGTTCTCCATCTATGGTAAACTCATTCGCTCCCGCAGCTTCAACTATCATCTCTATGCAGATGACACCCAAATCTATATCTCTCTTCCTCTCCCTCCAGGCTCGTATCTCCTCCTGCCTTCAGGACATCTCCACCTGGATGTCTGCCCACCACCTAAAACTCAACAAGTCTAAGACTGAGCTCCTTATCTTCCCTACCAAACCATGTCCTCTCCCTGACCTTCTTGTCACTACCATCCTTCCTGTCTCACAGGCCCGCAACCATGGTGTCATCCTTGACTCTGCTCTCTCATTCACACACATATCCAATTTGTCACGAATGCCTGCCGGTCTCACCTTCATAATATTGCCAAAATCCACAGCTTCCTCTCCATCCAAATTGCTACCGTGCTGGTACGAGCTCTCATAATATCCCGACTGGATTACTGTGTCAGTCTCCTCTCTGATTTTCCTTCCTCTTGTCTCTACCCACTTGTCTATCTTCATTCTGCTGCCCAGAACATCTTCTTACAGAAAAACTCTAGGCATGTCACTCCCCTCCTCAAAAACCTCTGGTGGTTGCCTATCAACCTTTGCATAAAAAAACCCTCGTCATTCTTGGCTTTAAAGCTCTCTATCACCTTGCCCCCTCCTACCTGATCTTCCTTCTCTCCTTCTACAGCCCATCCCGTATACTCTGTTCCTTGGCCACTCACCTCCTCATGGTCCCTTGTTCGCGCCTGTCCCGCTGTCGACCCCTGGCCCCGGTCCTACTGTTGTCCTGGAATGTCCTCCCTTCTCACATCAGCCAAACTAACTCTCTTCCACTCTTCAAAGTCTTACTGAGAGCTCACCTCCTCCAAAAGGCCTTCCCAGGCTGAGCGGCCTTCCCAGACTGAGCCCTCCCTTTCCCTTTGCTCCTCCTCCCCTCCTCTCCCCCCACCCTCTGCTCTTCTCCCTTCCCCTCCTCACAGCACTGTGTATATTTGTATATATTATTTATTATTATATTTATTTTAATGATGTGTGTATGTCTATGATTCTATTTATCTTGATGATATTTATATCAGACTACTTGTTTTCTTTTGCTGTCTGTCTCCTCCGTTTAGACTGTGAGTCCATTTTTGGGCAGGGATTGTCTCTATCTGTTGCTGAATTGTACATTCCAAGCACTTAGGACAGTGCTGTGCACATAAGTAAGTGCTCAATAAATATGATTGATTGAATGCATAAATGAAATTGAAAGAAAGTAGGCCGCTTTCCTTAGTATTTATGAAGTCCTTACTGAATGCAGAGGACCATACTAAGGGCTTAGAAGAGAACAGTTCAACAGAATCAGTATACGTTCCCTGCGCACAACAAACTTTCAGGTCAGAGCACACAATCTAAGTAAGTGACCTTTGGCAAAAGAGGCCAGTTGGAATCTCTGATCTAGAGTAACAGATGAACCTCAGTCCTGAGACTTACCTGTAAGGAGGAAGTGGAGAAGCAGTATGGCCTAAAGGAGTCAGGCCTAGGAGTCAGAAGGCCCGGGTTCTAATCCCAGCTCCACTGCTTGTCTTCTATGTGACCTTGAGTCAGTCACTTCTCTGAGCCTCAGTTACCTCATCTGTAAAATGAAGATTAAGACTGTGAGCCCCATGTGGGACATGGACTACATCTAACCTGGTTGACTTCTATCCACCCCAGCACTTAGAACATGCATGGCTCATAATACGTGCTCAAGAAATGCATTTTAAAAAAAGAAAATTTATTATAGAGGTTGTGGTTTACTCGGTGTCACTGGCATTCAGCTTGCAAGTCATGTTTCCTACTGGTATATGGAATGCAGTGGGACAGTAGACATGGTGGACTGGTGCTTATTGTGAAATGCATGTGACTATTCACAAAACAAGTAGGCGGTTAAATTTGCTTCTCTAAGTACTTCTGAGAGTCTCTTATGAATTCACACCAAAAAATGTAGTGCAAACTTTAGGGAATTTTGATTCTACTAAAAGTCAAAACTTAGATTGTCCCAAAAGCCACTTGCAAGTCCAGAAGTACATCCTATTCCATAGTGTCTTAACTGTCAGAAAGGAACAATTGGTCTTCTTCCTTCTTGGAATAACTTTTGGGGTTTTTAAAAAAACATTCAATTAGAATATTCCTTCATTCAGTTGTATTTATTGAGCACTTACTGTGTGCAAAGTACTAGCATTTGGGAGAGTACAGCATAACAGTGAACAAAAAAAATCCCTGTCCACAGTGAGTTTAAAGTCTAGTGAGGAAATCATAATATGAATAAATACCAACTTGTACTCTCCCAAGCACTTAGGGCAGTGCTATGTACAGGGTGCTTAATAAATATCTCTGACTGAAGGAATGGGTTCTTGATCACCCAGGTTGTTTTGTGTTGCTTTGACATTCCAGAGTCTGTTATTGTATCACCAACCCCATACTCCCTTGAAGTTTGCAAGAGTACTTTGTTTCATCCTATGCAGGATGTCCCAGTCAAAAAAAAAAAAAAGGAAAAGCATTCCTCTTAACCTCTTTCCCTCTAGAAATTTTTTTAGGATGGTCCAGGGAATATGAAAAATACATGAAAGCTAACAGGATATACAACTCCAGAGACCAGGAACTTGCTTATGCAATGACTTCATGAGAAACATAGTAGTTTCTTTCATATAAAATTAAGCTTCTGTTCTGAAGCATTGTTTTAAAGGCTGATCTCCAACCCATGCTGTCTTGTTACTTCCTTATCAAAGGAAGAATGAAAATCTTTCTTCATTTATATCAACTGCTTTCAACTAATCATTTAGCAATCCTGAAGACTCTTACTCAACAATTTACAAGGAAAAACATTACCAAATCAACTAGTTAGGTGTGCTTCTATGTAGAGGAAAATAGGTTACAATAGAAACCCTAATAATGAAGCCATCTTTAGGGAATTAGCCATCTTTGTACACTGGTTTTTAAATGATATTGAATTAATTTCAGAGGCCAATGAAGAGCATGTTTTTATTAGAAGTTTTGTTTAAAATGATGCATATGTTCATCTCTCTTGCTAGTTGTATATTCCAGTAGCCATAACGGGGGTATGGCATTTATCAATAGGCATCCTTCTTGGGATGTCAAAACAAGAACAGGTTTTTGCAAACAGTACTTATAGTGTAAGTGTAGAATTCCTTTTACTCTGGTTTTTTGATGGAATGTGTTAAGTGCTTACTTTGTGCCAAGCACAGTACTAAGTGCTGGAGTAGATAAAAGATAATCAGGTTATCTTATATCCCACACACGCCTCACATTCTCTACCAATCTTGAATATGACTATGCTATCAGAAACTACAATTTCAACATTCAGCAGCAGAAAAGAATGTTTTCTGCTTTCATCGAGCCAAAGGGATAGAAATTAAAAAATACTCCTGGAAGACTAACTCTTGGATAATTCTTTGGGACTAGTGAATAACTCTTTTGGCTCAGAAACCTGGATTTAAACTCTAGTGAATAGTCTTGGTTAACTTGCTTTTTAAAAAATAAGAGAAAAAAGAGTTAAAGAAGATTGTTCCAGACTAGCAATCACAGTGGTTGGCAATCCTAAATAAGGGACTTACCTGTCCACTTCAGCCCAGAGGGGAAGAAGGGAAGGGGTGGGAGGTGGCGGGGGGAAAGAGAAAGAGGGAGAGAGTATGTATAATAATGTTGGTATTTGTTAAGCGCTCACTATGTGCAGAGCACTGTTCTAAGCACTGGGGTGTATGTTTGTGTGCACATGAGTGACAGAGAGACTCCAAGGGCTTCCTTTGGAGGAAAGGGACAAAACCCATCCTCAGTGAGTCTGCTGTTTCTTGTCTTCCAAATGGAGACCTTCTTTAGGGCAAGGATAGAGAAGTTTCCAGTGGATGAATGTCTGCCAGATCCTAGGGAGGGGTCTATCCCTCCCTGCCCTTACCCTACAACGAACTCCAGTTCCCTCCAGGGACCACCAGCAAGGACCCAGAAATGGTATTCCCCTAGGCTGGTCCCAAGGTATTTGGACCTCACCTCCAGATTGCTCTGCCCCCAGGGGCCCTTGCTTACGGGAATTCCTTTTGCTCACCTGGAGGAGGAAAGTGAGGTAATTCTCCAAGGAATTTCCTCTTGAGCCAGGGGGGTAGAAGTTTCAAAAGTGTTCCCTGCAGTATTAGTCCTTTGTTCTGATTGTGTCCTGCTCAGGGCACAGCAGACATGATAAGGTCTAGCTTGAAAGCCGTTAGGGTTCAACTGTTAGCCCAAATGACCAGAAAACCAGAAGGCCAGAGGAGCGGGCAGAAAAGACTTCCCTCTCAAACAACAGCCCTGGCACTACTGATTGCTCTTGTCACCACTAAGCTGTCCTAGAGCGGGGAGTTTTTGATACAGTGAGAAAGTATTTATTGCCACACCAGTATACCCCTGCTTTCCTCCGGCTCCCTTGAATAACCCAGAGAAGGACCAAGAGCTGAAGCTGCTCTCCATCTTCCCCCATCTCTCTTTCTACCACTCCCTCTTTACTTCTCATCCTCTTTCGTCACCTTCTCCTCCTCCCATCCTTATTCCCAGTCCCTGAAGGAATCCCATCCTGTCCGACCTTGAGTGTCCAAAATCCTGATCCCCTTAGTTGGGAACTTAAGAAAAATTAAGTTGCTTCTCCCCATCACTGTAGACATTCGCAAAGAGGGTAGTTTTTCCAGACAAGTGTCTCACAAGCATGGGGTCAGAAGGGATGAAAAAGCCTGTTGCTGCTGTACTAAAAATAATAATGATTATGATATTTGTTAAGCATTTTCTATGTGCCAAGCACTGTTCTGAGTGTTGGGGTAGATACAGGTTAGGCGTTGTCCCACATGGGGCTCATGCACTTTTAATCCCTATTTTACAGATACGGTTAAGTGACTTGTCCATGGTCACAAAGCAGGCATGTGATGGAGCTGGGATTATAATTTAGGTCCTTCTACTAATACCAAAGCATGTGCTCTATCCACTAAAACATGCTGGATTTTGGGTAGTGGCAACAACAAACTGAGGAATGTGGGGAATCTGCTTTCTCCACCTCTTCAACCACTCCCTTGTTCTCATTAATTCTTTCAGTCATATTTATTGAGCACTTACTAGGGCAGAGCTCTATACTGAGAGCTTAGGAAGTACAATGGAGCAACAAATAAAGACAATACCTGCTCAAATTGGGATCACAGTCTAGAAGGGAGAGTCAGACATCAAAACAAGTAAATGGGCATCAGTAGCATCATTGTAAATAAATATAATGAATTTATTAACTATATTAAATTACAATAAATTAATATATTATAATAATTAGTATAATTAATCATTAATAAAAATAAATAGAATTATAAGTATAAATAAGTGCTGTGAAGAGAGAAGGGGAGTAGAGCAAAGGGAGTGAGTCAGGATGATGGGGAAGGGAGGCGGGGCAGATGAAAAGGGGGGCTTATTCTGGAAAGACCTCTTGGAGGAGGTGAGCTTTCATTAGGGCTTTGAAGGTGCGGAAGTGTGATTTGGGGGTGGATTTGAGAGGGAAAACATTCCAGACCAGAGATAAGGTGGCCAAGGATTGAAGGCGGGACAGGGGAGATCAAGGCACAGTGAGAAGGTTAACATCAGAAGAGCAGAGTGTATGGTTTGGGATGTAGAAGAAGAGGAGGGAGGTGAGTTAGGAGGGGGCAAGGTTCTGGAGGACTCTGAAGCCCATAGTGAGTAGTTTTTGCTTGATACAGAGGTTGATAGGCAATCACCAGAGATTTTTGAGGAGGGAGGTGACATACACAGAACATTTCTGAAAAAAGATAATCTGGGAAACAGAGTGAAGTATAAACTGAAATGGGGAGGGACAGGAGGTTGGGAATTCAGAAAGGATGCTGATGCAGTAATAGAGTCAGGTCAGGATGAGTGATTGTACTAACATGGGAAGTGGTTTAGATGGAGAGGGAAAGGCAGATCTTAACAGTGTTGTGAAGGTGAGACTGGCAGGCTTTGGTGACAAATTGAATATATGGTATGAATAATGGTATGATGGCATTTGGTATGATGGCATTTGTTAAGCACTTATTATGTGCCAAGCACTGGGGGGGATACAAGTTAGTCAGGTTGTCCCACATGGAGCTCATAGTCTTAATCCCATTTTACAGATTAGGTAACTGAGGCACAGAGAAGTGAAGTGACTTGCCCAAAGTTACACATCTGACAAGTGGTGGAGTTGGGATCAGAACTCATGACCTCTGACTCCCAAACTCATGCTTGAGAGATTGGAGTCAAGAATGACAACAGGTTTGTGGGCTTGTGAGACAGGAAAGTTGGTTGAGCCATCCACAGTGACAGGCAAGTTCTGGAGAGAACAGGGTTTGCGAGGGAAGATAAGGAGCTTTATCTTGGACATGTTGAGTATTTGATGGTGGGAGGACATCCAAGTGGCAATATCCTGAAGTCAGGAGGAGATGTAAACTTGGAGGGAGGGAGAGAGAACGGGGGAGGAGATATAGATTGAGGTATCATTATGTAGAGATGGTAGTTGAAGCTGTGGGAGCGAATGAGTTCACCAAGGGAATGAGTATAGATGGAGAATAGAAGCGGACCAAGAACTGGCCCTTGAGGAACCCCTACAATTAGGGGATGGGAAGGGAAGAAGGAGCCCAAGAAGGAGATTGAGAATGAATGGCCAGAGAGATGAGGAGAACCTGGAGAGGATGGAATCAGTTGGATAGCATATTGAGTAGAAGGAGATGTTCGACCACATCAAAGGCACCTGAGAAGTCGAGGAGGATTAGGATGGAGTAGGAGTCCTTGGATTTGACAAGAAGGAGATCATTTGGCACCTTTGCGGGGGCCATTTTAGTGGATTGGAGGGGACAGAAGCCAGATTGGAGTAGGTTCAGGAGAGAGTTGGAGGAGAAGAACTTGACTCGCTCCAAGCTATTGGAAAGGAAGGATGGGGGGAGATGGGGCAAAAACCGGAGAGACTGAAGGTTTTTTTAGGGTGGGGAAGATATGGGAATGTTCGAAGGCAGAGGGGAAGAAGCTGTTGGAGAGTAAGAGATTGACAATGGAGGTTAAGGAGGGGAGGAGGGAAGAGGCAAGAGTTTTTATAAGGTGTGAGGGGATGGGTTCTGAAGCACATGTGGAGGGGATGGCCTTTAAGCTTCTTGGGTCTATCAGCTCTCATGTGGTGTTAATTAAAATAATAATAACTATGGTATTTGTTATGCCTTACTATGTGTTAAGCATCTACTAAGTGCTGGGGTTATTACAAGTTAACCAGGTGACACATGGGGCTCACGGTCTAAGGAGGATGAAGAACAGATATTCCCAAGCACCAATATGCTTAGCATACAGTAAGTGTTCAGTAAATACCATTGTTTGACACTATAAGAGGGGAGCAACCTCTGGGCAGGGAACTCAGAAGGGGTTGAGGAATTAGTGGTGAGAGTGGAGGGTCAATGGTGGACCATAAGAGCCCAAAGAGGGACCTTGTGAAACACTACAGATTTAGAGGCAAATACTTGAATTAAAACAATAGGGCAATGCACTTGTGGAAACACTAAGGCAACCTTCCACCATCAGTTCAATAACAGCTACTTGTTGGCTGCAATTTGTGTTTGATAACCTAAATTTAGAAATGAGATTAGAATTGTGGCTTTTAAGCTTTAAAATTCTGCCCAAATACGTCAAATCAGGCTGAGCTGGAAAGTTAGTTTCCAGTAGCAGAAGCTGTGACAAGGTTTTGTTTCAATTGCTTTTGCAGATGAGGTCTCAGAAAAACAATAGTGTAGAGTCAGCAAAGAAGGGAACTCGGGTTTCCTTTGTAAAGACTCAATTTTAATGGGAAAGCGAGCAGTTGCATTCCTTTCTCCCTTTTGTCCAAAGTGAAAGCGTTTGGGAAAAGTGGGGATGCTGGATTACCCTTCTTTGCCTTCTCCACAGACCTAGCCCTTTGCTAAGATTCCCTAGGGAAGGCTTCTTCAGAAGGACTTTCCCATACCAAAGGCTTCTCCAGGAGGACACTTCCATACCTGGCCAGTACTCTTGAGGAAATATAACCATCCTCCTCTCCTTCAATAGTTCTTCATCCCTTTAGAATTCAATTTACCCACTCCTTCCTGGCTCCAGCCTCCCCTTACATTTCTCACTTCCAATCACAATGCTCAAAGACTGAAAAGCAATGAAACCTAGTCAAAAAAACACAAGCCTGAGCTCTAAATCCAGCTCTGCCACTTGCCTTCTGGGTTACTTTGAGCAAATCATTTAACTTCTCAGTGTCTCAATTTCCTCAGCTGAAAAATGGGGAATTGATACCCATTCTCCCTACACCATAGATTGAGAGCCCCATGTGGGACAGGGACTGTGTCCGATCTAATCATCTTGTATCCACCCCAGTGCTTAGTACAGGGCTTGGCACATAAAAGAGCTTAGCTAATACTGTTACATAAGGTTCCTCTGGAGTTAGGGCCTTTCTTTAACTCTCCTTACTATCTCCTTCCCTGGGTCAAAGGCAAGGCCTTGCCTTGATGCCTTCCTCCCAGTCAGTGGCATTTCTGATCCCACCCATAAACTGTCCTCCCAGCAAATGTATGTGGTTACTAGCCTCTGCCCTTCCGGAGTGTCCTGACATGTGTGTCAAGAGCCAACCCCTCTCCTGACATGTGTGTCAAGAGCCAACCCCTCAGTATGACTCTGTCTTGGCCTGACAGTTGGGACCACCTTTGTAACCCAAAGGTAAGTTCCACCAGGCCATTTATGATCTCTGGGAAATGAATATAGAAATGTTCAAAATATGAACTGGTATGTTGGTCATTTGCAACACAACAAGAGTCTTTGAAAATAATTATTTCCTAAAAGCTGTAAGAGCCAAGTGCTGTATCAGGGCAGGGAAGGATACAGTGTAATCAGGTTTGCCAGTTCCCCTCCCACAGGGCACTCACAATCTAAGAGGGAGGGATAGCATGTATTTTATCCTCATTTTACAGATGAATGAGCTGAGGCACCAAGAAGCAAGGGACTTTCCCAAAGTCACAGAGCAGATGAGTGGTGGAGTAGGGATTAGAACCCAGGTTCTCTGACTTCCAGGCTGTGCCCTTTCCAATAAGCCATGTTGCTTCTCTGCTTTGTGACTTTGGGCAAGTCACTTCACTTCTCTGTGCCTCAGTTACCTCATCTGTAAAATGCGGATTAAGACATTTGAGTCCCATGTGGGACATGGACTGTGTCCAACCTGATTAATTTGTACATATCCCAGTAATTTTTACAGTGCCTGGCACATACTAGCACTTAACGAATAACATTATTAGTTAATAATATGTTCAAGGAACAGAAGGCTCAGTGGGAAATGCCCAGAAGTGAAAGTCTGACATAGACTGCTATTATTGTACAACAGAATTAGAGGGTGTCATTCCCTGTCCCTAACAAACTTACTGTCTATTGTACTTTCCAAGTGTTTTAGTACAGTGCTCTGCAAACAGTAAGAGCTCAATATATGCTATTAATCATCATTAACTTTGCCCATAGCTGTAACTGAGCTTTTCCACTGTCTTAGCCTTTGTTTTATCTGTCGTGTCCTACCTGTCTTTCTTGCTGTGAATGCTAGAATCTGTGTCCCTCCTCTTCCTGCTCCTTTTCCTCCTCCTCTTCCCCTCTTCTTCTCTTCTTTTTTCCTCCTCCTCCTCCTTGTCTTCTCCCTCTCCTCTTAGCTTCCTCTTCTTTTCTTTTTCTTTTCTTCTCTCTGCTTCCTATTCTTCTCCACCTTCTCCTCCTTCTCATCTTCTTCTTCTCCTTTTTCCTGTTCCTCCTCCCCGTCCCCCCTTCCCCTGTCTCCCCCAAGTCATTCTCTCTTTTTCTGCTATAGACTTATTGCACTTTAACAAATATCTTTCATTCTCTTATTTCTGCTCAGATACGTTTGGTATTTTCTTGACTGGGAGTCTTGACCCTTCAAAACGCATGCTCACTTTTTCTAAAGAGGTAAGGACACTGTTTCTGGTGTCTACTTTGAATGGATACTGTGAAGATGGGCTTTAGAGGTGGATTGCTTCTTCAGGGGCAGGGAATGATCTAAATTAATTCATTCAATCATATTTATTGAACACTTACTGTGTACAGAGCACTGGACTAAGCACTTGGAAACTACAATACAGCAATCCCTGCCCCCAGTGGGCTCACAGTCTAAATGTGTTAAAGCCCCATTCTTTACAAGAATCAGGCAATCAATCAGCCAATCAGTGATATTTATTGAGTCCTTACTGTGTTCAATCTGATTAACTTGCATCTACCCCAGCACTTAGAACAGTGTTTGACACATAGTAAGTGCTTAACAAATACCATTATTTTTATTACTTACTGTGGGTGGAACACTGCACCAAACACTTGGGAAAGAATAATGAATAATAGAGTTGGTAGACACAACTCCTGCCCACAAGGAGGTTATAGACTTCAAGGGGAGACAGATATTAAAAAATTACAGAGAGGGAAAATAGAGTATAAAGATATGTTCATAAGGGCTGTTCTGTGATGGGAATCAAAGTGGTTAAGGAGTACCCAGCCAAATGCATAATGGACAAAGGGGTGAGGGTGGATGGGAAGATGAGGGCTTAATCAGGGAAGGCTTCTTGGAAGAGAAGTGAGTTTAGGAGGATTTTGAAGGTGGGGAAGAGAATTAAACCATTTCACTAAATTAACTCTTCCTGAGCTTGCCTTGTCTCTTCACTTCCGGCTAGGAAATAGGGTCAGAGTTAGTCTTTGATCTGCCCAACATGATTTCTTTGTTTCACTTTGACTGAGGGATGATGACAATAGGATAATGATGATGATTAAGTTCTTACTTTATTTCAAACACTGTTCTAAGTTTCAGGTAGACTCAAGTTAACCAGACCACACACAGTCTCCATCCCACAAGGGGCTCACAGCTTGAGTAGGAGGGAGAACAGGAGAAATGGAGAAAAATCCCCATTTTTCAGATGAGGAAACTGAAGTACACAGAAAGTGATGTGACTTGTTTAAGATCACCCAGCAGTTAATTAGCAGAGCCAGAATTAGAACCTGTGTTTACAACTTCCCCCAATTCTTCATTATTCAGAAACTAAATAGCCAGTGTGTAGATTACTCTCCTTTCCCTCCTTGTCCTCCTCCTTGGCCTCTTCTGCTTTCTTCCTTCTTCCCTCTTCCATCTCCCTTGTGATCATTTTACCTGTTTTTAGCACTTTCCTTTAGAAAGTTGACAGACTGGGCTGTGCCTAGACAGTTGATACTAGATGCATTTCTGACGGTGTATCTTTCTCGCTCTGCACATTTTTTACTATTTCTGACTGCATATTTCTGACCTTATATATTTTTGACTGCTCATATTTCTGACCTTGTGCTTCACACATTGAGAGAGGTCACATTTGCCTTTTTGGGAAGGTACACCAAAAAAGTTGGGGGAACCAGGCCAGCTTCACTGTTCCACAGTTTGGAGTTCCAGTTATGGACAGGATTTGCCAAAATTCAATACTGAGAATACAGTAAATTCACCATAGGAAATGGGCTGAGCCTGGTTTCACTCACCTTTCACTCCTGCAACATTTAATCCAGAATGACTGTGACCCTCTCCTGACAAATGCTGCCAAGAAAATGAGAGAAGACAATGACATATAGGTTATCATATGGGATGACTGACACCCTTATGTGTAGGGCCTCCAGTCTCTAATGACAAACATTTCTCTATTGTGGCTATCTTTTTCCCCTAGTGTTTTTGAGAAATATATTCCAATCACCAATCAATAGTATTTACTTAGAGCTTTCTGTGTGCAGATCACTGCTCTAGGCATGTGGGAGAGTACAGAACAATAGAATTGATAGACACATTCCCTGTCTATAACAAGTTTGCAGTTTAGATGAGGAGATTAGGCTAAACTAGACTAGAGACAGAACATAAATATTGACACTCCTGGGCTGGGCAAAGACCGATCCGCCTGTAATCCCTCTCTCATTGTGGCCTCAGGGCAGGTAATAGCTTGCTTTTCTTGACATGAATCTTCCTGATCAGAAACGGTGTACCTGGTCCATCTTTAACTTTCTTCTCTTTGAAAGGTCTATTCTAGCTAGCTCTTTCAGCAAACCATAGCAACAGCCCCTCACCCAAGCGTTAGTAAAGAAAAAGCACTTTATTCATTCATTCATTCATTCATTCAATCAGTCACTTTATTGAGTACTTATTACAGTTCAGTGTGCAGTGTGCACAGCACTATATTAAGCACTTGGAAAGTAAAATTTAGCAATAAGGAGAGAAAATACCTGGCCCTTCCATGCTTAGTCTAGAAGGTGGAATTTAGACATCAAAACAAGTAATGGATGTCAATACAAATACATAAAATTATACATACACTTCAAAACAAGAAACAAGTATCAATATAAATAAACAGATTATAGATATGTATAGATAAAGACACAAGTGCTGTAGGGCGAGGGTTTAGAGGAAAGGGAGCGAGTTGAGGTGACAGGAAGTGGAGGGGGAGCTGAGGAAAAGGGAGACATTCTGGAAAGGTCTCCTGGAGGAGATGAGCCTTCAAGTAAGGCTTTGAAGGCAGGGACGTGTGATATTGTTTGGGAGATTTGAGGAGGGAGGGTGTCCAAGACCAAAGGTTGGATGTGGGTCAAGGGTCAAAGACGGAACAGTGGAGAACGAGGCACAGTGAGAAGCTTAGCTCCAGAGTTGTAGAATGTGTGGGCTGGGATATAGGAAGATAGATGGGAGGTGAAGTAAGAAGGGACAAGGTGATGGAGAACTTTGAACCCAATAGTGAGGAGTTTTTGTTTGATACAGAGGTTGATAGGAGATTTTTGGGGAGGGAGGTGACATGCCCAGAAGGTTTCTTTAGAAAGACAGTCAGGGCAGCAGCATGAAGTCAGGACTTAACTGGGGAGAAACAGGAGCTTGAGAAGTTAGAAAAGAGGCTAATTCATTAATCCAGTCAGGATAGGATTAAGTGATTGCACGAACCTGGGAGCAGTTTGCATGGAAAGGAAAAGGCGGATCTTGGCAGTGTTGTGAAGGTGAGGCTGGCAGAATTTGATGATAAATTGGATATGTGGGGTAAATGAGATAGCAGAGTCAAGGGTGACACCAAGGTTGCAGGCCTGTGAGACAGGAAGGATGGTAGTGCTATCCTCAGTGACAGGGAAGTCAGGGAGAGGACAGGGTTTGGGAGAGAAGATAAGGAGCTCAGTCTTCGACATATGGAGTTTTAAGTGGGGGCCGACATCCAGGTGGAGATGTCCTGAAGGCAGATGGAGATATGAGCCTGGAGGGTGTGAGAGAGAAAGGGGGAGGAGATGTAGATTTGAGTGTCATCTGCGTAGAAAGGCAGTTGAAGCCGTGGAAGTGAATGAGTTCACCAAGGAAGTGAGTATAGTTGGAGAACAAAAGAGGACCAATAACTGACCCTTGAGGAACCCTACAGTTAGGGGATTGGAGGGGGAGGAGGAGCCTGAGAAGGAGAGCAAGAATGAATGGCCAGAAAGAGAAGAGGAGAACCAGAAGAGGATGGAATCCGTGAAGCCAAGGTTGGATAATGTGTTCAAGAGGAGAGGATGGTCGACAGTGTAAAAGGCAGCTAAGAGGTTGAGGAAGATTACGATAGAGTAGGAGCCATTGGATTTGTCAAGAAGGAGGTCATTGATGACCTTTGAGAGGGCAGTTTCAGTGGAGTGGAGGGGACAGAAGCCGGATTGGAGAGTATCCAGGAGAAAGTTGGAGTTAAGGAATTCGAGGCCGTGAATGTAGATGACTTGCTCTAGGAGTTTGGAAAGGAAGGATAGGAGGGAGATGAGGTGATAACTGGAGGAGGCTGTGGGGTCAAGGGTTGTTTTTTTTTAGGATGGGGAGGTGTGAGTATGTTTGAAGGCAAAGGGAAAAAAACCATTGGAGAGTGAGCAGTTGAAGATGGTAGTTAAGGAGGGAAGGAGGGAAGGGACAAGAGTTTTTATCTCAATGGCCACTTCCTCCTTCCCTACTTCCTTCTCAGTAGCTGCTCAAATATCACAGCAAGCTTGTTTTGGGCAGGGAATGTTTCTGTTATACTGTACTCTCCCAAGCACTTAGTATAGTGTTCTACCCACAGTAAGTGCTCAGTAAATACTATTGACTGACTTGTGCCACAATACTCTGTGGTCAAGACTTGTAAGCTTCAGACTATGCCTATAAGTACTTTGAGGGCAGGGAACGTGCCTAACAACTCTGTTGTATCATACACTCCCAAGCTCTAAATGCAGTTGCTGCACAGACTAAGCACTCATTAAATACCATTAATTGATTGATTGGTCACCACCCTGACAATCCACTCCTGCTCAGCTGGGAATGGGGTGCCCACAAGGAGGTTCATCTAGGAATGGGATGCCCAGCAGGAGAATTAAGGAGGCGCAGCTATCACAGGCCTGTCAGTTGTATTCCTGAGTGCAAGTCTGGTCCTTGGGTTTGTGCCATGGCCCCAGAGCTTGTTTTTCCATCAGTCAGTAGTATTCACTGAGCACCTACTGTAGGCAGAAAGCACTGGACTAAAGGCTCTATTGGAGAGACCAATAGAATTAGTAGATCTGGTCCCTACAATCAGGGCATTTACCATCAAGCAGACATTCACCCTGCTCTCAGTGGACGGTCGGCTGCAGGCCCTGGCTTTGATTCCATGCCCATCCTGGAATTTAGCCGCATTACATACATGGGAACTGTTGTCCACCCAGAATTTGGTGCCAGTATTGTGAAAGCAGAATGGGGAGACAGTATGGTCAGTCTACCTGTTCACCATAAGGTACATGGTGGCATTTGCTGATTCGGAGACAGGGTGATAGGTGTAGGGATGAGGGACTCCTGTTACATTGAATCAGGTGGAGTTATTATAAGGATGGGCTTATAAGGAGATATCTCCCTGTTCAAAAGAGTGTGCTCAAAGACCCAAGACATCAAAACATTCAGATCCTGGTCTTAGTGGACCAAGACCTTCAGGAAGGTATTGCCCCAGGTTTCCACGCACTCCAGGGCCAATATAACAAGCAGGATGAGCAGCTTCATAGAGCAATGTGTTGTCTTCCCCCTTTCACAGGTGTGGTTGTCTGGAAGAGGAAAGGGCCTATGGATAACCAAAGGATATCCAAGTCTCCATAAGTGGACAGCAGTCATCAGTACTAGCTGCCCAGGTTTCCCAGTCAGGGGCTTCATAAAGGTAACCTATAACCGCCCACTCTGGGGATGCTGAATAACTTACATGCTCCCTAATCTGCCTCCGGTGTTCCTCTCATGGGAATGTGGCATAGAATGGAGGATATTCTGGGAACACCAAATAATTGAGAATTGAGGTGATGCCTAAAGAAAGATTATGTATTTGGATAAGGGTGGAGCAGGAATGAAGAAAGATTTAGGTGTTTATCCTGAAGTGGGGATGGAAATTGATAACTTATTTGATGTGTTGATTGTGTTCATGTTGGTGTGGAAGTGTGTTTAGGATGAGTTATGTTTAATTAAATTGTTCAGTGTTATGAAAGTGTACTGTGTACTGTAAGTTGAATTCCTAGGTTAATTAGGGTAGCTCTGCAGGTTGAGAATCATCTTACTGGCTTGTGTTTTTAATTCTTTTCCCTTCTCTCAGCTATTCATGGAATCATTCAGTTACTTGCAGGAAATATGAAGCTTAGGCATGGGGGTAGGAAACTTAACCAACTTGTCTTCAGGGTCAGAGTTATCAGTTTAGAAAATCAAAGGGACATTCCTTTGAGAGAAAGCACATCCTTCTAGCAAAGGGTTGCCTCTCTCAAGCAAGTTCATAGTATTTATTGAGCGCTTACTATGTGCAGAGCACTGTATTAAGCACTTGGAATGTACAATTTGGCAGCAGATAGAGACAATCTCTGCCCGGATGGGGAGCAGAGATGGAGCAGAGGGAGCAGAGGAAAAAGGGGAAGTTCAGTCTGGGAAAGCCTCTTGGAGGAGGTGAGCTCTCAGTAGGGCTTTGAAGAGGGGACGAGAGTTAGTTTGGCAGAGGTCAGGAGGGAGGGCATTCCATGACAGCAGTAGGATGTGGGCCAGAGTTCTATGGTGGGATAGGCATGAACGGGGGATGGTGAGGAGGTGAACGGCAGAGGAGCGGAGCGTGCAGGTTGGGAGGTAGAAAGAGAAAAGGGAGGTGAGGTAGGACGGGGCAGCATGATGGAGAGCCTTGAAGCCCAGAGTGAGGAGTTTTTGTTTTGTACAGAGGTTGATAGGCAGCCACTGGAGGCTTTTAAGGAGGTTTTTAAGGAGGGGAGTTTCTGTAGGAAGATGATCTGGGCAGCAAACTGAAGAATGGAGTGGGGAGAGACAGGAGGAAGGGAGATCACAGAGAAGGCTGACACAATAATCCAGCCGCGATATTATATTATGCAGCATAATAGCAGCTGGGATGGAGAGGAAAGGGCAGCTCTTGGCAATATTGTGAAGGTGATTCCGGCAGGCGTTCGTGACGGATTTGATGTATGCGGTGAATAAGAAAACTGAGTCAAGGATGACACCAAGGTTGTGGACCTGTGAGACGGAAAGGATGGTCATGCCGTCCTCAGTGACAGAGAAGTCAGGGAGAAGACAGGGTTTGTGAGGGAAGATTAGAAGTTCAGTTTTGGACATGTTGAGTTTTAGATGGCAGGCAGACATACATGTGGAGAAGTCCTGGAGGCAAGGAGGCGATATGAACCTGAAGGGAGGAAGAGAGAACACAGGAGGAAATGTAGATTTGGGTGTCATCTGGATAGAGATGATAATTGAAGCCATGGGAGCGAATGAGTGAGTATTGATGGAGAATAGAAGAGGGCCAAGAACTGACCCTTGAGGAACCCCTACAAGTTAGTGCATGGGAGGGGGAGGAGGAGCCCATGAAGGAAACAGAATGAATGGCCAGAAAGATAAGAGGAGAACCAGGAGAGGATGGAGTCTGTGAAGCCAAGGTGAGATAACGTATGGAGGAGAAGGGGATGGTCGACAGTGTCAAAGGCAGCTGAGAGGTCGAGGAGGATTAGGATACAGAAGCAGCCATTGGATTTGGCAAGAAGGTCATGGGTGACGTTTGAGAGAGCAGTCTCTGTAGAGCGGAGGGGACAGAAGCCAGATTGGAGGGGGTCATCTGAGGGCAAGCAAATGATTGTCCTCCTCAATCTAATGCACCTCTCTGTAGAAACTATACTGGAGGTAACTGAGAGAGAATTTGCCATTGCTCTCCCAGGCTAGAAATAATTGAAGGACTGGTGATTTAATCACTATTTCTGAAATTCTACTGCATTAAATTTTGTTAATTGGTAAACAAATCAAATACAAACCATCATCTTGATATATTATATATATATATATATATATATATATATAAATACATATAAATTCACGCATTTACATCTAGGTGGTATAAATGCAATGGTTGAATAAGGAAACATGCTTCGACATGTTCACTATGTAAGTAACCAAACGTGCAGTGAAAAGAAAATGTGCAGAAGACATGTGTTCCTTTATATAATTTTCGATAAACTGGAATATTAAATTTGGTGTAAAGGAATATTGTTAGTAAAGGTAGTACTATAATTAGAGGGAAAACTTGGAAAATAATTGAATATGGAGTTTTCCTCTCCTTAGATGGATTTTAAGAGTTAACTAATATAGGGTTAGGCTGAGAAATTTTGTCAGCCATTGATCTTAAGTCTAATAAGGGGACAGCTGCACACAGAGTAGAGAATTAACTAGTGAATATTAGAAATTGAATGTATGGGTTTTATTTGTTTATCCTTGTTTGTTACATTGATCTTTTGGTTCAAATGGTCTTTAATATAAAATTTCCATTGTTTTGAGAGTTAACAGTGAAAGTTCTGCAACATTCTACTTGTTGTCTTTATTTTAGTCTGGATAATGGAGCTAAAAGCAGATGTTATTCAGTGTCATAAATATGTAAAGATCTGAATGTCTCCTTTGTAATTGTTTCATTTTAAGTGACTGGGAAGATTTAAGCATCATATCCCTAGGATTTGGAAAGCAGCAGAAGGATAATAATTGGAAAAATTGTGATGAATATTTTAAAATAATAAATTAAGAATAATTGTTAAATATCATTAGGAAAAAGCTTCTATTTCAAACTTCATCAATTGTATCTGGCTACTTGATGCTCCTGGTTACTTCTCTGCCTCACAATTCTATGGATTGGATTGCCTGACTTCCATACAGGTCCAGCAAAGGAATCATCACTGAACTGCTTCCTAGAGAACCTTTGTTCAATCTCAGTCATGATGTGACAACATCAGGGAAGGGAAACGGTTTCCACCAACTTCAACATGACCAGAGTACCTCCCCGCTGTATCCACCACAGGACCCTTCATCCTGGTAATTCTGGACAAGTGGACACGATCATCTCTAGCAATGTACTATGCAGCTGATGAGGAGCCACACCACAGGAGGAGTTTGGGACTTGTTTCAAGGCCTCCTCTGAGAGCTGAGACAGCTCCCTATTCCATGGGTTGCAAATACTTTTTGCTGTTTATTGAAGGTGTGCTAGTGGGGAAGAGGGTTGGTATCTATCCCACTGTTGCACAGGTCTATCTGCGTGCAGTGGGCATATAAGCTATTTCTGGCCCCTTCCTTCCTTGCAGTGCCTCAAACCATGGTGGTCCACCAACCACTTTCCATGCCTCCATATGTCTTAAGGGTGGGGCCCCACCTTCTGCTGTCTCTGGCCATGGGTTAGGAACCATCCTCTGCCCTGACCCATGGATCTACTTTCTGGTTCCTCTAGCAAATGAGGGAGGGATATCGGCCCATCTGGTTAGAGGAGAGACAGTGCTGGAAGGCAAGGTTTCCAATGCAGTTCCATCACCACATGACCTGGAATGGATGCAGGGGAACAGAGTCAAGTGGGTAACCGATGGCGAAGGCCAAGGGGGTGGTATGTCCCAAGGTAAACTTGGGGAACCCATCATCTCAAGTTCAAATGCTATCTTGTGACTGCTTGAGCTAGAAGGCGGAATTCAGAAGTGTGGGTGGGATACTGCCTCCACACCAAAACTTAGCTGTTTGACAGCCCAAGCCAGTAATACAGAAGGTGTCCCTCACTTTCATGCCAATTACATTTGGTATGGAGGAGGGGGAAGGGCAGAGATCGGATAAATTGAGGCCAGAAGCTGGAATGGTTTAGGAGCACATGTAATAAATACCTTTGGCCTCTGAGCTACTGGGCAGTGGATGGAGACTTGCAGCAGCCAGCTGCAGGTCACCTCTGCCCAGAGCATGAGATGCCCACTCTGCCTATACCAAGTGAGGAGCATTCCAGTGAACACTCATGAGGCTAGAAGAGAGGCTCTTCACCACAGGTGTGTAACACTTGCCTCCTGATTGGGTTGGGTAGGAGCTAACCACATCACCATGTGCGGGTAATACATAAGCAGATTCCTCCAGAGTTGGAAATGCTCACAGGTGGGAGCTAGCCACCTCACCATGTGCAAACAAACCATAAGTGAACTCATCCTGGTCGGGACCTAGGTGTTTTGACACATGCAAGTACCACATAAGTTTATTTTTCCCTATCGGGAAGGTCTAAAATCATTAAATAATCATATTCCTCCCACAAGGAAGGATCAATTTGCCATGTCTAAAATAATCAAATAATTCAATTTGCCTCATGGAATAAATCTTGTATAAAACTCAGGCTTTCTATCCTTGGTCTCTCTTTCTCTCTTGCCATGCCAATTCCTGAATGAACTCATCCCTAGGCAACAAGTTACAGCCATAGGGTGGAATGAAAAGAGCACAAGACTGGGAATCTGAATTCTAATCCTCATTTTGCCACTTACCTGCTGTGTGACCTTGGCAAGTCATTTGGCTTTGTTTTGGCTCAATTTCTTTATCTGTAAAATGGATAATCAATACCTGTTTTCTCCCGTCCCCAAGGGAAAAGGAAAAGGGATTTGTACAGGAGTTAGTGCTTAAGGCATAAGGTATGTAGGAAATATATATGGAACTGCTATGGGACGCTGTGAGTAGAAAGGTGCTCATTATTATTATTATTATTATCAAGTACCATTTAGTAATTTCCAAATCATAACAAACTATGGGTATATTTTCTCCAGAACACCCTGTCTTCTGTCATAATCCATAACCTTTCTAACTGTTCTTCTGAATTTGTTGTTTTGGTCTACCTGCTAGTCGGCCTCTTTTACATTTTTCCTGGACTTCTCCTAGCATTAGTGTTTCCTCCAGAGACTTAGTCCTTCTGATTATGTGTCCAAAATATGCTAATCTAAATTGAGTCTTTTGGGCTTCCAAAGCGTGGCTAAGTGGAAAGAGCACAGGTTTCATAGTCAGAGGTCATGGGTTCTAATCCCAGATCCACCGTTAGTTGTGTGGCTTTGGGCAAGTCACTTGACTTCTTGGTGCCTCAGTCACCTCATCTGTAAAATGGGGATGAAGACTGTGAGTCTCACGTGGGACAACCTGATTATCCTGTACCTACCCCAGTGCTTAGAACAGCGCTTGGCACATAATAAGCGCTTAACAAATAACAACATTATTATTATTACCGCTCTGGCTTAATTTGCTCCAGAATCCCTTTGTGTTTTTTTTGGGCAATGGTGCAAAACATGCAGAAGCAGCATGGCTTAGTGAAAAGAGCAAGCACCTGGGAGCCAGAGAATCAAAGCTTTAGTCCCAGCTCCACCACTTGACTGCAGTGTGGCCTTGGGCGAGTCACTTAATTTATCTGGGTCTCAGTTACCTTGTCTGTAAAATGAAGATTAAGACTATGATCCTCATGTGGGACATGGGCTGTGTCCAACCTGGTTATCATAAATCTATCTCTGGGCTTTAGTACAATTCCTGTCGCATAGTAATTGCTTAACAAATACCAGAAAGAAAAAAACTTCATCCATTTCAAGTTGATTCTTGTGTATTTTAACTCTCTTGGCAAAATTATCTCTCCATTCTTATTGACACCCATGACCAATACTTTCACCAATTGTTCTCCAGACATTTAACTCCCTCCTCAAGCCCTTGTTCCCCCACCTTCTCCATCCCTTGTCCCCAGTGACTTGGCCACTTACTTCATTAAGAAAATTGAGTCTATCAGGCATTATCTTCCTAAAATCTTCCCTGCCTCTGTCCAGTCCTTCCCAACTCCTGCCCCTTCTTCAATTCTTCCTCCTTTTCCAACAGTATATCTAAAGATCTCTTGCCATTTCAAAATCAACTGCCTCTTATCCAACCCCATTCTTTTGCAGCTTATCAAAACACTAATCTCTCTTCCTCTCTGCAGTCTTGAAATTTATTCATTCATTCAATAGTATTTATTGAGTGCTTACTATGTGCAGAGCACTGTATTAAGCGCTTGGAATCTACAAATCGGCAACAGATAGAGACAATCCCTGCCCTTTGACGGGATTACAGTCTAATCGGGGGAGACAGACAGACAAGAACAATGGCAATAAATAGAGTCAAGGGGAAGAACATCTCAATAAACAATAGCAAATAAATAGAATGAGGGTAATGTACATCTCATTAAACAAAATGAATAGGGTGATAAAGATATATACAGTTGAGCAGACGAGTACAATGCTGAGGGGATGGGACGGGAGAGGGGGAGGAGCAGAGGGAAAGAGGGGAGAAGAGGGTTTAACTGTGGAGAGGTGGGGGGGGTAGAGGGAGCAGAGGGAAAAGGGGGAGCTCAATCTGGGAAAGCCTCTTGGAGGAGGTGAGCTTTAAGTAGGGATTTGAAGAGGGGAAGAGATTTAGTTTGGCAGAGGTGAGGAGGGAGGACATTCCAGGACCACGGGAGGACGTGGCCCAGGGGTTGACGGTGGGATAGGTGAGACCGAGGGACAGTGAGGAGGTGGGCGGCAGAGGAGCAGAGTGTGCAGGGTGGGCAGTAGAAAGAGAGAAGGGAGGAGAGGTAGGAAGGGGCAAGTTGATGGAGAGCCTTGAAGCCTAGAGTGAAGAGTTTTTGTTTGGAGTGGACGTTGATAGGCAACCACTGGAGGTTTATAAGAAGGCGTGTCACATGCCCAGAGCGTTTCTGCAGGAAGATGAGCCAGGCAACGGAGTGAAGAATAGACTGTAGCAGGGCGAGAGAGGAGGAAGGGAGATCAGAGAGAAGGCTGACACAGTAGTCTAGCTGGGATATAACGAGAGCTTGTAGCAGTAAGGTAGCCATTTGGGTGGAGAGAAAAGGGCGGATTTTGGCGATATTGTAAAGATGAAACCGGCAGGTCTTTGTACAGATAGGATGTGTGGGGTGAACGAGAGAGGCGAGTCAAAGATGACACCGAGATTGCGGGCCTGAGAGACGGGAAGGATGGTCGTACCATCCATGGTGATAGGGAAGTCTGGGAGAGGACCGGGCTTGGGAGGGAAGATGAGGAGCTCAGTTTTGCTCATGTTGAGTTTTAGGTGGTGGGCCGACAACCAGGTGGAGACGTCCTGGAAGCAGGAGGAGATACGAGCTTGAAGGGAGGGGGAGAGGACAGGGGCAGAGATGTAGATCTGTGTGTCACCTGCGTAGAGATGGTAGTCAAAGTTGTGAGAGTGAATGAGTTCACCAAGGGAGTGAGTGTAAATGGAAAGCTGAAGAGGGCCAAGAACTGACCCTTGAGGAACTCCAACAGTTAGAGGATGGGAGGGGGAGGAGGACCCTGCGAAGGAGACCGAGAATGACCATCCAGAGAGATAAGAGGAGAACCAGGAGAGGATGGAGTCTGTGAAGCCAAGGCGAGATAAGGTGTGAAGGAGAAGGGGATGGTCAGCAGTGTCAAAGGCAGCTGAGAGGTCAAGGAGGATTAGAATGGAGAAGCCACTGGAATTGGCAAGAAGAAGGTCATGGGTGACCTTAGAAAGAGCAGTCTCGGTAGAGTGGAGGGGATGGAAGCCAGATTGGAGGAGGTCTAGGAGAGAATGGGAGTTAAAGAATTCTAAGCAGCAAGTGTAGATGACTCGTTCTAGGATTTTGGAAAGGAAGGGTAGTAGGGAGATAGGGCAATAACTGGAAAGGGAAGTGGGTTCGAGAGAGGGTTTTTTTAGGATGGGGGAGACATGGGCATGTTTGAAGGCAGAGGGGAAGGAGCCATTGGAGAGTGAGCGGTTAAAGATAGAAGTTAAGGAGGGGAGGAGGGCAGGGGTGATGGTTTTTATAAGGTGAGAGGGAATGGGGTCTGAGGCACAGGTGGAGGGGGTGGCACTTGCGAGGAGGGAGGAGATTTCCTCTGAGAATACTGCAGGAAAGGAAATGGAAAGTAGGAGAGAGGGTTGGAGGGGCAAGAGGGGGAGGGGTGACTTTGGGGAGCTCAGACCTGATTGTGTTGATTTTTGTATTGAAGTAGGTGGCCAGATCACTGGGGGTGAGAGATGGGGGAGGGGGAGGAACAGGGGGCCTAAGGAGAGAGTTAAAGGTACAGAATGCCGGGGTGACGGGCATGGGTATCGATGAGGGAGGAGAAAAGTTTTGCCTGGCAGAGGAGAGGGCAGAGTTAAGGCAGGAAAGGATAAAGTTGAAATGTATGAGGTCAGCTTGGTGCTTGGACTTTCGCCAGCAGCGCTCGGCAGCTCGAGAATAGGAGTGTAGGAGGAGGACAGAGGAGGTGATCCAGGGCTGTGGGTTAGTGGACCGAGAGTGGTGGAGAGAAAGGGGGCCGAGAGAGTTGAGATGAGTAGAGAGGGTGGAGTTGAGAGCGGAGACCTGATCATCGAGAGTGGGAAGAGAGGACGGGGGCAAGGTGGGGAGAGATGCTTTTGGAAAGATGGATGGGATCAAGAGAGTGGAGACCTCTGTGGGGGAGTAGCAAAGATTTGCAGGGGGAGGGAGTATGAGAGATGAGGAAGGTTATGGTCAGAGAGAAGGATTTCAGAGTTGGTGAGGGAGGAGGTAGTGTATGGGTAGGAGATGACGAGATCGAGGGTGTGACCGATAGCCTCAATAGCCATTTTCAACTTTGGCTCTCCAATGGCTTCTCCTCCACTGCTTTCAAAACGCCCATGTTTCCCCTATCCTAAAAAAACCCCTCTCTTGGTCCCAAGGTTTCCTCCAGTTTTTGCCCCGTCTCATTCCTACTATTCCACTCCAAACTGCTTGAGTGAGTTGTCTACACCCACTGTCTCAAGTTCCTCTCCAGTTGTCTCCTTGACCCCCTTCAATCTGACTTCCACCCGCTTCACTCCACAGAAACCACCCTCTCAGACACCAATGACCCCTTTCTTGCCAAATTCAACAGCCTCTACTCCATCCTCATCCTTTCAGCTGCCTTTGACACTGTCAACCACCTACTCCTCCTGGAAACATTATTCAACTTTGGTTTTACTCACATAGTCCTCTCCGGCTTCTCCTCATCTCTGTTGCTAGTTTTCAGTCTCTTTCTCAGGATCCTCCTCTGCCTCCCACCTTCTCATTTGTGGGGGGAGTCCCCTTTTATTCTCCATCTACAGCTTGGAAAACAGATTCACTCACATTACTTCAACCACCAGATGAAATCTACATCTCCACCACTAATCTCTCTTCCTCTCCACAGTCTTGAAATTCCTCCCACCTTCAAGACATCACCCATCATCTCAAAGTTAATATGGCTAAAACTAAATTTCTTATCTTCCCATCCAAATCCTGTCCTCCTGCTCACTTCCCCATCACTGTATTTGGCATCATTATTCTTCCTATCTCATAAGCCTGTAACCTTGGTGTTATCCTTGACCCCTCTCTGTCATTCCTAAAATTGTTCCTGTCATCTCCGTGCAAACTCCTATCATGATAATACAAGCATTTAACCTACCTGACTTGATTATTGTGTCAGCCTCCTTACTGTCTTCTGACTCTCTCCTCTGCAATCCAGACTTCAGTCTGCTGCCTGGATCATTTTCCTAATAAAACATTTCCCCACTCCTCAAGAAACTCTAGTGGTTTCCCAACCAACTCTGCATCAAAGAAAAACTCACCATTGGTTTTAAAAGAATCACCTTGCGCTCTCCTACCTCATCTCACTACTTACCTACTATAACCAAGCCTGCACACTTTGTTCCTTTAATGCTAACCTTCTCACTGTACCTCATTCTCATCTATCTCACAGCTGACCAATCGCCCACATCCTGCCTCTGGCCTGGAATGCTCTCCCTTGTCATATTATACAGACAATTTCTCTCTCCCTTTCAAAGCTTTATTGAAGACACATCTCCACGCTCCTGAGAAGCAGCATGGCTCAGTGGAAAAAGCAGGGACTTCTGAGTCAGAAGTCATGGATTCTAATCCCAGCTCCGCCCCTTGTTCCCTGTATGATTTTGGGCAAGTCACAACTTCTCTGAGCCTCTATTACCTCATCTGTAAAACGGGGATTAAGACTGTGAGCCCCACATGGGATAACATAATTACCTACCCCCAAGTTTAGAACAGTGCTTGACACATAGTAAGTGCTTAGCAAACACCATAATTATTATTAATTATTATTATTCCTTCTCACTTTATAAAAACTTTTACCTCTTTCCTCCTCCCCTCCTCAACTTCCATCTTCAACCGTTCAACTCTCCAACGACTTCTTCCCCTCTGCCTTCAAACATTCCCACATCTCCCCATCCTAAAAAACAACAAACCCTTGACCCCACTGCCCCCTCCAGTTACTGCCCCATCTCCCTCTTACCCTTTTTTCCAAAATCCTGGAGTGAGCCATCTATGCTCGCTGCCTTGAATTCCTCAACTCCAGCTCTTTCCTGGACCCCCTCCAATCTGGCTTCTGTCCCCTCCACTCCACTGAAACTGCTCGCTCAAAGGTCACCAAAAACCTCCTTCTTGCCAAATCCAATGGCTCCTAATCTATCCTAATCCTCCTCGACCTCTCAGCTGCCTTGGCACTGTCGACCATCCCCATCTCTTACCCAATCTTGGCTTTTTTCCTCAGTCTTGACTCTGCTCTCTCATTCACCTCACAGAGCCAATCTGTCACCAAAACCTGCTGGTCTCACCTTCATAACACTGTCAAGATCTGCCCTTTCCTCTCCATCTAAACCGCTACCTTGTTGGTACAATAACATCATTATTTCGACTGGATTACTGCATCAGCATCTTTTCCGAACTCCTAATCTCTCCTACTTCTCTCCCTACTTCAGTCTATACTTCACTCTGCTGCCCAGATTATCTTTCTACAGAAGCGCTCCGGGCATAACACCCCCCTCCTCAAAAATATCCAGTGGTTGACCATCAACTTTTGTAAGAAGCAAAAACTCCTCACTGTTGGCTTCAAAACTCTCCATCACCTTGCCTCCTCCTACCTCCCCTCCCTTCTCACCTTCTACATCCCAGCCCGCACACTCATTCATTCAATAGTATTTATTGAGCGCTTACTGTTTGCAGAGCATTGTACTAAGTGCTTGGAATGTACAATTGGGCAACAGATAAAGACAATCCCTGCCCATTGATGGACTCATAGTTTAAATGACTCCTCTATCATGCACCTCCTCACTGCACCTCATTCTCACCTGTCCTGCCATCAACCCTTGAACCTTGCCCTGCCTCAGGTCTGGAATGCCCTCCCTCCTCACATCTGCCAAACTAGCTCACTTTTCCCCTTCAAAGCCCTTCTTACTGAAAGCTTACCTCCTCCAGGAGAGGCTTTCCCAGACTTAGCCCCCTTTTTCTCTGCTTTTCCTCCCCTTCCATCACCCCTACTTCCTCTGCTCTACCCCCTCCCCGCCCCACAGCACTTGTGTAAATATGTAAATATTTATCATTCTATTTATTAATGATATGTATATATCTGTACTTCTATTTCTTATTTTGGTGCTATTGATGTTTCTCTACTTGTTTTCTTTTGTTGTCTGTCTCCCGCCTCCTAAACTGCTCCTAAACGAGTCGTCTACATTCGCTGCATAGAATTCCTTAACTCCAATTGTCTCCAGGACCACTTCCAAACTGGCTTCCATCCCCTCCACTTTACTGAGACTGCTCTCTCAAGGGTCACCCATGACCTCCTTCTTGCCAAATCCAATGGCTCCTACTATATCCTAATCCTCCTTGACCTCTCAGCTGCCTTTGACACAGTCGACCATCCCCTTCTCCTCCACACCTTATCTCACCTTGGCTTCACAGACTCTGTCTTCTCCTGGTTCTCCTCATCTTTCTGGCTGTACGTTCTCGTTCTCCTTCACAGGCTCCTCCTCCCCCTCCCATCCTCTAACTGTAGGAGTTCCTCAAGGGTCAGTTTTTGGCTCTCTTCTGTTCTCCATCTACATTCACAACCTTGGTGAACTCATTCACTCTCACGGCTTCAACTATCATCTCTATGCAGATGACACCCAAATCTACATCTCTGCCCCTGCCCCTGCTTTCAGGCTCGTATCTCCTCCTGCTGCCAGGACGTCTCTACTGGGTTGTCTGCCTGCCACCTAAAACTCAACATGTCCAAAACTGACCTCCTTATCTTCCATCCCAAGACCTGTCCTCTTCCTGACTTCCCTATCACTGTGGATGGTACGACCATCCTTCCCTTCTCTCAAGCCCGCAACCTTGGTGTCATCCTTGACTCAGCTCTCTCATTCACCCCAAACATCCAATCTGTCACCAAGAGCTTCTGGTCTCACCTTCATAATATTGCCAAGATCTGCCCTTTCCTGTTCACCCAAATGGCTATCTTACTTTTACAGGCTGTCATAATATCCCGGCTGGATTATTGTCTCAGCCTTCTCTCTGATCTCTCTTCCTCCTGTCTCTCCCTGCTCCAGTCTATTCTTCATTCCATTGTCCGGCTCTTCTTTATGCAGAAACGCTCTGGGCATGTGACTCCCCTTCTTATAAACCTCCAGTGATTGCCTATCATCCTCCTCATGAAACTGAGGCCCAGAGAAGTTAAGTGACTTGCCCAAAGTCACACAGCTGACAAGTGGCTGAACCGGGATTTGAACCCATGACCTCTGACTCCCAAGCCTGGGATCTTTCCCCTGAGCCATGCTGCTTTGCTTTACACACAGTAAGTGCTCAATAAATAACTATTGAATTCTCTCCCACATACCTTCTCCCACAAATCTGAGACCTCTCAAATTAACCTCATAATCATGCCCAGAAGAAAGAGTATGGGCTATTTAGTACATAGTTAGCACTTAACCAAAAGCACAATTATCATTATTATTATTATTTAGTTTCCATACCCAAACTACCTCCCCTTTATGACCAAATTAACACTCTCAACACCACCCTCTCTACTGAATTCAACTCACTCGCTCCCCTCTCCCTTCTTCAATTTCATGCCACTAACTCACAGCCCTAGATGACATCCACAGTCCATTTCCTTCACTCCTATGCATGAGCCTTAGAGCTCTGCTGACAAAAATCTAGATATCAGTTTGACCTTATCCACCCAAGGTTCATTCTCCTCTGCCTGGCAAAATTATTTATCCAAACTTATTGATTCCCACATCGGTTGCCCTTGCTAGTTGTTCCAGATGGTTAACGCCCTTTTCAATCCCCTGTTCCCCTGTCTCCCCCATTTGTTGAACATTTTATCTACAACTGTCCACCCCGCCCCCTGTGCCCAGAAGTGGACATCCTTGGGGAGCCCCCACTCCCTCTTTCCCTGTGCTCTGACTAGAGGTGAATGATTTCCCCCATCTCCCACTTCCTGGGTAACATTGCCCTGGTTCTCACTCTTACTTTTAGCTACTACCTGCACTCACACCTACTCAGCACATTCATGTTGTTTGATTATCTACTCTTCCCAGGAGATTCCTCTCCCCTGTCCGCCATAACAGCTCCACCCTTCTCCAAATCGGCTATCCACAGACAGGACTTCCTTATCCACCCCAGAGACAATTGGGCCAAGAGCCCCTGGACTCTCCATGTCACTAGTCTTTTTGATTTGATTGACCCATGGACAGGTGAACATTTGACTCTGGGCATCACCCCCTTATTAATATTATAGTATATCATATTATATTGTTGCTAATGCATGTTAATTAACTGATGTCAGTGCTGTCATTTATCTCACTAACCTAAGACCTTCCAACCTCCCTGGTTCTATCTGCCTTTCCCAATCCTCACTTTGCCCTTCCACCTTTCCACCCAGCCCTTTCCCTTACTTTATCCGCCCCCATCCCTCCTCCTCACCCCCGTCCTAGAATCCCACTTTATTAGCACCAACCTTCATCCCCCTCTCCTTGCGCTCTTCCCTGCCAAACCCCTTCCTTCCAACCCCTACCCTTGTTAATGATGTGTATATATCTATGAGTCTATTTATCTTGATGATATTGACGCCAGACTACTTATTTTGTTTTGCTGTATGTCTCTCCCGTTTATACTGTGAGCCCGTTGTTGGGCAGGGATTGTCTCTATCTGTTGCTGAACTGTACAATCCAAGCTCTTATTACAGTGCTTTGCAACAAAATAAGCCCTAAATAAATATGATTGAATGAATGAATGAATGAATGAATGAATAATGACCTGGCCTCCTACTTTATAGAGAAAATTGACATTATCAGGTGTGAGTTCCCTGAAATCTACCCTGCTCCTCTCTGACTCCCCTCACCTGATTCCCAGACCCATGCTCTATCCACTAGACCATGCTGCTTCTCTTTCCACTACCCGTATCTTTCCATCCAAACCCTGCTCCTGCTTGAACTTTTCCATCACTCTGGACAGTACCACCATCTTCCTTGTTGCACAAGCCCATAATCGTGGTGTTATCAACTCATCTATTTAATTCAAACCACATATTCAATCAGTCCCCTGATCCTGTTGGTTCAACCTGCACAACATAGCTAAAGTCCACCCTCTCTTCCCATGGATTTTGATGTTAATCCAAGCACTCATTCTAACCCACATTGATTACTGCATCAACCTCCTTGTGGATTTCCCTCCCTTTTGTCTCTCCCCTCTCCAGTCCATACCTCACTCTGCTACTTGGATCATTTTGCTACGTTCAGTCCTCATTTCCCCCTTCTCAAGAACCTCCCATAGTTGTTCTTCCACCCCTGCATCAAATAGAAACTTCTTGCCATTAGCTTTAAAGCACTCAATCACCTTGTGTCTTCCTACCTTTCCTCACTGATTTCCTACTGCAACCCAGTCCACACACTTCGCTCCTCCAAAGCCAACCTATTAATTACATCTTGAACTTGTCTATCTTGCTACCAACTTCTTAGCTGCATCCTGTTTTTGGCTTGGAGCACCCTCCCTCTTTATATCTGACAGACTCCTGTCACCTTTAAAGGCTTATTAACAGGACTACTCTTCCAAGAGGCCTTCCTCAACTAAGCTTTCATTTCCTTTTCTTCCATTCCCTTCTGTGTCACCTTTGCACTTGGTTTTGGACCTTTTATTCACCCCATTCTCAGCCCCAAAGAAATTACATATCAATCTTTAATTTATTTATTTATATGTGTCTGTATTGCCCTCCAGATTGTGAGAAGGAGGCGAGTCTACCAAATCAAGTGCTTAGTACAGTGCACTGTACACAGTAATAACAATAATAATGTTGCTATATATTAAGCGCTTAGAACAGTGCTCTGCACATAGTAAGCACTTAATATACAGGGTAATCAGGTTGTCCCACATGAGGCTCACAGTAACTGCTCAATAAATATGATTGGTTGGTTGATTGATTGGAGCATAGCTACTGAATTCTCATTTTGCAGATGAATGAACTGAAATCCCAAAAAGTGAAGTGACTTGCCCAAGGTCACACAGCAGGTAAGTGGTGGAGCCAGGATTAGTACCAAGCTCCTCTAACTCCTAGGCCCAGGCTCTTCTCACTAGGTCAAGGTGCTTCTCAAGTGTCCATGGCATTTCCTCAGTTGTCTAGATGTTGAGGAAGAGCTTGAAGGAGTACTTAATCTGGGTGTCTGCCTTCCTCCCCAGCCAGCGGACTCCAGTATGAATTGCTATACAAACATATGACCTACACCCACAATGCTATCTCCTGACTGACATGGAACAAGCCCCTGATTTCCAGAAATTAAAACACACTCAGGAACTAATTTATGACCAATACTTGAAAATTCCAGATCTCAGGCACGGGGTTCATCCCCTCACCCAGCCCCACAGTCCTTATGCACATATGTAATGAATTAATTTATTAATTCATTTACTTATAGTAATGTCTATTGTTGATAGGCAACCACTGGAGGTTTTTGAGGAAGGGAGAGACATACCCAGAGTGCTTCTCTAGGAAGATGATCCAGGCAGCGGATTGAAGAGTAGACTGGAGCAGGGAGAGACAGGAGGATGGGAGATCAGAGAGGAGGCTGACACAATAATCCAGTCGGGATATTATGAGAGCTTCTACCAGCAAGATAGCAGTTTGGATAAAGAGGAAAGGGCAGATCTTAGATATTGTGAGGGTGAGACTGGCAGGTGTTGGTGAGGGATTGGATGTGTGGGGTCCGCCTCCTTTCCCAGTGAGTGTGGGGGAGTGGGAATGAGGCCTCCACTGGAGAGAGCAGCAGAAAAGACTCATCCTCTGGTGTGAGCACGGTCTCCCTAAGGGTGAGGAAGAGGAGAGAGCGGGAAAGGAACAAGTCAAGAATGAAAGGAAGTTTATCTGTAATGGAGAGGGGGTTCCATAGGTCACACTTCACAGAAGCTGCGGAGGGGGAGGAGAAGGGAAAGGGTGCCAGGGGTGGGGAGGGTTTTTGGATGGGAATGAGTTGGCGGGGACCTGGGCGGGAGGAGGGTATGAGGGGTGGCGATGAGACATGAGAACTGGGATGAGACATGGGCAGGGAGGAGGGAAGGGTAAGGGTTGGAAGGAAGGGGTTTGGCGGTGAAGAGCGCAAAGAGAGGGGGAAGAAGGTTGGTGCTAATAAAGTGGGATTCTATGACGGGGGTGAGGAGGAGGGATGTAAGGGAGGACAGAGTAAAGTGAGGGAAAGGACTGGGTGGGAGGGGCAAGGGGAAGGTGAGGATTGGGAAGGGCAGATGGGAACATGGAGGTTGGAAGGTCTTGGTGAGGTCAGTGAGATAAATGACAGCACTGACATCAGTTAACAATTAGCAATAATATAATATAACATAATATGATATAATATTAATAATCGGGAGATGCCCAGAGTCAAATGTTCACCTTTCCATGGGTCAGTCAAATCAAAAAGGCTAGTGACAAGGAGAGTTCAGGGACTCTTGGCTCAATTGTCTCTGGGGTGGTGGAGGAAGGTCTGTGGTCTGTGGATAGCCAATTTGGAAAAGGGTGGAGCTGTTATGGGGTCATGGGAGAGGATACGCCTGGAGAGAGGAGTAGAAAACCAAACAATATGGGTGGGTTGAGTAGGTGTGAATGTAGGTAGTAGCTAAAAGTAACACAGTGAGAACAAGGGCATTGCTACCTGGGGAGGGGGGACAGGGGAATGATTTATTCATTCAATATAATTTATTGAATGCTTACTATTTGCAGGACACTCCAGGCACTTGGAATATACAATTCATTTTAGATAGAGACAATCCCTACCCAGTGATGGGCTCAGAGTCAAGGAATCAAAGAATCAATAGAATCAAGGAGCTATACACCTCATTAACAAAATAAATAGGGTAATAAATAAAATATACAAATGAGCACAGTGCTGTGGGGAGGGGAAGGGGGAAGAGCAGAGGGTGGGAAGGGAGAGGAGGGAAGGGGAAGCAGAGGGAAAGGGGGGCTCAGTCTGGGAAGGTCTCCTGGAGGATTTGAACTCTCAGTAGGGCTTTGAAGAGGGAAGAGAGTTAGTTTGGCGGAGGTCAGGAGGGAGGGCATTCCATGACAGCGGTAGGACGTGGGCCAGAGTTCTTTGGTGGGATAGGCATGAACAGGGGATGGTGAGGAAGTGAGTGGTAGAGGAGAGGAGTGTGCGGGGAGGGCAGTAGAAAGACAGAAGAGAGGTGTAGAAGGGAGCAAGGTGATGGGAGTGTGAGGAGTTTTTGTTTCGTGCGAAGGATGATAGGCAACCACTGGATGTTTTTCAGATGGGGAATGACATGCCCAGAGCATTTTTGTAGGAAGATGATCCGGGCAGCGAAATGAAGAATAGACTGGAGTGAGGAGAGACAGGATGAAGGGAGATCTGAGAGGAGGCTGACACAATAATCCAGTCGAGGGCTTGTACCAGCAGGATAACAGTTTGGATGGAGAGGAAAAGGCGGATCTTGATAGTGTTGTGAAGGTGAGACCAGCAGGTGTTGGTGATGGAGTGGATGTGTGGGGTGAATGAGAGAGCTGAGTCAAGGATGACACCAAGGTTGCAGGCCTGTGAGACGGGAATGATGGTAGTGCCATCCACAGTGACAGGGAAGTCAGGGAGAGGACAGGGTTTGGGAGGGAGGATAAGGAGCTCAGTTTTAGACATGTTGAGCTTTAGGTGGCAGGCAGACATCCAGCTGGAGAGGTCTGGAAGTCAGGAGGTGATACGAGCCAGGAGGGAAAGGGAGAGAACAGGGGAGGAGATGTAGATTTGGATGTCATGTGTGTAGAGATGATAGTTGAAGCCATGGGAGTGAATGAGTTCACCAAGAGAGTGAGTATAGATGGAGAACAGAAAAGGGCCAAGAACTGACCCTTCAGGAACTCCAACAGTTAGTGGATGGGAGGGGGAGGAAGACCCCGCGAAAGAGATCAAGAATGAATGGCCAGAAAGAAAAGAGGAGAACCAGGAGAGCACCGTGTCTGTGAAGCCAAGGTGAGATAATGGGTAGAGGAGAAGGAGATGGTCGGCAGGGTCAAAGGCAGCTGAGAGATCGAGGAGGATTAGGATAGAGTAGGAGCCATTGGATCTGGCAAGAAGGAGGTCATGGGTGACCTTTGAGAGGGTAGTTTCTGTGGAGTGGAGGGGATGGAAGCCAGATTGAAGGGTGTCCAAGAGAGAGTTGGAGTTGAGGAATTCAAGGCAGCGACTGTAGATGACTTGTTCCAGGAGTTTGGAAAGGAAGGGTAGGAGGTAGATAGGATGATAACTGGAAGGGGAAGTGAGGTCAAGAGAGGGTTTTTTTAGGATGGGGGAGACATGGATATGTTTGAAGGTAGAGGGTAAGAAGCCATTGGAGAGTGAGTGGTAAAAGATAGAAGTGAAGGAGGGGAGGAGGGCAGTGACGATAGTTTTTATAAGGTGTGCGGAAATGGGGTATGAAGCACAGATAGAGGGGGTGGCACTTGTGAGGAAGGAGGAGATCTCTTCTGAGGATACTGCAGGGAAGGATGGGAAAGTAGGGGAGAGGTATGGAAGCTGGGGGGATGGAGAAGGGGGAGGGATGATTTTGGGGAACTCAGGGACTGATAGTGTTAATTTTGGTAATGAAGTAGGTGGCCAGATCATTGGGCGTGAGGGATGGGCGAGGGAGAGGAACGGGGGACTGAGGAAAGAGTTGAAAGTCCGGAACAATTGGAGGGGATGATTGGCATGGGCATCAGTGAGGGAAGAAAAGTAGTTTTGCCTGGCAGAGGAGAAGGCAGAGTTAAGGCAGGAAAAGATAAATTTCCGGTGAACACGGTTGACTTAGAATTAGACTTTCGCCAGCAGCGCTCAGCAGCACGAGCATAAGAACGAAGGAGACAGACAGAGGCAGAGATCCAAGCAAGTCACTTAGCTCCTCTGGGCCTCAGTAACCTCTTCGGTAAAATGGGGATTAACACAGTGAGCCCTGTGCTAAACAGAGACTGTTTCCAACCTAATTAGCTTGTATCTACACTGCATTAAGTGCTTGAGAGAGTACAGTACCACACAGTTGGTAGACACATCCCGTGAAAACAATAAGCTTTCAGTCTGTGAGGCTGAGGGTGGAGTGAATTAGGGGAACGAATCCAAAGACAAAGGCGACACAGATGGGAGAGGGAGAAGGGAAAAAGAGTGTTTAGTCAGGGAAAGCCTCATGGATGAGATGTGATTTTAATAAGGCTCTAAAAGTGGGGGAGTATGGATATGATGGAGGAGGAAGTTCCAGGCTAGATGCAGGATATGGGCGTGGGGTTGGCAGCAATATAGATGAGTTTGAGGAACAATGAGTAGATTGGCTTTAGATTGGCACAGTGAGTGTTCTGGGTTGTAGTAGGAAATCAGCGAGGTAAGACAGACGGGTGCAAAGTGATTGAGTGCTGTAAGCCCAATGGTAAGGTGTTTCTGTTTGATACAGAGATGGATAGGCAACCACTGGAGGTTCTTGAGGAGTGGAGAAACATGGACTGAACATTTTTTAGAAAAATGGTCTGAGCAGCAGAGTGAAGAACAGATTGAAGAGGGGAGAGAGAGAGGAAGCAGGGAGGTCAGAGGGGAGGCTGATGCAGTAATCACAGTGGGCTTGGATGGATTGGATTAGCTTGAGAGCAATTTGGTTGGAAAGTAAAGAATGGAATTTAGTGATGTCCTGGAGGGGGAACCAAAAGGATTTGGTGACAGACTGAATGAGAAAGATAAGTCTAAGATAGCATCAAGTTAGGGGCTTGTGAGACAGAGAGGATGGTGGTGCTGTCTACAGTGCTGGGAAAGTAACAGGAGGGCTGGGTTGGGGTTGGAAGCTAAGGAATTCTGTTTTGAACATGTTACATTTGAGGTAGCAGCAATACAAGCAGCAAAAAGGAAATACGAGACTGCACAGGAAGATGTAGACTTAGGAATCACTTAGGAATCAGTTAGAAGATGTAGACTTAGGAATCACTCAATAAATACTACCACTGGATTGATTGATTTGATGAGTGAATTCCATAACTAAACAACTCTCATGTGGTTGAAAATTAGCTGCTTCCATTATGATTTAGTAGGAAATTGGAGAATTGGAATCTTTTTTCCCAACCAGTTGTCCCAGCAATATGCAACCTCAGTATCTGGGTGGAGAGTGGGTAGTAAGTGGTGGGGGGTGGAGGGCTGAGGCGGGGGTCGGGAGCCTGGTCCGAGCTCTACACCCCTGCAGCACATAACACGATTTAGGGGAATGACTGGAGGCCTCAAAAACACCAGTTGGAAGTGTTGATTTTGCTCTCAGCACAAAGCTTCCAGGATTAACTCTACATATGACCTTTCCAGACAAGCAAGAAGAAATGGCTCCCATTCTCTGGGTTACCAGAAACAACAATAGCAATAATGATAATAGCAATAACAGTGTTATTTGTTAAACACAACCTCAGTCATGAACTTGAGGAATTTCAGAAAGTTCTGAATAAAACAGCAGTTGAATGGTTTGGAAGCTAAGACACAGATTCTTTGACAGCTGAGATATCTTTCCCCTTGACAGGAGGACTTGAGAGTCTGCAGCTCCAGTTGCTAGAGTTCCATGAGAAGGCGAAGTGAGGACAGACTACAAGCAGCATGATCACTGTAGTTCAGCAGGTTTGAAGAGCCACAGACCCTCCAGCCTCTCTTCCTCACTGGCATGGCTTTCTGTTTGATTTTGTCGAAGAAAATCTTGGCAATCCCACCCTCTCCTGGAATGACTGTACTTGGGGACTGCTCTGGTTTAAGTTTAACTGGACAGAAGCTTATTCATTCATTCATTCGTATTTATTGAGCGCTTACTCTGTGCAGAGCACTGTACTAAGCACTTGAAATGTACAAGTCGGCAACAGATACAGTCCCTGCCCTTTGATGGGCTTACAGTCTAATCGGGGGAGACAGGCAGACAAGAACAGTGGCAATAAATAGAGTCAAGGGGAAGAACATTTCATAAAAACAATGGCAACTAAAAAGAATCAGGGTAATGTACATCCCATTAAACAAAATAAACAAAATAAATAGGGTGATGAAGATATATACAGTTGAGGGGATGAGTACAGTGCTGAGGGAGTGGGACAGGAGAGGGGGAGGAGGAGAGGGAAAGGGGGGAGAAGAGGGTTTAGCTGCGGAGAGGTGAAGGGAGGGGTAGAGGAAGCAGAGAGAAAAAGGGGGGAGCTCAGTCTGGGAAAGCCTCTTGGAGGAGGTGAGCTTTAAGTAGGGATTTGAAGAGGGGAAGAGAATTAGATTGTTGGAGGTGAGGAGGGAGGGCATTCCAGGACCACGGGAGGACGTGGACCAATGGTCGATGGCAGGATAGGCGAGACCATGGGACAGTGAGGAGGCGGGCGGCAGAGGAGCGGAGCAGATGGTGTGGGCAGTAGAAAGAGAGAAGGGAGGAGACGTAGGAAGGGGCAAGGCGATGGTCAAACGGCAGGGACTGTCTCTATCTGTTGCCGACTTGTTCATTCCAAATGCTTAGTACAGTGCTCTGCACATAGTAAGTGCTCAATAAATACTGTTGAATGAATGAATGAATGGATGAATGAATGAATGAGAGCCTTGAAGCCTAGAGTGAGGAGTTTTTGTTTTGAGCGGAGGTTGATAGGCAACCACTAGAGGTGCTGAAGAAGGGGAGTGACATGCCCAGATCGTTTCTGCAGGAAGATGAGCCGGGCAGCGGAGTGAAGAATAGACTGGAGCGGGGCGAGAGAGAAGGAAGGGAGGTCAGAGAGAAGGCTGACACAGTAGTCTAGCCGGGATATAATGAGAGCCCGTAGCAGTAAGGTAGCCGTTTGGGTGGAGAGGAAAGGGCAGATCTTGGTGATATTGTAAAGGTGAAATCGGCAGGTCTCGGTAACGGATCGGATGTGTGGGGTGAACGAGAGAGACGAGTCAAGGATGACACCGAGGTTGCGGGCCTGAGAGACAGGAAGGATGGTCGTGCCATCCACGGTGATAGGGGAGTCCGGGAGAGGACTGGGTTTGGGAGAGAAGATGAGGAGCTCAGTCTTGCATCACACCTTACCTGAGCGGTGAGGGGTAAGAAAACAATGTGCCCAATGACCTCTGGTTTGATGTTGATTTTTTAGCACAGATAAGTATGAGATGAGTCAGTGTCCTTTCTTCCTGGGGTCAGGGAGAGAGCTCCAACTGTAGAAAATAAAAATAAATAAAACATACATATATACACAAGTGCTAAGGGGGAGTTAAGTATAAATTTGTAAGTTCAACCAAAGGAAGCTGCCTGGTAGCATTTCAAAGTTCAGTTCATCTGTAAATATTTAACAGACAGAACTAGATTGCCTCATTACTCTTCAATTCAGAGAAGCAGCATGGTCCAGTGGAAATAACACGGGCCTGGGAGACAGAGGATTCTAGTTCTGGCTTCAGCATTAGTCAGCTGAGTGACTCTGGGCAAGCCACTTAACTTTTCTGTGCCTTAGTTACAGCTCAAAATGAGGCTTTAGACTGAGTCTCATGTGGGAGACTGGACTGTGTCCATTTTGATTAGCTTGTATGTACTCCACTGCTTAGTACAATCCCTGGAACACAGTAAGTGCTAGTAAGTAAGTGCACAGTAAGGGCGTAACAAGTGCTTCCATACTATAAACCCGATGTAGGTAGGGACTGTCTCTATTGCTGAACTGTACTTTCCAAGGGCTTATAGTACAGTGCTCTGTTCACAGTAAGCACTCAATAAAAATGATTGAAAGTATAAATGAATAAAGACCATTTAAGAAAAAATTGCTCCACGTGAACTTGAGAAGAATTCTTTCCCCAGCCAGGCTCAAAGGACCGGGAGAGAGATAAACATTTTGGGACTTACAGGATGCTTATTGCATAGCCAGGCTTCTGGCCCAAAGCACTTAGCATCACCCTTGTACTCATTCCCTTGATACTTCTGCCTCATTTAATGTGGCCTTAGAAATAAAACAAGGGCTTTGCATTAACAAAACATGCACTGTTCTGCCTAGGAGTTCCTAATGGTCAATAAACCAGAATCAGCTCATAATGAATCAGTAGGTAGTAGCCAATAGCCAGAGGACTCAATGTTATTAACTGACTGGTTAATGGGTGCAAAGCACTTGCATTCATTCATTAATTCAATAATATTTATTGAGCACTTACTATGTGCAGAACACTGTATTAAGTGCTTGGAATGTACAATTCAGCAACAGATAGAGACGATCTCTGCCCAGTGATGGGCTTATAGTCTAATTGGGGGAGACAGACAAAAACAAGACAACATAATCACAATAAATATAATCAATGGGATGTACACCTTATTAACAAAATAAATAGGGTAATTAAAATATATACAAATGAGCACAGTGTTGAGGGGAAAGGAGAGGGGGAGGAGCAGAGGGAAAGGGGGCTTAGCTGAGGGGAGGTCAAGGGGGGAAGGGTGAGGGAGCTGAGGGTAGAGGGGGAGCAGAGAGGGAGAAGAGGGAGCAGCGGGAAAAGAGGAAGCTCAGTGTGGGAAGGCCTCTTGGAGGAGGTGAGTTCTCAGTAGGGCTTTGAAGAGGGGACGAGAGTTAGTTTGGAGGAGGTCAGGAGGGAGGGCATTCCATGACAGTGATAGGATGTGGGCCAGAGTTCTACGGTGGGATAGGCATGAACGAGGGACGGTGAGGAGGTGAACAGCAGAGGAGTGGAGCATGCGGATTGGGCAGTAGAAAGAGAGAAGGGAGGTGAGATAGGGTGGGGCAACGTGATGGAGAGTCTTGAAGCCCAGAGTGAGGAATTTTTGTTTTGTGCAGAGGTTGATAGGCAACCACTGGAGGGTTTTAAGGAGGAAAGTGACATGTCAGAGCGTTTCTGTAGGAAGATGATCTGGGCAGCGAAATGAAGAATGGAGTGGGGAGAGACAGGAGGAAGGGAGATCAGAGAGAAGGCTGACACAATAATCCAGCGGGGATATCATGAGAGGTTGTAGCAGTATGATAACAGTTTGGATGGAGAAGAAAGGGCAGATCCTGGCGATATTGTGAAGGTGAGACCGGCAGGTGTTGGTGATGGATTGGATGTGTGGGGTGAAATGAGAAAGCTGAGTCAAGGACGACACCAAGGTTGTGGGCTTGAGAGACGGGAAGGATGAGAGGGAAGTCAGGAAGAGGACAGGGTTTGGGAGGGAAGATAAGGAGCTCAGTTTTGGACATGTTGAGTTTTGGGTGGTAGGCAGACATCCAGGTGGAGACTTCCTGGAGGCAGGAGAAGATACAAGTCTGAAGGGAGGGGGAGAGAACAGGGGAGGAGATGTAGATTTGGGTGTCATCTGCATAGAGATGATAGTTGAAGCCGGAGCGAATGAGTTCACCAAGGGAGTATAGATGGAGAACAGAAGAGGGCCAAGAACTGACCCTTGAGGAACCCCTACAGTTAGTGGATGGGAGAGGAAGGAGGAGCCCGCAAAGGAAAGCGAGAATGAACGGCCAGAAAGATAAGAGGAGAACCAGGAGAGGACCAAGTCTATGAAGCCAAGGGGAGGTTAGGTGTGGAGGAGAAGGGGATGGTCGACAGTATCAAAGGCAGCTGAGAGGTCGAGGAGGATTAGGTTAGAGTAGGAGCAATTGGATTTGGCAAGAAGGAGGTCATGGGTGACCTTTGAGAGAGCAGTCTCGGTAGAGTTGAGAGGACGGAAGCCAGATTGTAGGGGGACCAGGAGAGAGTTGGAGTTGAGGAATTCAAGGCAGTGAGTGAAGATGACTCATTCTAGGAGTTTGGAAAGGAAGGGTAGGAGGGAGATAGGATGATAACTGGAAGGGGAAGTGGTGTCGAGAGAGGGTTTTTTTAGGATGGGGGAGACATGGGCATGTTTGAAGGTAGAGGGGAAGAAGCAATTGGAGAGTGAGTGGTTAAAGATAGAAGTGAAGGAGGAGGAGGGAAGGGGTGATGGTTTTTATAAGGTGAGCGGGAATGGGGTCCGAAGGACAGGAGGAGGGGGTGGCACTTGTGAGGAGGGAAGAGATCTCCTCTAAGGATACTGCAGGGAAGGATGGGAAAATAGGGAGAAGGGTTGGGGAGGGTGACTTTGGGGTGCTCAGACCTGATTATGTTAATTTTCTTGATGAAGTAGGTGGCCAGATCGTTGGGGGTGAGAGATGGGAGAGGGGGAGGAACAGGGGGCCTGAAGACGGAGTTAAAAATCCGAAACAATTGGCAGGGATGATTGGCATGGGCGTCAATGAGGGAAGAAAAGTAGTTTTGCCTGGCGGAGGAGAGGGCAGAGTTAAGGCAGGAAAGGATAAATTTGTCTAAAACCTTCCTCCATGATTTCTGATATTTCTGAACTCTTTGCTGCTGTTTTGTATCACTTTTTTGGGTACCTTATGGCCTCATTCTTCCACAGCCCTGTATGGGTAGGCTTTTTCTGGCCCAACGCATTTTACAAGGTACTGGATCAGGTCCCCTCTTGCTTGGATTGCACTTCTAGAAACGTACATCTGAGTCTGCTATGGTTAGAATCAGGAGATGGCCCAACCAGGGAGGAAAATGGCAAGACAGAGGAAAAGGGGGATGAAAATGCACATGAAATACCCTCTGGACTGTAAACCCATTGTGAGCCCATAACGTGTCTGCTAACTCTGTTGGATGGTACTCACCCAAACACTTTGTACCATGCTTTGCACATAAGTAAGTGCTCAGTAATATCAATGATGGACTGTCTGATACATGTGAGGTGGTAGTGCTGCAGGGAATTATAGCTGCCAATCCATAAGACTTCCTCTACTGCCTCAGAGACAATTCAGCCAAGAGCCTCTGGACTTGTCTTGTGTGCCAAGGTGGACCTGGGCACTGGCCGAAATGCCGCTGGTGATGTAATCCCTCTGGCCAGAGGGGGCGGGGTGGGAAGATAGGTGTCCCTCTCCTCTGTGCTGACCCAATAAGGTATGGGGGAAGAGGAAGTGGAAAGGGCGGAGATTGAACAGGACGGAAGTTAGGACCACCTAAACCACAGGTAATAAATACCTGTCGCCTCTGGTGCTCTGCTCTCTTTGGAGGATTGCATTGGCAACAACAGCCACCCACGTGTCTTTCCCTGCCCAGAGCACCAGACGCCATCCTGCCACCAGGACCAACACACAGTGACAGGGACCGTGAGACGGGTGAGTGTAATGTATATGTGTATGACACATAAGTGTGTACAGCACAAGAGTGTAAGGTATAAGTGTAATGCATGAGTGTAATGTATAAGTGTAACGCATAAGTGTGCAGTGCATGAGTGTAACACCTAAGTGTGTAACGTATGAGTGTGCAATGCATAAGTGAGGCCAACGCATAAGTGGGTTTAACGCCAAGTGGGTTCCTCCTGTGTGGGTATGCACATGGTGGGAACTAACCGCCTCACCACGTTGTGAGTAAGCGAACTTTGCCTGGGCGGGCCCTCGACTCTATTTATCTCGACTCTATTTATTGCCATTGTTCTTGTCTGTCCATCTCCCCCGATTAGACTGTAAGCCCGACAAATGGCAGGGACTGTCTCTATCTGTTGCCGACCTGTTCATCCCAAGCCCTTAGTACAGTGCTCTGCACATAGCGCTCAATAAATACTATTGAATGAATGAATGGTGTCCGCCCACAACGAGTAACATACCAGTGTATTCCTCCCATCAGGGAAGCTTTAACTAAATTCCTCCCAAGGGGGAAGCTTTAACACCATATTTCCCCAAAATGGAAGGCCGGTTGTCTCCTCTGAATAATTAATTAATTCAATCCGCTCCGCGGAATAAATTCTATACAAACTCAGGTCCTCCATCCCCAGTCTCTCTCTGTCTCTCTCTCTCGCCGCGCCGATTCCGGAAGAACTTGTCCCCGAAGACGGGTGACATAAATGGCGACGAGGATGGGATCGGTGATAGGTGACAGAGAGCCGGGAGGGCTGTTTGAATTCCTTGCGAATCAGGGATGGAAAACCCCGAGATGGGACAGCCGCTGGGTGGAGGACCATTGGGAAGATCCGACCAATCTGGTGAAGGAGTTTTGTAATTGGCGTGAGGCTACCCAAATCAGGAAAAGGAAAGGAAAGACCGCCCTTCCCGGCCTCCTAGTAACAGCGCTGCAAGCCGCCGCCCGGGACCGGAGGCTGGAGGCGGAACTGAGGGAATGCGATACGAAGTGCCTCTTACTGCAGACAGTGGCTGAGGTTAAATCGCAGCAGAATGCCCTTCTAGAGCAGAAATTGTCACCCCGGGTGGGTAAAGAGAGGAGAGGAGAAAACTCCCTGTCACTGAGGAGATTAAGCAGGTCATGTACTCGGGAATTTGCCAGCGGAAGGGAAGGAAGATCACGGCCCCTTACCACAACTGGAACGGCCCCCACCCCCGCGAGATTGGGAGGTACCCCTGCAGAACCCCGAGTGGCAGCCAAAGCCCCTCTACCCTCTTCATCAAGGAAGAGTGGAACCTGGAGGGAAAGGTCACCACCCAGACTACAGGCTTCACAGCCCCTGAGCTGGCTAGGATTTGGAAGGGAGCAGCTACTCAAGTACATATCAGTCCAAATGAAAGCAACCACCTAGATTTGCGTCCAGGGGTGGACGTGTCGCACACTCACACACAAGGTCGGACTCTTTGGACCCTCGCGGTACATTGGGCCTGGACAATACCCTGGAGTGAGCAGGGAAGGGCCGGCACTCTCCAGTGGACCGACCCAATTACATTGAACCAGCATCTTTTGGTGCTTGGGATCGAACAACTCCTGATGATAGGGAGAAAATTCAGGAACCTAGTCCATGGTCCTTGCCAGCCCAAGAGGTTTACTTCGTGCCATAGTAATGGGTGCACCCCCAGGACCGGAGCATGCCCTGTCTCACCGCTTGAGAGATAGAGCTACCGGGGCAACCACTTGGAGCACATTGGCCAATGTGGTCAATTGTGACTGGCCCCTATTTCGGTCCTCTGAGGTACCCATTACCCAGCCTGTAGCAACCATGATTAGGAAAGGCCTGGGTTTGAGCAGGACAAAGGCAGCTCCTGCGAATATTAGAAGGAATCCCCAGTGACCTCTAAAGCAGATCGGCTCAGGGAGATTGGGCTTAGGGCAGGCGGCCATACGGCAGGAGTTGAGGGAATGGGGCTTTCCTATGGACGAGCTGGATGTGCTGCCCACCCATATCCTGAAGTTGCTTACTCGGGAAGGTAGACCACAGGCTTCAACCACCACAGAGCAGGAAAACTAGAAGGGGGATCTGGCAGGCCTGGCCAATGGGCGGTGGTCATGGCCCTCTCACAGCCCGAGTGCTCCCCACATATGACTGTCCTAGTGAATGACCGCCAGGAAGTCCCTTTCCTGGTAGACACCGGGGCCCAGATATCTATGATTAGGAGGGATGCTTGGTAGGGGGATCAACCGTTAATTGCGGGAGGGTCTCCATAATTGGGGTTACAGGGAAACGGGTGACTTTTACAGTCACCCAAGCCAAGTTGGTCCTAGCGAATGGCCGGGTGAATCGGGCAGCCCTGGCATTGGGCCCTATGAATATCCTGGGAATGGGCTTGATCCAGGGAGAAACTTGGGACAATGACTGGGGACGGTGGGCTGTAGGTATGCCACCTGGGGAGGCGACCTCTAACACACCCCCTGTTGGGGGCTCAGTGATTGCACTTCTATAGATGGCACCACGTCTCCCCACCTCCCACCCTGTGCACATTCCCCAGTATCGCATCACCCCTGAGGCCAGGCGTCCGGTTACAGCACTACTCAAGGACCTCGAGGCGAAGGGAATTGTACGCCGCATCAGTTCAGCATACAACTCCCCAGTGTGGCCAGTTAAGAAGTCATATGGTGAGTGGCATTTGACAGTGGACTACCGCCACCTGAACAAAGCCACAGGACCCCTTCATGCAGCAGTCTCCAGTATCAAAGATATTGTTCGAGATATAGAGATGGGGGGGGGTTTCATATGGATGGCCACCCTGGATATGAAAGATATGTTTTTCATGGTCCCCATCCACTCAGAGGACCAAGAGAGGTTTGCCTTTACCTGGGATGGAGCTCAGTACACCTTTACACAGCTCCCACAGGGATATAAGCACAGCCCAACCCTGGCACATCGTATGCTTGCCCAAGAGCTGCAGAAGCTTCTCCCACCCCCTGAGGGGATCGTGGTCTTGCAGTACATAGACGACATCCTGATGGGGGGACCTCAGAGGAAGGTGTCAGGGACGTGAGGGACAAGATCCTCCACCACCTAGAATCTGTAGGACTACAGATCCCTGAGGGAAAACAGCAGCGCCCAGCCCAGGAAATCACCTTCCTAGGTGTCCTTTGGCTGGCAGGCCGCCGCTCGATACCCCAGGAGACTCTGACTACCCTAAGGGACATCTCTACCCCTACCTCAAAGACGGACCTTCGACAGGTATTAGGGACACTGAGATTTTGGAGGGCGCATGTCCCAGGGTTTAGTGCCATTGCCCGGCCTCTTCATAACCTATTAAAAAAACGTAGCCAGTGGGAATGGGGGGAAATACATCAGGAAGCCCTCTCCCTCCTGATTGAACAGATCCTGGCATACCAATCTCTGGGGCCTGTACACCCGTCCCACCCCTTCATACTGCATGTGGGCATTGGCAGCTCGGGATACCAGTGGGGATTGTGGCAAAGGGACACGGGAGTACCTGGGGAGTGCCCCATCCAATTCGGATCGCGTAGCTGGCAGGGCGCACAGGCCCGATACACTCTCTTTGAGAAGACCCTCTTGGCTTCTTATGTTGCCCTACTGGACACTGAGGCCACCACGGGCACCCGCCCAATGACCTTAAAGGCCCCATTCCCCATTATTAAGCCGATTTTGAATGGTAACCCCCCCCCCCACCGGGGGCTGCCCAGAGTGCTACTGTTCAGCAATGGATTCTCTTTATCCACCATCGGGTGGAGGATGCTGGCACCACCAACCCAGGGCGCTTGACTGAGTTGGTGCATGCCGTGGACCCCACCATGAGAGATCAGGATTGGGCTCCGGCCTCCCCCATTACTGAGGCACCTTCGGTGTCATCCCTGGACAAGGTGGTCGGGGAATGGGAAGGGGTCTGGTTTACTGACAGGTCTGCCCGCTGAACTGGAGGGGTGTGGCAGGGTAAAGCAGGAGCCATCGAGCCCCGGACTGGCTGCATCCTCCAGAAATCGATCCAAGGCTCGGCCCAGGAGCGGAACTGGAGGCGGTCCTTATGGCAGCGGAGGCAGGGGCCCGGAACATATACACTGACTCCTATGCAGTATGGCCCGGGGCCACTCAGTGGTTAGGGCACTGGAAGGCGAAGGGGTGGCAGGTTCGCAATCGCCCTGTATGGGGGCAGCATAGTTGGGAAAAATTGTACGCCATTGGGTCAGAAAGGCCGCTGGCCATAGGACATGTATCCGTACACCTGATGGATGGGTCTCTTGGGGCCCACTGGAACAATGAGGCAGACCGCTTGGTCTCGGCCCTGGAAATCGACTCCAGGGCTGCCCAGTGGGGCGAGGGTTCCCTTCGGCTAGCTGAGGCCCTTCACCAATGGGTGGGTCATACTGGGGCGGATGATCTGTGGCACCAATGCAGTGCCCGGGGCTGGCTGGTAACACAACAACAGGCTCGGGACGTTGTCTCTAACTGTGGGACCTGTCAGCTCCACCGACATCGGTTTCAGGAGGGTCAGGCTTTTCGGAATTTAAGGGAAGGCAAGGTTTTATGGGGACAATGGCAAATTGACTTTGTTGGGCCCCTCCTGCCTTCCCCACAGGGCTGGAAGTTTATCCGGATTGGAGTGGAAATGCTGAGCGGCCTGGGCCTTGTACATCCATGCCCCAGGGCTGACACCTGGCAGGTTCTGTTGGGGCTGAGCCACTGGTTTTCCTACCTCCCAATGCCCCAAGAGATTCAACCTGACAATGGCTCCCACTTTAAGAACCGACCCCTGCATACCTGGGCCCAAGATCAGGGAATCCAGTGGACGTTTCACGTGCCGTATCGACCACAGGCCAATGGGCTGGTGGAACGGTGGAATGGACTCCTGAAGGGGCAGCTCGCTTTACGAACACGACACACACCTGATGGAGCCGCCCTGCTCCAGGGGTGGGGCCGCCACCTCTGGGAGGCGGTCCGCGCACTGAACAACAGGCAGACACCTACCAGCAGCCCCATGAACCGGGCCTTTGATGGCATGGCTCGTATGCAGCCCGCTACCCTCCCATGGGAAGGTCACCAGAGACAGATTGGGGAACGGGTTGTTATCCAGCACCCTCAGAAAGGCTGGCTCTGGGCTACCCTTATGAAGCCTCTGGCGGGGCAGACCTGGGTGGCTAATACCGACGAGGGCTGCCCGCTAACTCTAGTGGAGGCTTGGATATCCTCCAAGACGTAAGCTCTTCTCTTTTGCAGTTACCACGCCTGGGAGAGGGGGACTCTTGAAACACCATACCATGAACCTGCTTGGCCTGCTTGTCGTCTTGATCCTGGAATGCGGGGGAGCTCGCGGTAACACCTTCTTGAAGGCCTTGACCCACTACAGCCGGGACTTGAACGTTTCAAGCTGTTGGGTTTGTGGGCATGCCCCATTGAATGGAGGGGGGGATACCCCCTCATAGCCCATCCTTATGACAACTCCACCTGGATCAACACAACGGAAGCCCCTCGCCCCTGCACCAGTCGCCGCCCCGCAGAACCAGCTAAGGTATGCCACCACGTACCTTATGGTGAGTGGATGGACTGACCGTGCTGTGTCCCCATTCTGCTTCTACAATATGGGCACCAAGTTCTGGGCAGGCAACAGTTTCCACGTATGTAATGGGGCTAGGCTGCGGGCCGGGCGCAGAGCTGCGGCTGGACACTGTGGCTGGCCGAACACCAAGCAAAGGGTGGATGTCCGCTCTTATGGCCTGCTCACTGTGAATGGGACCTTTGGCAACTGTGGCACCACACCCTGTGCGGTGCCCGCTTATCTCATTTGTGGTGTTCGTGCCTATCGGTGGCTTCCTGCTGGCTGGGGAGGGATATGCTTCCTTGGCTTTATGCTCCCAGCCATCCATCATGTCCTGAGTCACCCGGAAGGCCGACTCCGAAATTGTCGGCGGGCCCCAATCTCAGAGTCCGAACACTTCTTTGGGATCATGTTTCCCACGTATGGGTTTGCGCGGGCTGCTCGTGAAATACTTAACCTGGCTAATCTAGTGAACAGATAACCAGTGACACCGCTGTCAGCCTTATGGCCCTCAGGGATGAACAGAGAGCCATCCGAGCGACCGTCCTGCAGAACCGGATGGCCCTTGACTTCCTCCTCGCCAGCCAAGGAGGGGTCTGCAGGCTTAGCAGGAAGGAGTGTTGCACCTTTATCTCGGACAATTCTGGACATGTGGACGTAATTGTTGCTGATATGTACCACACAGTTAACCAGTACCATGATGATGACATCACCGGAGGAGTTTGGGGCTGGTTCCAAGGACTCTTTAGAAACTCTTTAGACTCTTTAGAATAGGGGGAGCTCGCTATTCCATGGGTTGCTGCTGCTTTTGCTCTTGTCGGTGGGCCTAGTGGGAGGATGCTGGTTCCTTGGTTGTTGTTGTTCGGTCATTTCCGCATGCATGAGACAGGCACTGCAGTCATCCCTGACTCCTGTCTCTGTGCGTTACCTCAAGATTGTTGTGGTCCACCAGTCACCTTCCCTGCCTCTAGACACCACACCTTGAGGGCTTCGCCCACTCTCCCATCCCCCCGTCACCCCTGGCCAGAGCATGGGCCCTGTCCTCTGCCCCGACCTGTGGATCTGCTCTCCGGGCTTCCGTGGCCAGCCAGGGGAGGATATCAGTTCCTTGTGGTCAGGGGAGGGACAATGCGGGTGTTGGGGGGGGCACGGCCGCCAGCATCACTCCACCACCACACGCCCCGGAGGGGGCACGGGGGAGGTTGGGGTCAAATGGCCACGTATGGCGAGGGCCAAGGGGTGGTATGTGCCAAGGTGGACCTGGGCACCGGCTACCCCACGGCCGAAATGCCGCTGGTGACGTATTCCCTCTGGCCAGAGGGGGCGGGGTGGGAAGATAGGTGTCCCTCTCCTCCGTGCTGACCCAATAAGGTATGGGAGAAGAGGAAGCGGAAGGGGCGGAGATTGAACAGGCGGAAGTTAGGACCACCAGAGCACAGGCTTTGGAGTCAGAGGTCTTGGGATCAAACCCCGGCTCTGCCACTTGTCAGCTGTGTGACTTTGGGCAAGTCACTTCACTTCTTGGTGCCTCAGTTACCTCATCTGTAAAATGGGGATTAAGACTGTGAGCCCCACGTGGGACAACCTGATTCCCCTGTGTCTACCCCAGCGCTTAGAACAGTGCTCTAACACTGCTTTGTTAGTAAGTGCTTAACAAATACCAACATTATTAGGTAATAAATACCTGTCGCCTCTGGTGCTCTGCTCTCTTTGGAGGATTGCATTGGCAACAACAGCCACCCACGTGTCTTTCCCTGCCCAGAGCACCAGACGCCATTCTGCCACCAGGACCAATGCACAGAGACAGGGGCCGTGAGACGGGTGAGTGTAACATATACTTGTATGACGCATAAGTGTGTACAGCATGAGTGTAAGGTATAAGTGTAATGCATGAGTGTAATGTATAAGTGTAACGCATAAGTGTGCAGTGCATGAGTGTAACACCTAAGTGTGTAACGTATGAGTGTGCAACGCATAAGTGAGGCCAATGCATAAGTGGGTTTAACGCCAAGTGGGTTCCTCCTGTGTGGGTACGCACATGGGGGGAACTAACCACCTCACCACGCTGTGAGTAAGCAAGCTCTGCCTGGGCGGGCCCTGGTGTCCGCCCACAACGAGTAACATACCAGTGTATTCCTCCCATCAGGGAAGCTTTAACCAAATTCCTCCCAAGGGGAAAGCTTTAACACCATATTTCCCCAAAAGAGAAGGCCGATTGTTGTGTCTGAATAATTAATTAATTCAATCCGCTCCGTGGAATAAATTCTATACAAACTCAGGTCCTCCATCCCCAGTCTCTCTCTCTCTCGCCATGCCGATTCCGAAAGAACTTGTCCCCGACGACGAGTGACATCTTGCCATTAACCTTTTTTGATTTGAATGACCCATTTACCTTCAACTCTGGTCATCACCCAATTATGTTGTTATTGCTATTGCATGTTAAGTGATAACTGCTCTTAGTGCTGTTGTTAACCTCATTGACCTCACCATGACCTTTCAATTCCCCTGCTCCTCCAACTGCCCATCCCAGTCCTCACCTTTCCTTTCCCCTCTCCCACCCAGATCTTTCACTCCTCTTGCTCTGTTCCCACCCCTTCTCCCCATCCCCTCCCTAGAATCCCTCTGTCCCAGCGCCACCGCCCCCACCGCCCTTGCCCTTGCGCAGGTCACCACCAAACCCCTCCTCTCCCCTACTTCCCTGTTCCATCCCTGTCCTGTTTTAGTGCCACCCCTCATCTTCCTACTGCCACACAGGCCTCTGACAACTCATTTCCATTCATTCCCATCTCCCCAGCCCCTCACCATTACCCCAACTCCCCTCCCTTTACAGTTGCTGCCAAGTGTGGCCTATGGAACCCCCGCTCCATTATGGGTTGGATCCCCTTCATCCTTAACCTGTTGCTTTCCCCCCTCTCTCCTCCTCCTTGCCAACACTGAGACCTAACTCACCTCTGATGATATGGTCTCTTCTGTTGCTCTTTCAGAGGAGACCTCTTCTTCTGCTACTCCCCCAGACTAACTGGGAAAGGAGAAAGTATCGGCTTCCTCTGCACCACAGTGAGCTTTAGCACCATCCCTCCTCCCTTCCTTTCCCTCCTTTGAAGCCCATATTATCCACCTCTACCACCCCCTCCAGATTCTTGTAGCCATCACCTACTATCCCCCGGTCCCACCTCCAACTTCTTCAATCATTTTGACCCTTTTTTACCCTCCTTTTTTTACTGCCCACTCATTCTTGGAGACGTCAACATCCACCATCCACATAGATGTACCCCATGACTCCTCTGCCACCCGCCTTCTATCACTCCTTGACTTTGCCAACCTCTTGCTCCACTCCACCTTGCCCACTCACCAACTTGGTCACACCTTCAATCTCATCACCTCTAACAGCTGCACTGTCTCCACCCTCATCAATTCTGAAATCCCTCTCTCTGACAATAACCTTCTCACCTGCCTCCTCTCTCCCCCTCCCCCTCCCCATAAATCTGTATTAGTCCCCCAAAGAGACCTCTGCTCTCTCGACCCATCCATCTCTCTCAGTGCATCACATCCCACCTTGAATCCCTACCCACTCATGACGACCAAATTGATGCTCTCAACTCCATTCTTTCTAATCAACTCAGTCCCCTGTCCCTTTGTCACTCTTGCACCACTTACCCATAGCCCTGGATCACTGACACTGTCGGCCTCCTTCGCTCTTATGCTGGAAATCGATTCCAAAAGGGTTGAGAAAATTTACACAGTTTTGTCATTTCTAATAATCAGGACTGTAGGCTTCAATTGGCTGTTGGAGCAGATGATGACTGCCCACCTTAAAATGAAATGACTTTCAAACCCAGGCTTCAAGTGTCTATTTGCAAAAACTTTGTAAATGTAGAGAAGTGTACGTGACCAGAGTTAGCTAGTGTTTGAGTCTTTCACTGATTTCTAAATCATTAAGAAGGAGTTGGTCTTGTAAGAGGCCCTGAGTACGCAGATCCATTTGCCCAATACCTTACTGTGAGGAGAGCAACACAGTAAATCGATACATGGGTGGCTACTGTGCTACTCTCAAACCAGGGGCTCATCCTGCTACTGGTAGGGATCATGTCTAACAACCCTATTAGTTATATTGCACTCTCCCAAATACTTAGTACAGAGCTCTGCATCCAATAAGCACTCAAATGCAATTGAATGATTGAGTGATTGCCTCCAAAAGGGTACTACTGCTGAACATTTCCAACCAATAGGTGTCAGGGTGTGATGCAGGGGGGAAAAATGAACTAATCCCAGTGATTTATCCCAAACAAGGATATAATAGCTAATCTGGTTCCCTCCTTTGACTCTATTCCCTAAAAAGTGTTCCTGTGAAGACCTTCACACATATCACTTGAACATTTGTGAAAATAGATTTTATAACTTGGATTTTTTTCTATTATTTGAAGCAACATTTTTGGGAGTGGAGGCAGTGCATGTCACAAAGTAAGCGCTTAGCAAATACCATCATTATCATTAATTAATAGATAACTCAACTAAATCAGTGTAGTGTGGAGTTACTATATATTCAAGCACTTAGTAAGTACCATTATTATTATTCAAAGTCCTACTAAAGTTTTCATCTCCAACAGGCTTTCCCTTACTAATCCTTCATTTTCTTGCTCTATTTGCCCTGTCCTGCATTGCCTATGTACTTGGGGCTATATTACTTAAGTACTTTGCTACTCATCTCCAGCCCTGCAGCACAATCAGTCAATCATTCATATTAATTGAACATTTAGTCTGTGTAGAGCACAGTACTAAACACTTGGGACTGTACAGTAGAACAAAGTTGGTATACATGATTCCTGCCCACAAGAGGCTTACAGTCTAGAGGCGGAGGCAGAAATTAATATACAAAAATTAACTAAGGATATGCACATAAGTGCAGTGGGTCTGAGGGTGGGGGTGAATAAAGGGTGCAGATCCAAGTGCACCCTTGGAGAGTGAGAGAGAGAGAGAGTGAGAGAAGAGGAAAATAGAACTTACTTGGGAAAGACCTCTCAGGGGACATATGCTTTTAATAAGGCTTTGGTGGTGGGGAGAGAGATTGTCTGTCTGATAGAAATGGGGAGGGAGTTGGCAGCAAGGTAGATGAGATTGAGTTTAATTGAGTAGGTTGGCGTTAGAGGAATAAACTGAGCAGGGTAGAGGTAAAATAGAAGGAGACAAGGTGATTGAGTGCTCTAAGCTGATAATAAAGTGTTTCTGGGGAGGTGACCACTGGAGGTTCTTGAGTGGAGAAACAGACTTTTTCAGAAAAGCTTGTGAGACAGGGAAGATGGTGGTGCTGTCTATAATGAAGGGAAAGTCACGGAGAGGACTGGGTTTGGGTGGAAAGATGAGGAGTTATGTTTTGGATATGTTAAATTTGTGGTGTCAATGTGATGTCCAAGTGAAGATGTCCTGAAAGTAGAAATTCAAGACTGCAGGCAAAGAGAGATATCACGGTTGGAGATGTAGATTTAGATGTAAATTTAGATGTAAAGCAGATGTAGATCTGCTTTAGAGATGGTTGTTGAAGCCATGGGAGTGCAAGAGTTCTCCAAGGGGTGGGTATAGATGAAGAATAGAACTGAACCCCAAACTGAGCCTTGAGAAACTCGCAGAGGAGAAGCCCATGAAAGAGACTGAGAAGGAGTGGCCAGAGAGGTAAGGGAGAGGACAATGAGAGTGAAGCAAATGTTGGCTAATGTTCCCAAGAGAAGCAGGTAGTGTACAGTGAAAATGCAGCTGAGAAGTTGAGAAGGATTAGGATAGAGTAGAGGCCATTGGATTTGGCAAGGAGGAGATCTTTAGTGACCTTTGAGAGAATGGTTTTTATAGAAAAGGGGGGCAGAAGCCAGATGGGAGGGAGTTGAAGAGAACTGGAGAAGAGGAAGTAGAGACAGCTGGTGTAGACAACTCATTAGAGGAGTTTGGAGAAGAATGGCAAGAGGGAGCCATGGAGTCAAGGAAGGGATTATTTTCAGGATAGGGGAGACAGAGCATGTTTGAAACCTGTCGGGGAGGAAACAATTGCAACAGTTCGTTGTGGTTCAGGGAACATGTCTACCACCTCTTTTATTATACTCTCCTAACTCACTTAACAGAGTGCTTGGGACACATTAAATGCTCAATAAATATGGTTGATTGATTGAAGGTAGCAATCAGGGAGGAAAGTAGGGAGAGGACAAGTATTTTGATAAAGAGAGAAAGGATGGGGTTGGAGGCAGAGGTGGATGGGCTGGATTTTGAGAAGAAATGGGAGATGTCTTGAGATCTGTTAGGAAAGGTGGGAGAGTATTTCTTCACCGGAAGGGGCTGGTGGAGAGAAGGACTGGAGATGAGCAAGGGAGATTTTAGGGAGATCAAGCTTAATGGTTTCAATTTTGTTAATGAAGTTTGTGTCCTGGCATTAGGGCAAAATATGGTGGGGGTTAGGGAGTGGGGAGTTTGAGGAAGGGGTTAAACATCTGGAAGAACTGGAGAGAGCAGTGGTATGGGAGTCAATAAGGATGGAGAACTAATGTTGCTGGACAGAGTTAAAGCAGAAAGGATGAAGTAGAGATAAACGAATTTGGCATGGTACCTGGATTTCAGCCTGGAGCGCTCTGCAGCTTGTGCACGGTAGCAAAGAAAGTGGACTGTGGAAGAGATATAGGGCTATGAATTAGTGGTATGAGATTGGCCAACCAATAAGGAAACAAGTGAATCGAGTTCAGTAGAGAGTGTGGTGTTGAGATGTCAATTTAGTTGCCAAGGGAAAGAAGTGTAGTTATGGAGAGACTAAATGGGACACGATGACTTGAGAAACTTGGTACCGGTCAAAAGAGCTGAAGTTATTATGCGGAATCAGGACAGATTTGCAGGGCAAAGTATGTGGGGGAGAAGGAAGATGAGGAGGCTATGGTCCGATAAAGGGATTTCAGAGTTGGTGAGGATAGAGATTGCACAGTGACTAGAGATGATGTGATTGAGTGTGTGTCCAAGTTGGTAAGTTGTTGAGGTGTGGTGAAGCATGAGGTCAGTGAAGTAGAGCAATAATAGAAAGTGGAAGGATTGTCAGGAATATCTATATGGACACTGAAGTCCCCAAGGACTTCAAGTACGAATGGAAAGAGAAGGAATGTGAGAAAGGGGTCAAAACACCTTATACTCTTCTACTTCTCTTATCTGTAATTTTTTTAAGGTTTGTCTCCCTGATTTGACTAAAAACTCCTTGATGGCAGGGGTAGTATCTACCAACAGTATTGTATTCTCTCAAGAACTTAGTACAGTGCTCTGCACAAAGTAAGCTCTCAATCAGTCAATCATTAGCATTTATTGAGCTAGGAATATCTGCTTGAAGTGAAGATGACAGGGGAACCATTGGAGGTTTTTGAGTGGACAGAAATGTGAAATGTGATATTTTAGAAAAATGATCCAGGCAGCAAAATGAAGTATGATATGAAGAGGGGAAAGGCTAAAGACAGAGTGGTCTATAAGGTGTCAGTTTGGATATGGAAGACAGGGTAGAAGCCAATGGCCCAAGTGGGGATCACATTCTAAATACCCATTTTACAGATGAGATAACTGAAGCCCAGAGAAGTTAAGTGCCTTGCCCAAGATTCATTCATTCATTTATTCATTCATTCCATTATATTTATTGAGTGTTTACTGTGTGCAGAGCACTGTACTAAGTGCTTGGAAAGTAAAGTTCAGCAATAAAGAGAGACAATCCCTGCCCACAAGTGGCTTACAGTCCAGAAGGGGGAAGACAGACATCAAAACAAATAAACAGGCATCAGGATAAATAAATAGAATTATAGATATATACATATATACATTAGTGCTTTGGGGCAGGGGGGAAGAACAAAGAAAGCAAGTCAAAGCGACATGAGAAGTAGGGCTGAGGAAAAGGGAGGCTTAGTCAGGGAAGGCCTCAGGAGAGATTTGAAGGGGAAAGAGTGATTGGCAGATTTGAAGAGGGAGGGCATTCCAGGCCCAAAGCAGGACATGGAGCAGCGGTCAATTGCAGGACAGATGACATAGAGACACAGAGAGAAGGTTAGCATCAGAGGAGTGGAGTGTACCGGCAGGAATGTAGAAGGAGAGAAGGGAGGTAAGTTAAAAAGGGGCAAGGTGATGAAGAGTTTTGAAGCTAATAGTGAGGAGTTTTTGTTTGATATGGAGGTTTATAGGCAACCACTGGAGATTTTTGAGGAAGAGGAGTGATATTCCCTGAACATATCTGTAGAAAGATAATCTGGGCAGCAGAGTAAAATATGGACTGGAGTGGGGAGAGGCAGGAGGCTGGGAGATCAGAAAAGAGGCTGATGCAGTAATCCAGTCAGAACAGGATGAATGATTGTACTAATATGGTAGAAGATAACAGAGCCAACAAGTAGTGGAGCCAGGATTAGAATCAAGGTCCTTCTAACTTCCCAGGCCTCATTTGTAATATGTGACCTTTGGACATGTGATATTCTCCCCACCTATAACCCACAGCACTTATGTATGTATATTTAAATTATATAATAAATTATGTATTCCTATTAATATTTGTCTCTCTGTAGACAAAGCCCTAATGAGAGCTCACCTCCTCTAAGAGGCCTTCCCAGACCGAGCCCCTCATTCCCTCTCCTCCCCCTTCCCCTCTCTTCAGCACTATAGTCATTTGTATATATTACTTATTACCCTATTTATTTTGTTCATGAGGTGTACATCCCCTTGATTCTATTTATCTTGATAATGTTGTCTTGTTTTTATTTTGTTCTGTTTTGCTATCCTGTCTGCCTCGCCCGCTTAGACTGAGAGCCCGTCATTGGGCAGGGATTGTCTCTATCTGTTGCCGAATAGTGAGCGCTCAATAAATGCTATTAAATGAATGAATGTCCACTGATGGGTGGCCCAGGAGCGCAGTACAACCCCACCAGTGGGTTTGGGCCTGAAGCAGGACTGAACAGAGAAGGGGCACAATAAAGTTGCTCTCTCCAGCCCTCTCAGCTTTTACTGTAGTTGCTCCAATAACAGGCATATTTTCTATAGAAATATGAAACTGGTGACTGTACACAAATGAGTCTTCTCCACCTCCTTGTTTGGCTGCAAAGAGCAAAAGGTTGACAAGAAACTGAAGGACTGATTTTTCCTGCCACAAAGAAATAACAGGCACATTTGTATCTGCTCTACTGCAGTGCATTTAGAGTAATTGCAAAAGGCGTAAGGCATGTAAAATTAAAGCCAATTCAGATACCTACATTTCGACATTATTAAAAACAGTGCCAAGCAAGGCAAAAACGTACTGGGCACTCCATGATTCTTCCAGCTTTCCCCTCAGCTCGTTACTTTGAAACATTGGACACTGTAAATCTTTGAGTATAATGAATGTTACTTTTGGCTGATGCACATGAATCTGGTATGTGGAAAAATATATCATTGTTGATTCTTCTTCACCTAAACAACATAAAAAGTTGTGGGAAAGTTGCAATCCTAAACACACCAAGTACTGGAACATCCTGAAACTTTTCACCTGTGTGAACAGTGGAGAGGGGAGCTGTCTAAGGCTGCTCTTGAGCCCTTAGTGTTATTCACTGATCTGCCTACCTCTTAATATGTTCGTCTCCTTTTCTTCCTTTTTCCTTTCTTTCCTTGGAAAAGAACAGGAGTTTCAGGTCCCACCACTAATAAGTGACAACCTTTATGGGCCAAATTTCCAGTGTGTATATAGTTAGTTTTATCACTGCCTGTGATTAATATGGGCAAGTTGGTCTGCGTAAAATGAAAGCAAGACTTCTACACAAAACAGGAGTCACTCTGAACACTGTCAGTGAAGAGACTATATTTAAAAAAAAATGGAAATGTGAGAAAAGATGCAATTCTCCCCCAAAGTTTTTCTTCAAGAAATACAAAGCCCACTTGTAGCAGTGCAAATAAAGGTATGGTGTGCTTACTAAATGTGCTTACTTACTAATTAGATGAATTAGAAAATACAAGGTTGACTAACTACTGTGAAGTCCTAAGACTGAACCCTGGATGTACTGTGCGAGGTTGGAATGTTGAAAGAGGGAGGTTCTGTGAGGTCACAGGGAGCCATCCTAGTTTCTGCAGAGAAATGCTAAAGTTGCCCTGAACAGAGCATATGCAAATTCCAAATACATCCATTCTGGGCTGGGAAGTAGTGAAAAGAGGAATGCTCTAACCCAGCTTCCCTCATCTCCTCCCTCCTTATCTGACCATACCCCGGTGGGGTGGGGTAGGGGAAGACAGGGAAGGGAGTTAAGGCCAGGAATCTGACCCTGGGCCGGAGGAGTGAGGGAAGATAAAACCCCCACCATTTCCTGTCCTGCATAGGACTCCCAATCTTAAAGGTAAGAAGTACAGGAATTCCATTCCTATTTTACAGATAATGAAACTGAAGCACAGAAAAGTGACTTGCTCAAAGTCACAAAGCAGGCAAGTGGCAGAACCAGGAGGGAGAGGCTGTGGGGCATAGTCAGTGGCTGTTTGCTGGGCCAGGGGAGAGAGCAGCCAGGACTGGCTGTTGCCTCCACATCCCCTGAATCCTAGAGCAGGGCACAGTTTCCAAGTGTCCTCCGAGACTTCTTCCCCACCATAAAAGACCTGGCTTGGTTCTTCCCCTTGTTTTGGGAAGCCTGCAAGGGGGCCCCAATCCCTCACATGGTTTCTCCCAACAGCGAGTCTGCCTGCAGCTCCTTGTGGTTTTCACAAAGCCGAGCAGACCTGGGGTGCTCTGGGTTGCCCCAGGGTAGGAGTCTGACCACGCTGGTGAGTGTCCACAGAAGAGTGATTCAAGAGCAGAGCATAGCTCCACCAGCGGGTGATGGCCTGAAGCAGGACTGAACAGAGAAGGGGCACAATAAAGTCACTCTCCCCAGCCCAAGTCACAAAGCAAGTGGCAGACCCAGGTTTGGAAACTAGGTAAGGAGTTTGACTCCTAACTCCTCTCTCCAAGCTGCTTCTCTTCTGGCTATTTATCCACTCTGAACTAGAGAGTTAGAGCCATTGGCCCTCTGGGCAGGGGCAGAAAGGTCCAGCCTGTTAGGTAGGCAGTAAGGAGTGTGGCACCTAATTCATCTAGTTAGGTATAAGGGAAGTGGAGGTGATGACGAGAAACTTAGAGAAGCCAAGGAAAAAGACTTGCAAATACTGTGCAATGCCAAGCCAGATTTTAGATGTTTCCTCTGGTGCTAGAGAGGCAGCATGGCTTAGTAGATAAAGTATGGGCCTGGGAGTCAGAAGGACTTGGTTTCTAAACCTGACTTTGCTACATTTCTGCTGTGTGACCTTGGGCAAGTCAATAATAATAGAAATAATAATAATGATGATATTTGTTAAGGGTTTGCTATGAACTGTTCTAAGTGCTGGGGTAGATACTAGATAATCAAGTATCAAGTTACACAAGGGACATACAGTCTTAATCCCCATTTTACAGATGAGGTAACTGAGGCAACGAGAAGTTAAGTGACTTGCCCCAAGTCCCACAGTTGATAAGTGGTGGAGCCGGGATTAAACCCCACAACTTCTGACTCCCAAGACCATGCTCTTTCCACTAAGTCATGCTGCTTCTCTTAACTTCCCAACTTCACTTCTCTGGGCCTCAGTTACTTCATCTGTAAAATGGGGATTAAGAGTGTGAGCCCAAGGGGGATAGGGACTGTGCCCAACCTGAGGAACTTGAATCTATGCCAGTGCTTGGAACACTGCTTGGCAGGTTTAACAAGTACAATCATTATTAATTATTATTATTATTTTCTCTCCCTCATTCATTCACTCAACTGTATTATTGAGTGCTTACTGTGTGCAAAACACTGTACTAAGTACTTGGGAGAGTAAAATATAACAACAAAAAGACACATTCCCTGCCCACAGTGAACCCAGAGTCTAGAGGCATTAACGTAAATAGATAAATAAATAAATTACTTATGTGCTGTGGGGATGGGAGGGAGGATAATAATAATAATAGTAATAATTATGGAACTTGTTAAATACTATGTGCCAAGCACTGTTGTAAGCACTGGGGTAGATATATGGTAATCAGGTTCTTGGGCTCACAATTTTAATTCCCATTTTACAGGAGAGGTAACTGAGGCCCAGAGAAGTGAAGTAATATGCCCAAAGTCATTCAGCAGACAAATGGCAGAACTGGGATAAGAATAATAATAATGTTGGCATTTGTTAAGCTCTTACTATGTGCTAGCACTGTTCTAAGCCCTGGGATAGATATAGGATAATCAGGTTGTCCCACATGAGGCTCACAGTCTTCATCCCCATTTTACAGATGAGGTAACTGGGGCACAGGGAAGTTGTGACTTGCCCACAGTCACACAGCTGCCAAGTTGTAGAGCTGGGATTCGAACCCATGACCTCTGGCTCCCAAGCCCGTGCTCTTTCCAATGAGCCACGCTGCTTCTGACTCCCAGACCTTTGCTCTGTCCACTAAGCCATGCTACTTCTCAATGAATGAATGAAGGAGCAGGTGGGAGCAGAATAGAAGGGGCTTAGTCAGGAAAGACCTCTTAGAGGAGATATGCTTTCAGTAAGGTTTTGAACTGGGAGAGAAGAATTTTCTGTCTGATATGAGGCGAGAGAGTATTCCAGGCCAGAGGTAGAATATGGGCCAAAGATCAGCAGTGAGACAGACAAGATCGAGGTACAGTGAGAAGGTCAGCATTAGAGGAACCAAGTGTGTGGGCTGGGTTGTAATAGGAAGGTAGCAAGGGAAGGTAAGATGGGATAAGGTGATTAAGTGCTTTAAAGCCAGTGGTGAGGAGTTTTTGCTTGTTGCAGAGATGGATGGGCAACCACTGGAGTTTCCTGAGGAGTGGGGAAAGGTGGTCTGAACATTTCTGTAGGAGTCCTAGTTAGACACTGAGCCCTATCTGACACAGGGACTGTCAGACCTGATCACTTTGTATTTACCTCGGAGCTTAGTAGAATGTTCGGCACAAAGTAAGTGCGTAGAATGTTCGGCACAAAGTAAGTGCTTACTTAACACATACCACAGTTACTACTAATTATTATTTCCACAGCTGTTCCCTAACCATTTGTTGAGCCTTCTCCTCTCTATTCAATTCTATATTCTACAGGATGGACCAAAAACGCATATACTATTTAAAACTTAAATAAAAATTAATGGATTGAATTATTTAAACACCATTCTGACTCTGGGATTTAAAATGTGAAATGTTTTTCTAGAACCTTTATATATGTATGTCTTTGTTTAGGAGTTATGTTCCTGTTTACACTGTGGTAAAAGGATTGCGAAACTGGTTCAGTAGTTCACCCAGAGTCCATTCTCTGACACTGGAAATTCATTCCCATGTTGGTTCTGCTACCTACAGTACATGGTTCATAGTAATAATAATTATGGTATTGTTAAGCAAAGACACTTTATCAAGCACTGTACTATGTACTTTGGTAGGTACATGATAATCAAGTCCCCCAGAGTGCTCAGGGTTTCAGTAGAAAGGAGAAAGGTATTGCCCATTTTGCAGATGAATTGAGGTAACTTAGGTTAGGTCACACAGCAGGTAAGTGGTGGAGACGAGATTAGCACCCAGGTCTTTAACTCCCAGGTCCAGGCTCTTTTCATGAGGCCATGCTGCTTCATTCATTCATTCATTCATTCATTCATTCATTCATTCATTCATTCATTCAATAGTATTTATTGAGCGCTTACTATGTGCAGAGCACTGTACTAAGCGCTTGGGATGAACAAGTCGGCAACAGATAGAGACAGTCCCTGCCGTTTGACGGGCTTACAGTCTAATCGGGGGAGATGTACTGGGCTAGACACAAAATAATCAATGTAATCAAAAGAAATAGAAGGTGCTTGGTAGAATTCAATACCAAAGAATAGGTGTAGATTACCCCTGCCCTCTAGGAGCTTACAGGTGATACAGGAATTCTGCTCTGTAAGGTGAGACCTGGGAGAAGAGGACTCCTGCTTGTTCAGAGAAAGTGCTGTTGAGTGATCCCTGTTAGTATAGACACTCACTATATCTCATGACTTTTCTTCCAGCATATTAAGACGGGCAGCTTTGAAGTCCAACTTCTTCATAAGTGTCTTTGTCCAGGAACAAAATTAGTCTGCCAATAGAAAATTACAATTTGCTTGAGAAATATAATACAAAATCATATGATAGTTTTCACTTAGTTAAATCTAAGTAAAAGAAACAAACTCTTCAGTAGTTTTGCATCCTTCAGATTAAAAATATGATAACTTGTTGGCAGCAAAGTAACAGTGTTATCCTGGTCGATATTTGTACTGTAAGTCAGGGCATAGCACGAACCTGAAATTGAATAGAAGTCTAGAGAGAAGTGGTTATAAAACCCAGCTAAGACACTGGCAGTATTTATTTTGGACTCCATCAAGACTGACAAAACACTTCAGCCCATTTGGACTACCTAAATGAGACCCAGCATCCTGGCCCAGCAGATAACCAAAAAACTGAACCCTTAACTTGGTCACCAACTTACTAGCTCCCTCACAAGAACCAAAATTAGGGTGAGGAAGGCAAGACTGGGGCCAAAATGACCCACTGGAAGAAGAGGAGCAAGGGGACCTTGTTAAGGTGACTGTGAAAAAGCTGGGAGCGCAGGACCATTCATTCATTCAATAGTATTTATTGAGCGCTTACTATGTGCAGAGCACTGTACTTGGGATGAACAAGTCGGCAACAGATAGAGACAGTCCCTGCCGTTTGACAGGCTTACAGTCTAACCAGAGACCAGAGACCCCTCAACAGCACTTTCTCTGAACAAGCAGGAGTCCTCTCTTTCTGAGTCTCACCTTACAGTGTAGAGTCCTTGCACCACCTGTAAGCTCCTCGCGATAAGCTCATCTACATCTGTTATTTGGTATTGAACTCTCCCAAACACTTAGTATAAAGCTCTGAATTTAGTTTGCGCTCAGTAAAGATCCCTGAATGCTGCTGGAGCAGAGCAACATGTTTCATAGCCTCAGAAGGGGATTTCCTCTTTACAAGGTTCCTCTACCTACAAAGGCAGGCAGTGTGTGGGTGTGACCTTAGAAAAGACATTTAACTGCTTGATGCCTCAGTTTCCTCAACTGTAAAATGGGGATTCAAAACCTGCTTTTCCTCCTACTTAGATTGTAAGACCTAAGTGTACTGATTATTTTGTATCCATTCATTCATTCAATTGCATATATTGAGCACTAAGTACAGAGCACTGTACTAAGCGCTTGGAATTTACAATTTGGCCACAAAGAGTGAAAATCCCTGCCTAATAACAGGCTCACAGTCAAAAGGGGGAGCCAGACCACAAGACAAAACAAGTAGTCATGCATAAATACCATCAAAATTGTTCAATAGAATCACAGATATATACACATCAGTAGTGAAATAAATAGAATAGTAAATAATATATACAAATATACACAAGTGCTGTGGGGAGGGGAAATGCATAGAGCAGAGGGAAGCAATAGGGGGAATGGGGAGGGGAGGAGAGGCAGAAAGGGAGGGTTCAGTCTGGGAAGGCCTCCTGGAGAAGGTGAGCTCTCAGTAAGGCTTTGAAGAGGGGAAAAGAGTTAGTTTGGTGGATATGAGGAAGGGAGAGCACTCCAGGTCAGGGGTAGGACTTAGGCCAGAGATCAGTGGCAGGACAGGTAGGAACGAGGCACAGCAAGGAGGTTAGTGGCAGAGGAACGGAGCATACGGGTTGGGCTGTAAAAGGAGCGAAGGGAGGTGAGGAAGGAGGGCGCAAGGCGATGGAGAGCTTGCTTAGTACAGTGTGAGGCATATAATAAGGGCTTAACAGTTACCCAAATAACAGTTATTATTATTAGTATGATTACCAAAGGTTAAGATGTGTAGTATCTTTAAAATGAGTAAGCCAAGTTTTACTTATGGAAAGGCAAGGAAAAGCCTGTTCTGAAACCTGGAACTTTGAGTATCAAGGCAAGGAAAAGCCTGTTCTGAGGCCTGGAGTTTTGAGTAGCTAGTTAATAATAATAATAATGTTGGTATTTGTTAAGCGCTTACTATGTGCTTAACTGTTCTAAGCGCTGGGGTAGACATAGGGGAATCAGGTTGTCCCACGTGGGGCTCACAGTCTTAATCCCCATTTTACAGATGAGGGAACTGAGGCACAGAGAAGTTAAGTGACTTGCCCACAGTCACACAGCCGACAAGTGGCAGAGCTGGGATTCGAACTCATGAGCCCTGACTCCAAAGCCTCTGCTCTTTCCACTGAGCCACGCTGCTTCTCCAATGAATGTTAGTTTAAGAAGTAATTGGTTCCAAATAAGAGCTTAGGGAAAAATTCTCATTTGTGAACCAAGATATAGGTCTCCCTGAATGTCACCATTTTTAGTATACCTTGCTCTATATTATTTTAAAATCATTATTTAACGTAATGTTATTCTTCCCCTCTAGAGTGTAAACTTACTATGGGCAAGCAATATGTCTAACTCTTTCGTATTGTATTATCCCAAGAGCTTTTTATTTTGTTAATGAGGTGTACATCCCCTTGATTCTATTCATCGTGATAATGTTGTCTTGTTTTTGTTTCGTTCTATTTTGCTGTGCCCTCTGTCTCCTCCTATTAGACTGTCAGCCCATCGCTGGGCAGAGATTGTCTCTATCTGTTGCCAAATTGTATATTTCAAGCACTTAGTACAGTGCTCTGCACATAGTAAGTGCTCAATAAATACTACTGAATGAAGTGTTCTGCACAGAGTAAGCACTCTGTAAATATTAATGATTGATAATGAAGGTGCTGCATTTTTGCAAAATCCCACATTCAGGAAAGCTCACTGACACCATGCACATGAGCACACATTACTCCCAACACCACTTCCCAGTCAATCAATTGCTAAATTCTTCCTTTGAAGCAGATCCTGCAATCTCATCTTCCTCTCCATCCAAATGGCCACCAACCTGGTCCAAGTATTCAAGTCTCCATAGCTAGCCTACTGTATTAACCTCTTCACTGGTCTCCCTACTGCCAACCTGTTCTCATTTCAGTCTGCTGTAACATCATTGGTCAGTACATAATTCTGCACTTTTCAAAATTCTTCAATGATTGCCCATCTTCTGCTACAAAAAACCGCAAACTCCTTACCATTAACTTCTAGGGTTTCCCCAGATCTCTCCATTTCACCTTTCAGTCTCTTACCTACTTCAACTAAGCTCATGTTCCATACAAGTTCCTTTCAGTCAACTAATCAGTTGAGTGCTTACTGGGTGCAGAGAACTAACCTAAGTGTTTGGGAGAGTACAGTATAACAGAATTGGTAAATACAATCCTTGGCCACTATGAGTTTACAGTTCCACCTGGTAACTTGTTCTATCCTAATCCTTCTCTAATTCCTAATTTAAGCAGTTCTCCCGACCTGGAATTCTCCTCCACCCACTAAATCCATCAGATTGATTGATGGATTGATTCATTCATTCAATGATTCATTCATATTTATTGAGCACTTACTGTATGCAAAGCACTGTACTAAACACTTGGAAGAGTAAAATACAACAAAACAGATACGTTTCCTTTCTACAATGAGTTTAATAATAATTACTATTATTTTGGTATTTGTTAAAAGCTTACTAGGTATCAATGTACCAGGCACATGAGAAGCAACATGGTTTAGTGGAAAGAGCACAGGCTTGGGAGTTAGAGTTCATGGGTTCTAATCCTGGCTCTGCCACTTATTAGCTTTGTGATTTTGGGCATGACACTTCACTTCTCTGTGCCTCAGTTACCTCATCCGTAAAATGGGGATTAAGATTCTGAAACATTAATATAAATAATTAAATTGCAGATACGTACATAAGATCCCAGGCCTTACCACCTTTAGTGCCCTTATATTAATCCACCTCCAACAAGCTTTCCCTAATTAACTTCCAAAATCTCAAGTGAGATTGAGATTGGTATTGGTAGGCAGTGGCCTAGTGGAAAGAGTCAGAAGACCTGCTGTATGCCCTGGGGCAATTCACTTAAATTCTCTGGGCCTCATTTTTGTTTGCTTTTCTATTTGTAAAATGTAAGAAAGCCATATGAGCCATTTGTGGGACAGGGTCTGTGTCTGATGTCATAACCTTGTATATACTCAGCTCTTAATACATGACAGATTTATTATAAATCCACATCCACCATTTATTTGTACCCATTTTGTACTCTAGACTGTAAGCTCAGTCTGGATAGGGGACATGTACTGTACCCAACCAAGCATCTGATAGACTGACTATTCCATTCCTAGCACTTACCATTATATGTTCATGATATTTACTTGTTAGCTCACTCACTCACTCACTCACTCACTCACTCACTCACTCACTCACTCACTCACTCACTCACTCACACTGAGCACTTATTGTGTGCAGAGCACTGTACTAAGTGCTTGGGTGTGTACAATACAACAATAAAAGACATTTTTGCTGCCCATATGAGTTTACAGTCTGGAGAGGGAGACAGACACAATATAAATAAAAGTTACAGATATGTACATTAGGGCTGTGAGGTTGGGAGGGGGAAGGAACAAAAGAAGCAAGGACAACACAGAAGGGGGTGGGAGAAGAGGAAAAGGGGAGCTTAGTCTGGGAAGACCCCCTGAAGGAGATGTGCCACTTTGAAGGTGGGGAGAGTACTTATCTGTTGGATTTGAGGAGGGAGAGCATTCTTGGCCAGAGGTAAGATGTTAGTGAGGGGTGAGATAGGTGAGACCGAGGCACAGTGAGAAGGTTAGCATTAGAGGAGTGAAGTGTGTGGATTGGGTTGTACCAGGACACTAGCAAGGTGAGGTTCGAGGAGGCAAAGTGATAGAGTTTTTTAAAAGCAATGGGGAAGGGCTTTTGTTTGATGCAGAAGTGGATGGACAATTACTGGAGTTTTTTGAGGAGTATGCTGATCACTTTTGAACATTTTTGTAGAAAAATGATTTAGGCAGCAGAGTCAGCAATGAGGCTGATACAGTAATCAAAGTGGGATAGGATAAGTGGATTAATGTGGTAGAAGTTCAGATGGTGAGGAAGAGGTGGATTTTAGCTATGTTGTGAAGGTGGGATTGAAAGAATTTAGTGATGGATTGAATATGTCGATTGAATGACAGAAAGGAGTCAAGGATAATAGCAACGTTACGGGCTTCTGAGACAGGAAGAATGGTGGTGCTGTTTACAGTGACAGGAAAGTGAGCTGGAAGATAGGGCTTGGGCGGGAAGATAAGGAGTCCTGTTTTGGAGAGGTTAAACTTGAGGTGACGGAAAGTCATCCAAGTAGAGATGCCTCAAAGGCAAAAGGAAATGCGAGATTGCAGGGAGGCATAGAGATTGAAGCTGGAAATAAAGATTTGGGTACTATCTGCATAGAGGTGGAAGTTGAAGCCATGGGAGTGAATGAGTTCTCCAAGGGAATGGGTGTAGACAGAGAAGCAGCGTGGCTCAGTGGAAAGAGCACAGGCTTTGGAGTCAGAGGTTATGGGTTCAACTCCTGGCTCGGCCACTTGTCAGCTGCGTGACTTTGGGCAAGTCACTTAACTTCTCGGTGCCTCAGTTCCCTCATCTGTAAAATGGGGATTAAGACTGTGAGCCCCACGTGGAACAACCTGATTCCCTGTGTCTACCCCAGCGCTTAGAACCGTGCTCGGCACATAGTAAGCACTTAACAAATACCAACATTATTATTATTAGATGGAGAATAGAAGGGGAAACTTGAAACTTGAGGGACCTTCATAAGTAGGGGGCAGGAGTGATAAGTGCAGTTCACACCTTGCATAAAATAATATATTGAAATTAATGTCTTTTAGCATATTGCTTCCTGAGATTGCAGCCAGATGCACAGATAGGCTCCAAGTGAAGAGCAAATGATAATATCTATTGTTTTGTTCTTCGTACTTCTATAGCTGTTGATTCAGCTAATACTCTGTTGTCTGACTCTGTGTAAGGGATGCCAGACTTGCAGGTCCCACTGAGCTACTCACAGCCCGGATTCTGGAAGTGAATGTGGGCTATGCTCTTCTTTTGGCCAGCGTGGAGTGTTGAAAAAAAATAAGGTAAGCTAAAAACCCTGGCGTTAACTAGACCCCTGGACCCATTTCTTGAGACTGTTTTTAACATTAACTCGACCCCTAATCTACTTCCTAAACGAACTCTCTTAACAAATATGACCCCAGCCTTCTGCTTATCACATCCTACCAAGAAATTGGAGAAAAAAGAAAACTGGAGAAGAAAGGAAATTGCACTGTCATCCCAAATTGAAGAAAAAACTCCAGGAACATTTTTTGGTAGTAATAGATTAGGGCATATCTGGAAGAAGCTCCTTGTTATGGTCGAAGGAATAATATAAGAGGAGGGGGAAATGAAACCTAGGTTGCTGCTCACTGTACTCTGAAGAAAATGTCCAGAGACCCCAGGCCCAGGGAACGTCTCAGTCCAGTGATATCCATCCCAGTCTAGGTCATAAAGACTGGAACACTGGATGAGACTTATCACCTCCTCTAGGAAAACACTATGCCTGGTTTGGGTGGGGTATAATTGTGTTTGTTGTTATAGCTGAATCTTTAATTTTCTATTGACTTCATGATGTATATTAAAATATATAGTTTCTGACTAAGTCGTGATGATTATTCTTTTGGGTGACACCAACACACGAATCTCAGATAAGTTGGCCATTCAGGACTTAGGGAGGCAGAGGAAGGGCCCACTAATGAGATCTCTGAGAATGTCCTTGCTAACCATTTACTAGATGACAAGCACTGTTCCAAGCACTGAGATAGATAAAAGTTAATCCGATTGGAAAGAGTCCCTCTCACAGGGCAGGGCCGTGCAGACAAAGGGAGCTTCCTTGGAAGGTGGGGTGGGGCAGCGGCGGCGGCATTCTCGGTCTCCTTTGCGGGCTCCTCCTCCCCCTCCCATCCACTAACTATAGGGGTTCCTCAAGGGTCAGTTCTTGGCCCTCTTCTGTTCTCCATCTAAACTCACTCCCTTGGTGAACCCATACACTCCCACGGTTTCAACTATCATCTCTGTGCAGATGACACCCAAATCTATATCTCCTCCCCTGTTCTATCCCCCTCCCTCTAGGCTCGTATCACCTCCTGCCTCCGGGACGTCTCCAACTGGATATCCACCCGCCACCTAAAGCTCAACATATCTAAAATGGAGCTCCTTATCTTCCCTCCCAAACCCTGTCCTCTCCTTGACTTCCCTGTCACTGTGGATGGCACTACCATCCTTCCCATCTCACAGGCTTGCAACTTTGGTGTGCCTCAGTTACTCATCTGTAAAATGAGGATTAAGACTGTGAGCCCCACGTGGGACCTGATTACCTTGATTCTACCTTAGAGTTTAGAACTGTGCTTGGCACATAGAAATTGCTTAACAAATACCATAACCATTATTATTAATTATTATATTATTATTAACCAGGCTGATGTGCTGACTTCAGAGGAGGAACTCCGGGTCCAGGGTACAAGAGTCCCAATTACCCACTTTGCTTGTGCAGTTCAGGCACTGATGATGTTAGGCTGGCACTTTATATTAGACTTTCCCCACATACAGTTTCTGGCTCTGAGTAGAATTTTTGATCAAAAATTTTCATTTAGAAAAATAAAAAGTGCATCCAGCCTGCTGTCCACTTGCTTTTCATTTCACCCTGCTGTTATTTCAAAAGCTCCTAAAAAGAAAATTTAACTGATTTTATTTTTATTTCCTCTTCTCTAGTTAAAGTATTAAAACCTAGGGAAATGGCTGAAAAGGCAAGCCAGTGGAGGGAGTAGGAGGAAGAAAAGTAAAAGAAGGACCTGGATAATCCATAAGCAAGAAATTTAATTGCCAGATAATACAAAAGTGATTTTTGATTGATAGAAAGACAAAAAGCTGTGCAGCAGAGTATAATTCAGGGCATTTTACAAGGTCCAGCATTAGATTTCATTCTTAGAAGGACAAGCAAAGGAAACAGTATCTGTGATCTGAGAAATGTTACCCGCTTTCCTTTTGATCTAATTTTAAGAACATTCTGTATATTCATTCAATAGTATATATTGAGCGCTTACTATGTGCAGAGAACTGTACTAAGCAGTTGGAATGAACAAGTCGGCAACAGATAGAGACAGGCCCTGCTGTTTGATGGGCTTACAGTCTAATCGGGGGAGACAGACAGACAAGAACAATGGCAATAGAGTCAAGGGGAAGAACATCTCATAAAAACAATGGCAACTAAATAGAATCAGGGTGATGTACATCTCATTAAACAAAATATACAAAATAAATAAGGTGATAAAGATATATACAGTCGAGCAGATGAGTACAGTGCTGAGGGGGTGGGATGAGTGGGGGGAGGTGGAGAGAGAAAGGTGGGAGAAGAGGGTTTAGCTGCAGAGAAGTGAAGGAGGGGTAGAGGAAGCAGAGGTAAAAAGGAGGGAGCTCACTCTGGGAAGGCCTCTTAGAGGAGGTGAGTTTTAAGTAGGGATTTGAAGAGGGGAAGAAAATTAGATTGTCTGAGGTGAGGAGGGAGGGCATTCCTGGACTGCGGGAGGTTGTGGCTCAGGGGTCGACGGCGGGATAGGAGAGACCGAGGGATGGGGAGGAAGTGGGTGGCAGAGGAGCGAAGCGTGCGGGTTGGGCAGTAGAAAGAGAGAGGGAGGAGAGGTAGGAAGGGGCAAGGTCATGTAGAGCCTTGAAGCCTAGAGTGAGGAGTTTTTGTTTGGAGCAGACATTGATAGGAGGTGTTTAAGAAGGGGAGTGACATGCCCAGATCGTTTCTGCAGGAAGATGAGCTGGGCAGCGGAGTGAAGAATAGACTGTAGCGGGGCGAGAGAGGAGGAAGGGAGATCAGAGAGAAGGCTGACACAGTAGTCTAGCTGGGATATAACAAGAGCCTGTAGCAGTTAGGTAGCCGTTTGGGTGGAGAGGAAAGGGCGTTCTTGGCAATATTGTAAAGGTGAAACCGGTAGGTCTTGGTAACGGATAGAATGTGTGGGGTGAACGAGAGAGATGAGTCAAAGATGACACCGAGATTGCGGGCCTGAGAGACGGGAAGGATGGTAGTACCATCCATGGTGATAGAGAAGTCTGGGAGAGGACCAGGCTTGGGAGAGAAGATGAGGAGCTCAGTCTTGCTCATGTTGAGTTTTAGGTGGCGGGCCGACATCCAGGTGGAGACATCCTGGAGGCAGGAGGAGATGCGAGCCTGAAGGGAGGGGGAGAGGACAGGGGCAGAGATGTAGATCTGCGTGTCATCTGCATAGAGATGGTAGTCAAAGCCATGAGAGTGAATGAGTTCACCAAGGGAGTGAGTGTAAATGGAGAACAGAAGAGGGCCAAGAACTGACCCTTGAGGAACTCCAACAGTTAAAGGATGGGAGAGGGAGGAGGCGCCTGTGAAGGAGACTGAGAATGACCGGCCAGAGAGGTAAGAGGAGAACCAGGAGAGGACAGAGTCCGTGAAGCCAAGGTTAGATAAGGTATGGAGGAGGAGGGGATGGTCGACAGTGTCAAAGGCAGCTGAGAGTTCAAAGAGGATTAGAATGGAGTAGGAGCCATTGGGTTTGGCAAGAAGGAGGTCATGGGTGACCCTAGAGAGAGCAGTCTTGATAGAGTGGAGGGGACGGAAGCCAGATTGGAGGGAGTCTAGGAGAGAATGGGAGTTAAGGAATTCTAAGCATAGATTGTAGGGTTCTAGGATTTTGGAAAGGAAGGGTAGTAGGGAGATAAGGCGATAACTGGAAGGAGAAGTGGGGTTGAGAGCAGGTTTTTTTATGATGGGGGAGACGTGGGCATGTTTGAAGGCAGAGGGGAAGGAGCCATTGGAGATTGAGTGGTTAAAAATAGAAGTTAAGGGAGGGAGGAGGGCAGGGGCGATGGTTTTCATAAGGTGAGCGGGAATGGGGTCTGAGGCGCAGGTGGAGGGGGTGGCATTTGTGAGGAGGGAAGAGATCTCTGAGGATACTGCAGGGAAGGATGGGAAAGTAGGGGAGAGAGTTGGTGTGGGGGGGAGGGGAGAGGAGGAGGAGTGACTTTGGGGAGCTCAGACCTGATTGTGTTGATTTTGTGATGAAGTAGGTGACCAGATCACTCGGGGTGAGAGATGGGGGAGAGGGAGGAACACCTCTTTCATATCTTTTTTGACTAAGCACCATCACAGAGCTGCTATTTAGAAATGATTTAGGAGAACATTCCATGATCAGTCTCATAAACCAAACCCTCAGAGCTGTTTTAACTGTTTGAAGCTATGTACCAAGGACTAGACTATTGAGCAGAAACAGAGTTTAAATAAAAACAAGGGTTTCTAGATCCTTTGAAAAAGCAAAAAAGAAATATCCTTGGTTACAAATATTGGTGACTTGAATTTTTCTTCTTTTTGCTTCTGGCATCTTAAAATTCCCCAGCATGAACTTATGTCTAGAAGTCTGGTAATATTTATAGAGCAAAAAACCGTAGAGCTATTTTTCCTATGACAAAATTACATATATCCTTTTCCCAACTGGATTTTAATTTTCTTGCTGATTTTCATCTTAGTAAATACCTGACTGTGTCTCACAGAGGTCACCAAAAGCCACAGAGGACATAAGAGACTTGTCTTTCCTTCTCTAAACTGCATTCTTCCAGGGCCAGCCAAGAGTATCAGTTGTACAGAACATAAAATAATAATAATGGTATTTGTTAAGTGCTTACTATGTGCCACACACCTCTCTAAGCACTGGGGTAGATGCAAGGTAATCAGATTGGGCACAGTCCATTCCCTACATGGAGCTCACAGTCTTAATCCCCATTTTACAGATGAGGTAACTGAGGCACAGAGAAGTTAATAGGCTTGCCCAAGGTCTCAGATATATCAGATCTGTGACAGAGCTGAGATTAGAACCCATGTCCTCTGACTCCCTAGCCCAAGCTCTTGCCCCTAAGACATACTGCAAAATAGGAAAACAAACGCTATGTTAATTGAATTCATATCCACGTTGTGGACAGTTCGCCAGGATTCAGTAAGTCAACACTTTGGAAATTTAAAACAAACAACATGAATTGAAAGGAAGTGGTTTAATGGCCACAGTGAGAAGTTTTCCAGTGATGATTCATACTTCCCAACAGTCAGTCATGTTACAAGCATGTTCTTGAAGAACCTCGAGTCATGGAAAAAAATCATGTTATAGGACCTGCTTCATTGTTATAGGACCTGCTTCATTGGACACCACCAAAAAGACAGCAACCACATCCTTCTTACATCAAATTTACTTGTGCCAATGAGGTTCCCATCTACTAACTCCACGGTTTTGGGCTCTCCCAAGTACTAACTACAGCGTTATGCACCAAGTAAGCACTCAGTGAGTACCACTGGTCGACAGAGATTTGTGTCATACCTGGAAAAGACTTCACAAAGTGGTGAGAACACTCCCCACTTCTTCAGTAGTGATGCATGCAAATATTAACTTGAAAACCTGCAGTTTAGCCCAACTGGCTAAACTCTCCTAGAGAAAAGGGCTCAGTGTTATTTAAGTATACTTCAATTAAGACAATTTCCATTGTCTTACGTAAGATACACATTTACAACTAACCTGTTCTATTGTAAGAAAAACTTGGGACTAGAGCTCATTGATACATAGTTACAAAACTTATCTTTCTGTGATTTTTCTGACAGCTGACTCATTTCACTTGAGTGGAATGCTCCTCTTCCTTACTCTAAGAATACAAACTACTGAGTAATATTTTGTTGCACATGACCTTATGCTTCTACTTAGACTGAGGGCTTCCATAATGAATTTCAACTATTACCATTATAGTGAATTAAAATCCTAATCTTAGTCTCCAGTTGCATTACATTCCCTAATACAATGTGACTTCTTTCTCTCCTCCTCTCCATGGACTTTCCTTAAGGAAACATTTTTTAATATTCTTTACTAAAAGGATTCCTGTCAATAATGTTTTTTGAGTACTTACTGTGTGTGGAGCATTGTACTCAGGAGAGTACAGAGTTCGTAGACTCCCTGCCTGCAATAAGCTCAGAGTCTAGATTAATGTTCACCCTGTTATATTGTTCTCCCCCAAAGATTTAGTACAATGCTCTACACACAGTAAGTGCTCAATAAATACAATTGATAGATTCATGAGTCAGGGTTGGGTTGTTCATCTGAGCTCATCTCTTCTGACCTTGGCATGTTCGCTGATATGCAGTTGCAGGGGTGGGGATATAGGGTTTCTTCCACTGTTTCTAACACAACTTTCCTGGGAAAGAAATCTTGCGACTGCCAGGCAAAGTGGCAGAAGAGGCCCAACAGAATTCTCCACTGACAAATATGGAACCGTGGTGGCAGGATGAGTTGTCGAGAAGCAGCGTGGCTCCATGGAAAGAGCACGGGCTTGGGAGTCAGAGGTCATGAGTTTGAATCCCCACTCTGCCACTTGTCAGCTGTGTGACTATGGGCAAGTCACTTAACTTCTCTGTGCCTCAGTTACCTCATCTGTAAAATGGGGATTAATTGTGACCCTTATGGGGGACAACCTGCTTACCCTGTATCTACCCTAGTGCTTAGAACAGTGCTCTGTATATAGTAAGCACAACTAAAACCAACATTATTATAATTGCATCCGCTGGGAAGTTTCACTTGAAATTCTCAATGGGTTATAAAACCACCTTCCAGCTCAGAGATGAATACATATCAAGAACTACATACATTCCCTAGAGGTGGCAATGATGTTTTAATAGGGTTGGATGGGCATATGCACATATAAAAGATACCCTATCACTCATTTTAGAGATGGAAAAACTGAGGCCTGAGAGGATAAGTGACTTGCTCAAAGTCATACAGCTGGTCGGTGGCAGACCTGTCTCCCCCTCTAAACAGTAAGCACCTTGTGGGCAAGGAACATGTCTCCCAACTCTTATTACCCTCCCAAATGCTTAGTACAGTCCTCTGTACACAGCAAGTGCTCAATAAATACCACTGATTGATTATCACCTCTTGGGTCTGGCTGGAAATTTTCCAAGACTTAGCTATCTCATTTAGTATGTGTCTCTATACTTAAATCTCCACCTCTGGTAGCCAGGCAGAAATTCCTTACTTATTAATGTGAAGGCTTGACTTTCTCCACTTTAAAAATCAATCTCCATCTCTTCACCAACTTGCATCCTTTGCTTCTTCCAAGCTTACCTCTGAACTGTAATGTGCTCTCAATTCTCCTGCTTCCAATCTTTGTCCCCATTCTTCCAACTGCCTGCAACTCCTTTCCCACTTCAATTTTGTCAGACCACCAGCTCTCTTCAGCATAACAACACCCCTCCTCCAGGAAGCCATCCCTTAAATACTGCCTAGTGGCAAGAACACAGACTTGGGAGTCAGAGGACATGGGTTCTAATCCTGGCTCTGCCAAGTGACCTGTGTGACCTTGAGCAAGTCATTTAACTTCTCTGTGCCTCTGTTACCTCATCTGTAAAATGGGGATTAAGACGAGCATGAAGACTTTGTGCCTTGTAACTACCCCAGATCTTAGAACAGTGCTTGGCACATAGTAAGCAGTTAAATACCATAATAACAATTATTATTATTATTAAATCATTCCCAATTCTAAGTCACATCAATCCAACAGGGAACTTCGGCACTTAGGTTCTTATATCCACCATGCTTAGGATTTAAGTATTACTGTGTATTTGAGTATTTATTCATCATTTTAGCCTTATATGTTCTTGGAGCTCTCAGGTTTAACTTTCTTTTTCCTGCTCCCACTGTATATAAATATATTTCATTTACCTACCTTCTGGGTGGCAGAGACCATGTCTGTTTTTTCTATGGTACCCTCCCAGGGACATAGTACAGTGCTGTCCACCCAGGCGATAACCCTCACTGATTGACTGATATTGTTTAAGTAGCTGTGGGAGACACCTCTACTCAATTTCTCCTTAGTACCCAGAAATTGTCCATCCAGCACCCCCATCACTTATTCAGCAGGCAAAGAGAAAAGTGTGCAGCACACAGACAGTGTACATGAGAGTCTGAGTTAAGCAAATAAAAATAATTTAAACACGAGTACATTCATTCAGAAACACAGACCATTTAACTGCACATAAGCAGGGATGGGCAATTGCCTGCTTCTTGATGGGCATGCCACTCTGCCATCCGCTGCCGGGCTGAAGAGGATGAGGGGCTTGAGTGTTAGAGACAGAGCTGGAATACATCAGCGTGGCTCAGTGGAAAGAGCACGGGCTTTGGAGTCAGGGCTCATGAGTTCGAATCCCAGCTCTGCCACTTGTCAGCTGTGTGACTGTGGGCAAGTCACTTAACTTCTCTGTGCCTCAGTTCCCTCATCTGTAAAATGGGGATTAAGACTGTGAGCCCCACGTGGGACAACCTGATTCCCCTGTGTCTACCCCAGCGCTTAGAACAGTGCTCGGCACATAGTAAGCACTTAATAAATACCAACATTATTATTATTATTATTACATCACTGCCTGAGTTTCCAGTGCACTGCTTAGCATTCCCAAACCTCCCACTAAAGCTCACGACACTTTTCCTTTTAATTATCGGGGATGGGATGGGAATCTTGAAAAGCCCAAGCCAAAGACCAAGTAGAGCGGGAAGAGCAGTGGGTAGAGGCAGGTAGGAAAGCTCAGAGTCTAGATTAATGTTCACTCTGCTATATTGTTCTCTCCCAAGGATTTAGTACAGTGCCCTACACACAGCTAGTGTTCAATAAATACAACTGATAGATTCATGAGTCAGGCTTGGGTTGAGGAGGAGAGAGTGGGAAAGGAAAAGGTCAAGGATGAAAGGTAGTTCACCTATAATGGAGTGAGGATTCTAAAAGCCACACTTGACAGCAGCTGTGGGGGTGGAGGAGGGAGGGGGAAGGGGGGGAAGGGGAGGGGAAGGGGAGGGGAAGGTTCGGATGGAAATGAGATGGAAGGGAACACACCATAAGTGAATTCCACTTAGGATCTGGGTGTTCTGCCATGCATGAGTGACAATACAAGTGAATTCAAGTGAGTGATTACAAGTATATTCCTCCCATTAGGGAAGCTCTGATATCACTAAATAATCTTATTCCTCCTGAAGGGAAAGGTCAATATGCTGTGTCTAAATAATCAAATAATTCAATTTGCCTCTTGGAATAAATTTTATATAAAACTCAGGCTTTCCATCCCAGTCTCTTTTGCTACATCGATTCCCAAATAAACCGTTCCCTGGGCGATGGGTAACACCCCCCACCTCAAAAATCTCCACTGGTTCTATCACCATTGATTTTATAGCACTCTATCACCTTACCCCCTCCTACCTTACCTGGCTTCTCTCCTCTATAACCCAGAGTTCATACTTCACTCCTCTAATCCTGACTTTCTCACTGTGCCTTGATCTTACCTATCTTGCTGCTGACTCTGGCCCACATCCTGCCTCTGGTCTGGAACACCCTCCCTCCCTTCTCAAATCCAATGGACAGTTACTCTCCCCCAAAGCCTCTTTGAAGAGCCTTACTGAAGGTGTATCTCCTCCAAAAGGTCTTTCTTTTTTCTTCTGCATTGCACTGATTTGCTCTCTCTGCTCTTCCCTAGCTTCCCAGCCATACAGCACTTATGTATAAATCTGTAATTTCATTTATTTGTACTGATGTCTGTCTCGCCACCTTTAGACTGTGAGCTTATTGTGGGTAGGGAATGTTACCGTTTATTGTACTTTCCCAAGCATTTAGTACAGTGTACTGCACACAGTAAGTGCTTAATAAACACAATTGAATGAATGAATGCTTGAAGCAGAGGGGAAGAAGCCATTGGAAAGTGAATGGCTAAAGACGGAAGTTAAGGAGGGGAGGAGGGAAGGGGTGATAGTTACTCTTTCTACAACCCAGCCCACATACTCCGCTCCTGTGGTGCTAACCTTTTCACTATGCCTCAGTCTTGCCTGTCACGCCACCAATTCCTTGCCCATGCTCTGCCTGTGGCCTGGAATGCCCTCCTTCCTCAAATCCGCCAGACAGATTACTTACCCTCACCTTCAAAATCTTGTTGAAGGCACATCTCTTCCAAGAGTCCTTCCCAAACTAAGCCCCACTTTTCTTCATCTCCCACTCCCTTCTGCATTGCCCTGCCTTACTCCTTTACTCTTCCTCACTCTCCCTGCCTCAAAGCACTTATTTATATATCTGTAATTTTGTTTATTTATATTGATGTCTGTTTATTTGTATTGTTGGTACCCCCGCACCCATCCCCATTTATCCTGTGAGCTTGTTATGGGCAGCAATTGTCACTCTTTATTGCTGTATTGTAATTCCCCAAGAGCATAGTATAGTGCTGTGCACACAGTAAGTGCTTAATAAATACAATTGAATGAATGAATGAATTCATGACAGGAAGTCCCTGAATTTATGACACAACTAGTTCCTGAAAACTGCATCAAGTCAAAATTTATAATGTTTTGCTGTGAGAAAATATGTTGTAAGCCAGAACATATATTCTCACAGGAAAATATTATAAATGAGGGATCGTTTCCTGAACAAAAGTGGGATTCTGAATTTTTACCCAAATACTCAGAACTGTTCTCATAGATATTTCATGAATATAACTCTCCTGTAACTGATGTCAAAGGGGTTAAGTCTTTCCCATTACAACACTTGCCTCTCTGTATACCCCTCTGTGCTCTGCGAAAGGGCACAGTTCTATTGAATCCCAGCTCTGACACCTATGTGCTGTGTGACCACAGGCAAATCACTTCACTTCTCTGTGACTCAGTTTCCTCATCTGAAAAATGATACCCAAACCTGTTCTTCCTCCTGCTTAGACTGTGAGCCCCATGTGGGATAGGACTGTTCTGACCCTCTTACCTTGTTCCTCCCCCAGGATTTAATTCACTGCTTGGTACACAGAAATCAACCCCTCAGTAGTATTTTTTGAGCACTTACTGTGTGCAGAGCACTCTTCTAAGTGCTTGGGAGAGTACAATACAGCAGCATTGATAGACTTGTTCCCCTGTCCTTAAGGAACTTACAGTCTAGAGGGTGAGATGGACATTAAAATGAATTACAGCTATGTATCTAAGTGCTGTGGGGAGAGGGTGAGGTGAATATCAAGTGCTTAAAGAATACAGATCCAAGTGCATAGGCAACACAGAAGGGAGAGGGAGTAAGGGAGATAAGGGTTTAGTGGGAAAGACCCCTGGAGGAAGTGTAATTTTACAAAGACTTTCAAGTTACGAAGAATGATTCTCAGATATGAAGTGGGAAGGAGTTGCAGCCTACAGGGAGGACTTGGGCAAATGTTCATCAGTGAGATAGTCAGTAGGTTGGTGTTACAAGAGTGAAGTGTGGAGGCTGGGTTGTAGTTTGAATTCAGCAAAGTAAGGTGGGAGGGAGCAAAGTGATTGAGTGCTTTGAAGTTGATGGTAAGGAGCTCTTGTTCGATGTGGGTAACCACTGGAGATTATTTAGAAGTGGAGAAACATGGACCAAACATCTTTTAAGAAAATGATTCAGGCAGCTGAATGAAGTAAGGACTGGAGTAAGAAGAGACAGGACATCAGTGTGGAAGCTGATAGAGTAGTCAAGGAAGAATAAGGTAAGTACTTGAATTGGCATAATAGCCATTATTATGGTCAGATTTAGCTATGAAGGAAGCCGCATAGCCTAGTGTAAAGAACAAGGGCCTAGGAGTCACAGGATCTGGATTTTATTACCAGCTCCACCACTTGTCTGCTATGTGATCTTGCACATAACACTTCTCAGTGCTTCAGTTATCTCATCTGTAAAATGGGGATTAAGACTGTGAGTCCCATATGAGACACGGACTGTGTCAAATCTTATATCCACCTCAGAACTTAGTAAATGCTTAACAAATATTATTTTTTAAAAAAAAGTAGAACCAACGGGATTTGGAGACAGAATGAACATGTGGGTGGAATGAAAGAGACGAGTTGAGGATAATGTCAAGGTGTTTTTTTTTATGGTATTTGTTAAGCATTACTATGTGCCTGGCACTGCTCTAAGGGCTGGGGTAGATACAAAGTAATCAGACACAGTCCCACTAAGGGCTCACATCTTAATTCCCATTTTACAGATGAGGTAAGTGAGGCAAAGAGAAGTAAAATGACTTGCCCAACATCAAATAGCAGGTAAGTGGGAGAGTTGCGATTAGAACCCAGATCCTTCTGACTCCCAGGTCTGTGTTCTATCCATTAGATCATATTGCTTCCTTGGTTATGGGTTTAGAAGACAGGACAGCTAGTGATGTTGTCTAGAATTATCGGAAAGGCAAATGGAGGACACCATTTGGGTGGAAAGATGAGATGACCTATTTTGGACTTGTTAAATATGAGGTGTCAGCAGGGCATCCAAGAAGAGATTATGGAGAGGGAGAGAGAAGTTACGGCTGAAAATCATCTGCATAGGGATGGTCATTGAATCCATGGGAGTGAATGACTTCTCTGAAAGAGTGGACATCTGTGGCGAATAGAAGGGGAGCCAGAACTGAAACTTGAGAGCCTCCCACAACTAGAGGGTGGGAGGCAGAGGAAGAGTCTTTGAAAGAGACTGAGAATGAGTGGCCAGAGAGATAGGTGGAGAATCAGAAGGCAGTGTCAGTGCAGCCAAGGTTAAATAGTGTTTCTAGGAGAAAGGGGTAGTCGTCAGTGTCAAAGGCAGCTAACAGGTTGAGGAGATCTTAAGAGGACACTTTTTGTGTAGTGAAGGGGGCAGAAACTAGACTGGAAGAAATCAAGGAGAGAATTGGAGGAAAGGAAGTAGAAGCAGTGGGAATAGACAATTTGCTCAAGGAGTAGGAGGGAGATAGGGCGATAATTGGAGAGAGCCATGGGGTCAAGAAAGATTATTTTCAGGATGGGGAGACAAAGGCAATTAACCAACTCTATTATTAATATTACTAGCATCATGGCCTGAAATACTTTTTTCACAATATAACTCCTGGAGGTAATATCAAGCGGGAGCTTATATTAAGCCAAAATTGATGTATTGTAAGGGGTCCAATTTGAGAAAAACCATAGGCAATAAAGACTTTGTGCAACTAACAGTAGGAGAAAAGAGATACAAGGGATAAACCAATTAGTCACATGAGCGGAAAAAGGCATATGGATTGTAAGGTAGCTGATGGGAGACCAGAAAGGAGATGAAATCAATCACTTCTGTGATATAAGAATGCTATCACTTCTTGCCAGAGACATGAAATGGAGGAGTTATTATTTGCTGAAGGTTTGAACCTCACTCTGTTCAGTTTTCATAGTCCAAAGACCAGCTGCCTTCAACCAAGCTGGGAGTAAAGAAAGATATTTGCAGGCAGTGAACATAATGTAGCACCTAATAATTAAAAAAAAATTGTGGTATTTGTTTAAGTGCTTACTGTGTGTCAAGCACTTTATACGCTGGGGTTGAAAGAAGATATTCAGCTCCCTCATGTGATTCACAGACTAAATAGGAGGAAGAACAGGTATTGAATCCCCATTTTGCAGATGAGGGAATTTAGACATCATAGTTGAGTAACTGACCCAAGGTCACATGGCAGAAAAGCGGCAGGGCCAGGATTAGAACCCAGGTCCTCTGGCTCCCAGGCCCATGTTCCTTCCACTAGTTCATACTATTTTTCTCTGCAGCTGCTGTGGCTAAGCTCCTCAAAGGACTAGACTCCTCAGAGGTTGCCTGAAGAAAAGCCAGTGAGCCCAAATCAGAGCAAACATGCTTTTATAATCTGAGCTTTGGTTGGCTTTCTGCCTCTCTCAGCACTGGAGTAGTAAAAGTTCTGCTTTCTAGCCCCCTAAACTCTAACAGTGAGTCCTAACCCTGGAGGTAATTCCTATTTTTGCAGGAACTCTGATCCTCTGCCGTGCGGACCTGCTTCAAAAGATGAAAGCAAATTATCAATGTGGGCAGGAGGACATGAAGGTAAGGCAAGATATATTTGACAATAAGTAAAGGGAAAAAGGCAAGCTCTATGTTGGAGCAAAGGACATAAGCCTTACTTCATTAATGGTATTTGTTAAATGCTAACTCTGTGTCAGGCTCTGTACTAACACTGGGACATCTATAAACCAGAAGAAGTTTGGACATCTGTAAACCAGACAAAGCGGAGCGCTAAGCAGCGGATTGTGACCCCAGAGTGCTGCTCAGTGAGAAGCTTATCACTCAGTCACTCCTTTTTCTCTCCTTCCTCAAGGAAATTAAGATTTCAGAACCTCAGAACAGGGGATGGGAATAAATCATTAGCAAAATTCTGCAACAATCAAAGGCACCTCGAGGTAAATGTTACTCTCTTCATGCCCTAAGCATTTGCTTCTACGGGGAAAGCCTCTTCTGAAACACTGGAAGTTGCTTCCATTGCCGAGAGGGAGTGGGAGAGGGTGCACCTTGAGGGCAGGAAACGTGTCTACTGACTCTGTTGTATTGTACTCTCCCAAGCACTTAGTTCAGTGCCTTGCACATAGTAAGTACTCAGTAAATACAACTGATTGATAATTTATTTTATTCTCTAGCCTACTAGACTGCAAGCTTCTTGAAGATAAGGGCCATGTCTACTTACTCTCTTGTATTCTCCTAAGTGCTTAGTACAGTGGTCTGCAAAGAGTAAGTGCTCAATAAAGACAATTGATTGATCATAGTATGAGGGCATTTGACCAAGTGGTTTGCTCTTGGAAACCAATGCAGGGAGAAAGTGAACTTTCCTCTGACTGTACTAAACAAAGCAAGGTGTAGTACAGGAGTGAGAGAAGTTCAGGATGTTCAGGGTTAAGATGAGCCAATGCAGCGGCCTGTAAGTTGGTACATACTATCACATTTCTGAATCTTCCAAAGCCCCAGTCTAGACCAGAATACAGACAGGTCAGGCTGACACAACTTTGCAGCAGTATGAGTGCTGCACCACAGACCCTTATAGAGTTACAGACACTGCATCTTCTCCTGATATAGAACATTTCCACCCACTGAAGGGGAAGTCTGTGTCTGTGTTTTCCTTGAGGCACAGAAGCTATAAACCTTTCTTTATTCAGTCTTCTAGGATCTGCCACATGCCTGCTCTGTGATCTTGGGCAAAGCATTTTACTTCTCTGTACCTCAGTTTCCTCATCATCAAAATAGGGATTCAATACCTGTTCTCTCTCCTTCCTAGACTGTGGGCCATTTGTGGCACAGGGACTGTATCTGATCAGGTTTACTGTTCTTGGCACATATAAGTGCTAAATACATACCACCATAAATATTGTTATTATTACCAGGCATGTTACAGTGGTCTCAATGGTTATTTTCACTCTTTTACTTTTGTTCTGTGGCCAGATACCAGTGCCAAAATCTTCCCATTACTGGCCACTTTGCCCAAGCCAACTTATTTTTCTGATGTGGCAGGTGGGTTGCATCACCTGCCCAGAACGTCCACCTCCCTCTGCTCAAGTGAAACAGAGTCTGGTGGAAGGGAAAGATGGCAGTAAGTGCCAGAAGCACTTTATAAACTTTATGAAAAGATGATTTCTTTTGCAGCTGCCTGGTTTCAAGCACAGAGGTGTGGATTCCGCCTCTGCCTTAAGAGAAGACAAGAATTTTGTTGGGCCTCGAGTTCCTCTGTAAGTTGAGGGTGAAAAGATTCTGCTGCTTACTGTATTTACTCATATAATTAACCCAATCAATTTTTGAGAGGCAATAATTTTTTTTTTGGTGCTTCCCACCTGAAGTTTTAAACACTGGGGTGCATGCTGGGGTAGGAGGAGAGGAAGTAATGCTGAAGAGACAGGCTTGTGCTGGAGGAGGGGAGTTTTTTCTTTAAAATGTGATCTCTCCATGGCAGGAAGAGTGGAAGGGTTAGAAATCACTAGCTTCAAAGAGAAAGGTTCCCAGTGGACAATAGAAGTTTTGTTTTGGAAACAAGAGGAAGGGAAGAGGGAAGGAGGCTACGAAATTCAGTGTCTTCTTCATAGAGAACCTGAGAGAGTGCAATAGAGGTAAGAAAACCAGTCTCTAGTGCCTCATCTTCTTTCCCCTGTACCCTGTCCACTTATCTCCTACTCCCTTTTTTGCTCTACTTAATTCCACGTAATTTTCCCTTATTTTGGGGTGGCAAAAATTTGCCTAAAAAGGGGGACTATAATGTGAGTAAATCTGGAATTCACAGTAGGTTGCAAGAACTGAGGTGGTGTATTTGGCAGCTGTTAACAAACCAACTATCTGTTTTAACTAATTAATTCACTCATTTAATTGCATTTACTGAGCACTTACTTTGTGCAAAGCACTATATTAAGCACTTGGGAAAGTACAATATAACAACAGATACATTCCCTATTGCCCCTGGGGCTTTTTTGGGCACATTTAAAACAAAACAGTACCTTATTATTATTACCTCTCCCTCTCCCTTCTCTGCTTCATGTACTCAAGCAGAAAAATCCCTTTGAGCATTCTGAGATTTTCACTCAGAATTACTGCCTCTTCCTGGAATGTCAGGGGAAGAGCAGTTGACAAATTCCTGGTGCTGCTCTTCTAAAAGCAGAATGTGCCCACCCAAGGGCCCTCTATTCACAAGTGCCGGACAGTTGAAATTCAGGGAGTTGTAACTGGTGGTTGGACAGACCACATGTTGGCATGAATCACTCCTGTGGACTGAGAGCAGGTTCCCCTGACAAGGGAAACTTCTCTGGCTTGTCCTGGGGAGGAACTGGATCAGTGTCATCATGGCTTTAAGATAATTTAATAATGGAGCTACATGGGATGGATAAAAATAATCATAGTAATAACAATATTTGTTAAGGGCTTACAAAGAGTAAAGTACTGAGCAATCAGATCCAAGATAATCAGACTGGACACCCCTTGGCCCATTAGGCTGAAAGGCAAGTTGGAGGGAGAATAACTACTGAATTTAGAGAGGTTGACTTGCCTAAAGCCTCACAGAAGTTGAGGTGGAGCCGGGGCTAGAACCAGTATTAGAACTATTATATTACTTTCTCTTACAATCAAGTCAAATACTGTGCCTATCTCTATCAAGGAAACATTGAAGTAAACTAAGATAAATGAACAAATCAATCAGTGGTATTTATTGAGGGCTTACTGTGAACAGAGTACTAAGAGCTTAGAAGAATACAGTATAACAGTGTTGGTAAGACACATTTCCTGTCAACTACAAGCTTACAGTCTAGGGGAACTGAATCATAGTTCAGCTTCAAAGCCATCAGTAATCACAAACAGGGGTCCAGAAGGATATTTCATCCCCTTCCCTTCCCCCTTTCCACCTCAAAACTCAGAATATTTGCAATGCATTGTGGGTGTATCATTTTTCTGTGGAGGACCAGGGACAAAAAACTAGATCGACTGGTTGCATCCCTGGGCCACTGTGGCAAGTCCCTTTCTTAACTGCTCTTTCTTGGTCCTGTGGAAAAATTCCCTGGCTGGCTTCTGCCTTGTGTATTTCAGGCTACTGCTGCTGAGAGAAACAAAAATGCCTCAGAGTCAGTGAATGCAAATGAACTCTGGTTGAAGGGAGAGTTCTTTGGTTCTTTCCATTCCTAATCTTAGAGCCAGGAGTAATAGTTGGGCCATAGTTATTTCCTTCCAACAGACTGTCTTTGGTTCTCTGGAGAGAATGCCCTTTCTCCATCGATACCCCAAAGATCTGAGGGAATTCTGAATCACAATAAAACCTATGGTTCAGGGATTGTTAATTTGTCTGTCAAAGCCTCTCTCAGTAATAATTTAAAAAAAATTGTGGAATTGTTAAACACTTGAATGTCAAGAATTGTACCAAGCCCTAGGATATAGACAAAATAATCAGGTTATATATAGTCCCTGTCCCATATGGAAATCACGAATTAAGGGCGACAGAGAGCATGTAGTGAATCCCCAAGTAACATGAGGAAGCCGAGGCACAGTAAAGTTAAGTGACTTGTCTAAGGGCACGTAGCAGGTAGATGGTGGAGCCAGGAGAAGAACCAAGGTCCTTTGACTTTCTGGTCTGTGTTCTTTTTACTAGGTCATACCATCTTCAGGTTTGCAGGTCTTAAATATCAGGAAGGCCAAATGTCCCCATCTGGGTCATTGTAGGTTCAGTCCTGCAAGGAATCATGGGAAGGACTATGTGATCCTGGCAGCCCAATGATTCTGCATTTCTAAAAAAAGGCTTTTATGGTACTCAGCGTTATGCAAAACTCTTAAGAGGACTGCAGTTCTTAGCAACTTTGAGATTAAAGGCATTTAAGTGCTTCTAGACTGTGAGTTCTTTGTCGGCAGGGAATTTGTTTTCCAACTCTATTGTACTCTCTTGCCCTAATACTGTGTTCAGTACACAGAAAGAAGAACTTAGACTATGTGTGGGACAGGGACTGTGTTCAACCTGACCAACTTGCATCTACCCCAGTGCTTAGAACAGTACTTGACACATTAGTAAGGGCTTAATAAATGCCATTAAAAAAAGGAAGTACTCAATAAATATCACTGATTGATTTACTGTTGAAATAAGAGGCATGAAAATGAATGTAAAATTCATTTCTGGGAGGTCCTGGAATGGATCGTAATGAACAGCATGTAAGTCTAAGGGAAAAAATAATCCATGATACAGTAATTCACTTTATGGCCACATTTTCAAGAAGACTGCCAGCACATGATTAAGGGGATTTGGTTCTTACATGAACATTCATATCATAAGAAGCTTTTTTGAGGTCAGGCAACTGCCAAATTGTCAACAAGACTTCTACAGTGCTGCACTTGCCTCCACTTTTCAATCTCAGAATAATCTGGGGTTGTTAAGGCTCTCCCCCACCCCTAGCTTGATTATGTACCCCCTTTCCAGAATGCTGCTATCTCAAGGCTCAAAAGGCAGTGTATCTCTTTGACTGTACCTAGTGGTGAAGCTGGAAAAGAAACATCTGTGACCCAGCATGTGCTTCCAGCTGTTACAATATCAATAAAAGGCAGCATGGTCTAGTGGGAAAAGCTTGGGCCTGGGAGTTAGAAGGAGCTGGGTTCTGTCTCAGCGCTGCCACTTGACTGCTGTGTGACCTTTGAACAAGTTACTTGACTCTTCTGTGTCTTAGTAAAATGGAGATTAGGACTGTGAGACCAATGTGGGACAAGGTCTGTGTTCACTTGATTAACTTGTATCTACTCCAGCACTTAATATAATGCCACAATGTTGTTTTTTTCTGTGGTATTTGTTAAGCGCTTACTATGAGCCAAATATTGTATTAAATGCAGAGGTAGATGCAAGTTAATCGGGTCAGACATGGTCACCATCCCATACAGAGTTCACATCAAAGTAGGATGAAAGACTCTATCTGATCTCATTAACTTGTATTTATTCTAGCTCTTAGAACAGTGTTTGACACAATAAGCTCTTAACAAACACCATTGGAAGAATAAAAACAGAAACAGAATTCCCCTTTTGCATATGAGGAAACATGCTCAGGGAGGTTAACATGTCACCCAACTGGCAGGTGTTGGAATCAAGGTTAAATCTCAGGTTGTCTGGCTTCTGGGGATGTACTCTTTCCACTAGGCCACACTGCTTCTCCATCCACTGTAATCCTGATCTGCCCCTGTAAGCTTGTTGAGGGCAGGGAACAATTCTATCATTTTAGACTCACCTAAGGGCTTAGTACAGTGCTCTGCATGCAATAAAGCACTCAATAAATATGACTGATTGATTGCTCTGCCATTCTAGAACTCTAGACTTGTGGTGGAGAGTGGTTTTTGGTGGAGCTGCCTGAACATCTAACGTACTGATTTCCACCTCACACATGGCACCTGAGTTCTACTGAATGTGTTCCCAAAGAGCTGGCCATTACAGATGGCAGTAGGCTGGTGACCTAACCTGAGCCAAGACCAGGTAATAAGGCACTCTGGCCAAGAAGAGATTCTTCTGCTCTGGGACAGAGTTGTGACATTTTCTACAGCCACCAGTGATTCCCTGGTACAAACTCTAGATAAGATAAAGATAGCACAGAAAGAAGAACAAAGTTGGTGGAGGAGAGACATAAAAATGCCATCTAAAGACACCCAGGCAAGTGTCTGCCTTGCCATTATTATTTCTGTCCTGATGAAGAATTCCATTTCCTTTCTGTTAAAGGGGGAGGCCTAATGTGGCTTAATTCAAGTCTGAAACCTCAAAGGGGCTGAGTTTCTACATAACCAAAGCCACAGAGGAGAGAGTTCTTTGGCTGGGCAGATGCTGCTGAGGCCAATCTCTCCCTTTATACTGACTCACAAGGGAACTAGGGCCAAGAAGAGAAGTTCTCCTTAGCTCCCCAATCCCCCAACACAGTACAAACATTTAGCAGGATGGGTAGGGGACAGGGTTTTCAGTGAAGAAACTGACCCCATTTCAAATTCAAATATGAGTGAGGAATTTAGTTCCTCCTTTCTCTCTTAAGGTCATTCTTCTGTACTCTTGACAACGGGGCATTTCTAAGCATCTTCAGTGTGAGTAGCTGAAGAATAAAACTTGAAATGGGATATTTTCTCCTCAAACCTCCTAAATCAGGGTTTATTTTTACCCTAACTACTCTGCTTTCAAGAAGACAAAGGTAAAAAAAGGTCACTATTTTATTGTACAGAAGCAATCACATAGTGTCCAAGAGATTATCCAGGGCCAGACCTGATAATAACACTGGGATCACTCTTTGTTCATGAAGAAACCATCTTTCCACATCGGTGGCTAGTAAAAACCATATTTGGTACAATTTTTGTTTGCTTAAATTGAGTTATTTTCTGGAAAAACACCCTTGGGCTGCGTCTACCAGGCAAATGAAATGGAGAATCAAGAGAGATAAATACCTGGATAATTCTGATAATTCTGTTACTGAGGGGAAGGGAATTTTTCACATTTCCCTTCCTGTAAGACCCAGCCTCTCTGTAAAGAAAGCTGTTTAACTCCATTGTTGCTTGAAAAGTTTCAGTTGTGTTGATTTCAAAATTTAGGAGCCAAAGCTCCCCAAGTATTTTATTGAAAGAACCAAGAATCCAGAAACAATTCCAAGTTTTGCTTTGTGCCTGGAGGGAGAGGAGGACAACACCATCAAATCACAAATTTGGCAGCAGCTGTAAAATATACTGCCAAGGAAGGTTCTTTGTGTTTCATCCAACAAGAGTTAATCATATTTATTCTGTAAAGAAAATGGCAAATGAGCTAAGTTGCAGATGGCATTCTTATGCTCAGAGCACCAAGTAAATGGCAGTTGGTGTTATCATCAATTTTTGTGTTAAAGTTCCTTGTCCCATTTTCCGGGGATTCTATATCAGTTTCCATAGGAACAGAAGAAAATGAGAAGGGTATTCTTTGTCATACTTAGTACCTCTCTTGTAAATTTTAGCAGCTGAAGCGGAAACCTGATTGAGACTTTTTAAATCTGCTGAAGCGGAAATCTAATTGAGACTTTGGGGACAAAATACCAGAAAATCAATTCCAACATATTAACCATCAGTATCATAATTTTGCTGACTGTAGCAATTAGCTACTAAGACCTGTGTGTGCAATTATCAGATGATCCTTTCTTTGACTTCTTTTAATAAAATGAATTAAGAAATGAAATGAATAGCTCTTATTAAGAAACTTAAATCTGAAACTCCCTGAATGTAGTGCATTTGAATGGGCTTCAAGAATCAAAATTTGTTCTCATTCCAAATTCTTTAAAAAACATTGAAACCTTTCAGTCTAGAAGGCCTAAATTTATTTACTGATTCTATATCCTGTACTTTATTGAGTAACAAAATTCACATATTTCTAGATACTGTGCACCACTCTTACTTGTTCCCCCTCTTCTCATTCCATCCTGTTTTTCTCTCCTACCCTTACTGTGTGCAGAACACGGTACTAAGCACTTGGAAAGTTCAATTTGGCAACAGAGACAATCCCTACCCAACAATGGGTTCACGGTATAGAAGGGGGAGACTGACAACAAAACAAGTAGACAGGCAACAATACCATCGAAATAGATAAATAGAATTATAGATATATACATCATTAATAAAATAAATAAGATAATAAATATGTAATAAATATGTACAAGTATACACAAGTGCTGTGGGGTGGGGAAGGGGGGTAGAGCAGGTGGAGGGAGTAGGGGTGAAAAGGGGAGGGGAGGAGGAGTGAAGGGAAAGGGGGCTCAGTCTGGGAACAACTCTTGGTGGAGGTGAGCTCTCAGTAGGACTTTGAAGGGGAGAGAGAGGGCATTCCAGGCCAGAGGTAGGATATGGGCCAGGGGTTGATGGCAGAGCAGGCAAGAACGAGGCACGATGAGGAGGTTAGCAGGAGAGGAGCAAAGTGTGAGGGTACAGAGGGAGAGAAGGGAGGTGAGGTAGGAGGGACCAAGGCAATGGAGAGCTTTGAAGCCTTCTCTACAGCATTTACTTTCTTGTAGTCATATACACTGATGAACCAATTAAAGAAAGTGGAATTATAAATCAAGAACCTCTGTTTTAAAAAATGTAAAACATCAAGAAAAATTGGGGTTATGAGGTAGGATGGATTGCATGGAAAAGCAATGTGACCTATTAGAAAGAGCAGGGGCCAGAGAGTCAGAGGACAGTCATTCTAATCCTGGCTCTACCACTTGCCTTGGGCTTCCACTTAACTTCTCTGGGCTTCAGCATCTTCTTCAGTAAAACAGGGAATCACCACCACCTGTCTCCTTCCTTCTTAGACTGTGACTCCCATGGAAGACAGAGACTGTAACCAAACCAATTACCTTGTACCTACCCCAGTTTGTAAAAATGTGCTTTAACACCATTTTAATGATATTTATTAAGAGCTTACTATGTGTCAAGCATTGTTCTAAGAACTGGGGTAGGTACAAGCTACTTGGGCTGGATCAAGTCCCTGTTCCACATGGGGCTCACTCTTTAAGTAGGAGGGAGAACAGATATTGAATTCCATTTTCAGTTGAGAAAACTGAGATACAGAGGAGTTAAATGACTTACCCAAGGTCAACCAGCAGGCACATTATAAAGCAAGGAATAGAACTCCTGTCCTCTGGCTCCCAGGCCCGTGCTTTTTAATAACAACTGTGGTATTGCTTAACCACTTACTATGTGCCAAGCACTGTTCTAAGCTTTGGAGTAGATAAAAGGTAATCAGGTTGCCCCATGTGGGGCTCTCAGTCTTTATCCCCATTTTACAGATGATGTAACTGAGGCACAGAGAAGGTAAGTGGCTTGCCTAGGGTGAAACAGCAGACAAGTGGCAGGGCTGGGATTAGAACACACATCCTCTGACTCCCAAGCCCATGCTCTTTCCACTAAGCCATGCTGTTTCACATTGTAAGTGCTCAAAAATATTATTATTATTATTAATAAACAGAAGAAAGATTTGGACCATGCCTCCTCTTACTTGACCCTGTGTCTAGAATGTTATGCCAAATTTGCAGTTTGGGAAAGTTTATATCAACAATCATATTTCATTAAAGCATCTCTTTCTGGGTTATGTGTAGTGCAGTGGAGTGACCACCTGAAAGTTTTGAAGTATCTTCCATTCATGATGCTCAAAACACTTTCCCTGCAGCTTGATGGGCCCAGCATCAGAACTTCCCACTTTTCCATGGGCTCCATGGATGAGAAGTACAAGCCACAGAAGCAGGGTTAGGCCAGTAAGGTGGGACCGTTTTTCTCTCCTTTCTCTCTTATAAAAAATACAAAAAGTTTTTATAGCTCTTCAATTTGGGGCTCTCTTGGAAAACTCCACAGAGACTTGAAGGAGTAAGACATGACATAATCCTTCATCTAATCTGTAGCACTCTACTGGTATAGAATCTTCTCTACTGGCCCAGAGCTCAAGACTGTGAGATCATGTTACTGAAAACACTTGGAAGTGCTTCCCTGCCTGAGCCTAGCCATTCTGGTAGGAAATGTGTCACTTCCTAAGAAATTCTAAAGAAATTAGAGGGAGATTAACAGCAGAACAGATGAAAATCCTTTATCATTTTGATAATGGCATGCTAAGTATTCTTCTCACTGCAAAGCATATAAAACTATATACTCATGTACTAGATTAGACTGTAAGCCCGTCAAACGGCAGGGACTGTCTCTATCTGTTGCCGACTTGTTCATTCCAAGCGCTTAGTACAGTGCTCTGCACATAGTAAGCGCTCAATAAATACTATTGAATGAATGAATGTCAGTTTCCATTAGTACTCCCATTTCAGAGATCACCAGGATTTACTGAGAGCTTGTAGGGTACAGTACCAGAAGCCTGAAGAACTTCGTAGACATGGAAAAGTCCCACTTCTGGTCCTTGAGGAGTTTATAACCTAACAGAAGACAAACAGATAAAAATGGAGGGACATAATAATGAAGGTGAGAGAAGAAATTAAAGTGAATAAACCATTCAACAAGAAATACATAAGAGGGCTTAGCTAATGAGGTGTGAATGTATTCCAAAAAATATGCACCACACCAAGTGCTGCTCCATCTGTAACCTCGTCTCCCTTATTTACACTAGAATCATATCTTCTGCTTCTCTACTTCACTGGCTTCCTCTCAATCACTTCAGAACAGCTTCAGCACTCTCCATCTGGATTTTTCCCACTCCGTCCAGTTTTGAAATCAATTCCCCTTAAAAAACTTTCTTTTTATTTCCATTCTCTTCACTCCAACAGTGCAATCTGAGAGAACTGAGAACTCATTCCATGTCTCTGCTGGAGCTCTGCTTTCCTCCCTCATAGCAAACACCTCCTACTTGTTCATCTAGATGAATGTTGAATCAATACTCCACTATCTTTTCTTAGTGGACTTAAACTTGATAGTTGAGATCAGTCTGCCACAGAATGCCTGACTATTTGTTTTGTCTTGCTGTCTGTCTCCCCCTTTTAGACAGCCCGTTTTTGGGCAGGGATTGTCACTATCTGTTGCCGAATTGTACATTCCAAGAGCTTAGTATTATGCTCTGCACACAGAAAGCAATCAATAAATATGATAGAATGAATGAATGAATAAACGTAATACTGGGATTTCCGAATTATTTGCATGTAAGTCACCAGGGGAAGACTGAGGAAGAGGATGGACTGGGAGTTAGAGGCCCTGGGTTCTAATTTTGGCTCTGCCAATTTCTTGCTGTGTGATCTTGGGCAAGTCACTTAACTTCTTTGGGCCCCAATTCTCTGGTTCTTCCTCCTACTTAGAATGTTAGCCCCATGTAGGACAGGGACTAAATCCAACCTTATTAACTTGTAACTACACCAGCACTTAGAAAAGTGCTTGACACATAGTAAGTGCTTAACAAACATCACTGATTAGACTGTAAGCCCATAGCACTGTACTCTCCCCAGTACTCTGCGCAAGGTCTCTATCTGTTGCCGAATTGTATATTCCAAGTGCTTAGCATAGTGGTCTGCACATAATAAATGCTCAATAAATACTATTATTGAATGAATGAATAAAGTGCTTATTACAGTGGTCTGCACAAAGAAAGTGGTCAGTCAATACCACTGATTGATTGATTAAATTGCGTTTGATACTTGTAAACCAGTATCTCCTTGTTTTCTCTGTTTTAAATTCAAAATACAGATGCTATTTTATTCAAATATGGTTATTTTAGATTGTATCGCAACACAACAGTGTGAAAATGAAGGATGGAAGCTTGATTTTTTTAAAGCTAAACTTGTAGTTCTGCTTCAAGAGCACATTCCAGATACAGTTATTTTCAGAAATGGGAATTTGGTACATGGAACTGAGACTACAGTTGAACAAAGAAATCAACATTCGTTTATTCATTTATTCAACTGTATTTATTAAGTTCTTATGCAGTACAGAGCCCTGTACTAAGCACTTGGGAAAGTACAATACAAGACTAAAGAATGACAATCCCTGACCACAGTGAGCTTACTGTCTGAGGCGGGGAGACAAATCAATACAAATAGATATCAATACAAATAAATAAAATTACAGATATATACAAAATTAAAGATATATACTGTGGGGATGGGAGGGGGAAGAGCAAAGGGAGAAAGGGCAACGCAGAAGGGAGTGGGAGATGAGGAACAGTGGGATTTAGTCTGGGAAGGCCTCTTGGAGGACATGTGCCTTCAGTAAGGCTTTGAAGGTGGTAGAGGGAAATTAATTGTCTGGCAGATTTGAGGAGGGAGGGCATTCTAGGTTAGAGGTAGGACATGGGCCAGGGGTCAGTGGCGAGACACGTGGGATCAAGGTACAGTGAGAAGGTCAGCACTAGAGGATTGAAGTAAGTGGGCTGGGTTGTAGAAGGAGAGAAGTGAGGTGAGGTAGGAGAGGACAAGTTGATGCAGTACTTTAAAGTTAATGGTGAAGAGTTTTTGTTTGATACAAAGGTGCATAGGCAACCACTGGAGATTTTTGAGGAGTGGGATGTCATCCCGAATGTTTCTGTAGAAATATGATCCGGGCAGTGGAGTAAAGTAAGGACTGGAGTGAGGATGCAGTAATCTAGGCAGGATAGGATGAGTGATTGTATCAACATGGTAGCAAAGGAGAGCAAATGGATGGAGAGCAAAGGAGGATTTTAGCAATCTTGTGAAGGTGGGACCAGCAGGATATGGTGATAGTTGAATTTGTGTGTTGTATGAGAGACAGAAGTCAAGGAAAATGCCAAGGTTACAGGCTTATGAGATGGGAAAGACGGTGGTGGTGTCAACAGTAAAGTCCGGCAGAGGACAGGTTTGGGTGGGAAGGAGCTCTGTTTTGGACATGTTCAGTTCGAAATGATGGGAAGACTTCTTTGTTGTATTGGACTCTCCTAAGTGCTTAGAACATGGTAAGTGCTCAACGGACACTATTGATTACTTACAAAAGTAAAGCTGGAAAAAAGGCCAAAAAGGGCTGGTCAAAGGCCAAGCTGAAGAGACTTCTGCTATAATTTCTTAACCATCCATCCTGATGTTGTTTTTGCCAGAACTCTGGGCTATAATTTGCTCAGCTCTGATGCAGACTAAGTGTTTTTTGCACACAGTAAAGACTCAAACCTCCCCATCACTGAATGATTGATTGAGGTTCCAATAAGTCAGAACACTCAGCTAATAATGCATTGTTTGCAAACACAGGTGACCTTTCTTTTAACAGCAAGACTTTAATGGGAAAAGATAATATCCAGCCAGCAGGTGGCAACACAGGACTTTACAAGTCATCACGCTGACCGGCTCATTGAAGGGGGAAGGCAGGGCTTAACAGGCTATTGTGTAAGTGATCAATATAGTTAGATTGCAATTTAGTGTTATATATGTATTAATGAATGAAACATTTATTGATCATTTTCCACTTCCAGTTGAACTCAGATTCAAAGATTCTATGTTGTATTTCCCAAGTCTCAAAGAGCCCCCTGAAAGCAAATAGCTTCTTTAGGATAAACATTTCAAGCCTGTGGAAGCAGCAGACTTAGTGGAAAGAGAACAGGCTTGGGAGTCAGAGAACCTGGGCTCTAATCCCATCTCTGCCACTTGTCTGTTGTGTGACTTTGGGCAAGTTACTTCACCTCTCTGTTCCTCAGTTTCTTCTTATTCAATCTGCCACCAAAGTCTGTCAGTTCTACCTTCCCAACATTGCTAAAATCTGCACTTTCCTCTTCATTCAAATTGGTCCAAGCACTTGACTTACCTTGACTAATGCATCTGCCTCCTCGCTGACTTCCCTGCCTCTTCCTCTCCCAAATCCAGTCTATACTTCACTCTGTTCCATGTTTCATTTTTCTAAAAAAAAGTCTAGTCCATGTTCCCCCATCCTCAGTAACCTCCTCTGGTTGCCCAACCACCTCTGTGTCAAACAAGCACTCCTCACCATTGGCTTTAAAGCATCCAAAACCTTGCCCCCTCTTACTTCATCTCACTGATCTCCTACCTCAGCCCAGCCTGCATGTTTTGCTCCTTTAGTGCCAACTTGCTCTCTGTGCTTAATCTCATCTATCTGGCCACTGATTCTTTTTCCATGTCCAACCTCTGGCCTGAAGAAACTCCTTCCTTCTCCATATATGCCAGACTACCACTCTCCTTACCTTTAGAGCATTATTAAGGACACATTTCCAAGTGGTCTTCCCCAATTAAGCCTTCTTTTCCCTGGCTCCACAGTACTTATGTACATATTTATGAATTACACATTATAAATTATTTATTTATATTATTGTCTGTCTCCCCCTCTAGACTTACTTCTTTGTGGGCAGGAAAAGTGTCTACCAACTCTATTCCTGCCATAATGGAGTGGGTAATCCATAGGTCATATTTGGCAGGAACTGTGGAGGGATGGCAGAGAAGGGAAAAGATGAGAGGGGTGTGGATGGTTTAGATGGGAATGAGTAGCTGGGGGCCTTGGTGCTTGGTGGGCGGAGGGGGATGAGGGGGTGACACTGAGACAGGAGGGCAGGGATGGGAGGGGAGGGGTTGGTTGAGAGGCGTTTGGCAGGGGCCTCTGAAAGTGGAGGGGGATGATGGTTGGCTGGCTCTGGTACAGAGGGATTCTAGGGAAGAGGTGGGGAGGATGGGTGGGGTCAGGGCAAGGCAGGGGAGCTGGGTGGGAGAAGGGATGGGGGAGGTGAGGACTGCAATAGGCAGGCTGGAGGGGGAGGAATTGAAAGATCATGGTGAGGTCAGTGAGGCAAATGACAGTACTTAGAGCAGTTATTAGTTAACATAGAGAATAACAACATAATAATTGGGTGATACCCAGAGTAGATGGTTGAATTGTGCATGGATCATTCAGTTCAAAAAGGTTAATGGTTAGGAGAGTCCAGGAGTTTTTGACTGAATTGTCTCTGAGGTGGTGGAGCAAAGAGTCCTGTGCATGGCAGTCCTGGAGATGGCTGAAATTGTTCAAAGTTCTACTGAAAGCTCACCTCCCCCACGAGGCCTTACCAGACTGAGCCCCCCTTTTCCTCTGCTACTCCTTCCCTACCCATCACCCTTATTTTCTTCCTCTGCTCTACTCTACTCCCTACCCCATAGCATTTCCGTATATATGTAAATATTTATTAGTCTATTGATTTTAATAATGTGTATATATCCATAATTCTGTTGATGCTGTTGATGCCTGTCCACTTGTTTTGTTTTGTTGTCTGGCTCACCCCTTCTAGACGGTGAACCCATTGGGTAATGATTGCCTCTATTTTTGCCAAATTGTACTTTCTAAGCACTTAGTATAGTGATTTGCACACAGTAAGAACTCAATAAATATGACTGATAAATGTTTGAGGGGACATGGGAGAGGAAAGTCCTGGGAAGAGCAGTAAATAACCAATGGGCTAAGTAGGAGAGAATGTAGGTAGTTACTAAAAGTAACACATTGATGGCAGACATCTAAGTATTGGTCCTGGGTCCTGAGTTACTTGCATCTATTTACCTGAAATTGCTTCAAAATGCCCCTTTAATACATGTCAGCAAAGCGGATAACATATAAAGAAGAAATCATGATGATGATGATGATGATAGTGTGACATAAGATCCTCACCCTTAGACTTACGAAGTGATAACTTGGAACAGAGAAATCAATCACAGTACTAGTGGCTTGCATAGTACCAATCAATTGTATTTACTGAGTGCTTTCTGTAGGCAGAGCATTGTAATTAGTGTTGGGGAGAGCACAATATAACAATATCAGAGACACATTCTCTGCCCTCAGTAAGCTTATAGTCTGGGGGGGGAGACAGACATTAGTATAAATAAATAAAATAACAGATATACCTAAAAGCTCTGGGGCAGGGAAAGGGATGAGTAAAAGGAGCCAGTCAAGGCAGTGCAGAAGGGAGAAGGAGAAGAAGAGAGTTCTGCCCCCCAGGCAGATTGTGGGCAATAGATCGGCAGCAAGATAGACAAGATCAAGGTATAGTGAGAAGGTTAGCATTACATGAGCAAAGTATGAGGGCTGGGTTGTAGTAGAATAGTGAGGTGAGGTAGGATGGGGCAATGGTAAAGAGTTCTGTTTGCTGTGGAATTGGAAGGGTAACCCCTGGAGGATCTTGAGGAGTAGGGTAAAATGGACTGAACATTTTTGTAGAAAAGCAATCCAGGCAGCAGGGTGAAATACTGACTGGAGTGGGGAAAGTCAGGAGCCAGGGAGGTCAGCAAGGAGGCTGATACAGTAATCAAGGCAGGATAAGATGTTTGGATTACAGTGGTAGCAGTTTGGATGGAGAAGAAAGGGTGGAACTTAGCAGTACTAAGTGAAAGTTGATGGATGCATATGAATAGTGATGGATTAAATAAGAGAGCTGTGGGCTGAATATGTGGGCTGAATAAGAGAGAGGAGTCAAGGATAATTCCAAGATTGTGGGCCTGTGAGATGGGAAGGACGGTGATGTCGACAGTGATGGGAAACTGAATGGAAGTACAGGATTTGGGTGGGAAGATAAGGAGTTCTACTTTTGACATGTTAAGCTTGAGGTGATGATAGCACATACAGGTCGCAATGTCTTAAAGGCAGGAGGAAATGCGAGCTGCAGAGAGGGAGAGAGATCAGGGCTGAAGATGTATAACGACTGAATGCTTATTGTGTGCACAGCACTGTACAAACATTTGGGAGAGTACAATATAACAGAGTTGAAGGAACTTATAGCCTATGGGGGACCACTCACCCTATCTTATCCCTGCTAATCGTGTTCTCACCGGAGCACAGAGTGCATTGTGTAAGTGGGCAGGCAAGGTGGGACATACTGTGAAGTGCTTGTATGGTCTTCCCTCACATTAGCCAGCCACAGGCAGAACAAGGATTAGAACCTCGTTCTTCTGATTCCCAGAGCAGCGATCCTTCCACCGGACCAAGAGAAGGTCAAAGAAGAAACTGACTCATAAGAAAGGGAGAACCCAAATAATTCATTCATTTATTCATTCAGTAGCATATATTGAATTTTTACTATGTGCAGAGCACTGTACTAAGCACTTGGAATGTACAATTTGGCAACATATAGAGACAATCTCTGCCCAGTGATGGGCTCACATTCTAAATAGTCTGAAGTAAAAATGTTAAATGTTGGAAATAGAATATTTGGAGCAGAGATGGCTCTAAATATGAATTATTATCTTTCTACTGCATCCAATAAAGAAGATAGTATGCCTAAATATCGTAAATGTTGGGAACAACAATTTTTACAGAACACTTAGTGTCTCATGCCTAGAACACAAAATAAAAGAGGGAGAAAAACCTGTAAACTGGAGATATCTAATTTTCAAGCCATTCATTTTAATTAGTCCATTCATTCAATCATAAACACATAAGTACAATATAGCAATAAACAGTTACATTCCCTGCCCACTACAGGTTTACAATCTAGAGTGAGGGAGGCAGACATCAATACAAATATACAAAATACCAGATAGGCATAGAAGTGCAGTGGAGCTGGGAGGGGGAAAGAGCAAAGGAAGCAAGTTAGAGTGATGAGAAAAGGTGGGCTTAGTCTGGCAAGGCCTCTTGGATGAAATGTGCCTTTATTAAGACTTAGAAGGGGAGGAGTAATTGTCTGTTGGATTTGAGAGGGAGGGCATTCCAGGTCAGGGGAGGATGTAGGTTAGGGGTTGGAGGAGAGACAAGTGAGATAAAGGCACAGTGAGAAGATTAGCATTGGAGGAACAAAGTATGGGGGCTGAGTTGTAGAAAGAGCAAAGTGAGGTGAGGTAGGAGGGGGAAGGTGGTGGAGTGCTTTAGAGCCGATAGTAAAGAGATTTTGTTTGATGCAGAGGTGGATGGGCAACCACTGGAATTTTTTGAGGTGTGACATATCTTGAATGGTTTTGTAGAAAAATGCTCTGGGCAGGAGATTGAAGTATGGACTGGAGTCGGGAGATACAGGAGGCTAGGAGGTCAGCAAGGAGGCTAATGCAGTAGTATAGGCAGAATAGGATGAGTGATTGTATAAAAGCGGTAGCAATATGGATGGAAAAGAAAGAAAAGGAAAGGAAAGAAAGCAATGTTGTGAAGGTGGAGCCGACAGGATTTAGTGATGGATTGAATATATGCATTGGATAACAAAGAGTAGTCAAGGATTATACCAAGGTTATGGTTGTAAGACAGGAAGTGCTCTGCACAGAGTAAGCACTCAATAAATATGATAGAATGATTGGTGGTGCAGTCTACCCAGCTCTGCCACTTGTCGGCTGTGTGACTGTGGGCAAGTCACTTAACTTCTCTGTGCCTCAGTTCCCTCATCTGTAAAATGGGGATTAAGACTGTGAGCCCCACGTGGGACAACCTGATTCCCCTATGTCTACCCCAGCGCTTAGAACAGTGCTCGGCACATAGTAAGCACTTAACAAATACCAACATTATTATTATTATTATTATTACAGTGATGGAAAAGTGAGGGGAGGACAGGGTTTGGGTGGGAAGATAGGAGCTCTGTTTTGAACATATTAAGTTTGAGGTCATGGGAAGACATCCAAGCCTGGAGAGAGGGAGAGAGTTCAGGGCTAGAGATGAAGATTTGGGTGTCAACCATATAAGGGTGGTAGTTGAAGCTAAGGGAGTGTACTCGTTCTCCAAGGGAGTGGTTGGTTGTAGATGGAGAATAGAAGGGGGCCCAGAAATAAACCTTGAAGGACCCCCACAGTGAGGGGATGGGAGGCAAAGGAGAAGCCCATGAAGAGGACTGAGAATGAATGGTCAGAGAAATAAGAGGAGAACCAAGAGAGGACAGAGTCAAGGTTGGATAATGTTTGAAGGCAGCTGAGAGGTCAAAGATCAGTAATAGTTTGGCTTTTTAAAATGATTTTCCACTGGTATACGGCCTACCTATTCTTTCAAAACCCAAATGTCTTTGGCAGAAATATTGATTTGTCTAAACCACTTGATCTTATCAGTTTATAAAACATAAGCCATGAAGTCAACAATAAAAAATGATAGTTTAATGAGGAAACTAACACAACAAAAGAAATTTCCCACAACATCTGTAAATTTGTCCAAAATAAAACTGATCTGAAACATGTTCTAAAACCACATTTTGGGTATACTTGGAATTACTTTCTTAAGTATGTTTTAGAGAAAGATGCCTCACAGGGATATTGTTAGGATAAAATGACATCACGGATGTGAGAGCACTTGAGAAAAATAGAACATTTTACAAATACAAGATACTATTATAGTTATTGTTACATTATTGTAATAACCACAACACCTTGCTTATATAGCCTTTTAGGCAAACCTCCACCAGTTCACTATCTGACTCCCCTCCCCAGCAACTTCCTCTTCCCAGCAGGCCCGGTGCACCACCAGCCACATGGATATAAGCCACTGTTGGGTGTTTGTTGCACTTCTCTCTCTGCCCAATGACTACATGACTCCTCCCTGTGCTCACAGCCTCCGAAGCCTCTGCTGGGCATTTGCTGTGCATCTCTCCTCACCAGGCAGGCTGTGTGACTCACTCCTCCAGATGCCTAGAGCCCTCCACTGTGGCTCACTACTCCCAGCATATGTTGTCCATGGGATTTAAGCTATTGCTCTCTCCACCAGAAGGCCACATGACTCTTCCGCCACCCTTCTATCATTGTTCCCAGGGCCTTCTGTATTCTCCTCTACCAGATTACCATATTGCCTCCCCGGGACCCCTGCATCAGCTCATCTCTGCGTCACGGAGGAGCCTTCTTCCCAACCTGCCTCACACCACCCCAGTGGCATGAAGACAAGGTGTGGCAGCCTGGTTCCACCTCCACAAACACCTCAGAAAAACTGTGGTGGCTGTTGCAGTAGCAGTCATCAGGGCTACGATTTGACTGCTGAACTCTGAGGTGAGGGGAGACAGGAATTCTGCTCTTTATTGAGCGCACTTGCTTTAAGCACAGCATTATATTAAGCGCCTGGGAGAGTACAATACAAAAGAGATTACAGATAGAGAAAATAGTTGAGAATAAGGGTATTTGCATAGCCTAATAAATAAGGCCCTTTCCTGCTCCCGTGGTTAATGAGAACACAAGATACCCAGGGGCTGGCTTCCTCCTTCGGTGGGCTTCCTTTCTTCTCCTCAATCATCAGCAAGTATTACTTGAACATATGGCTAGCGAGGTTAGTTGTGTTCTAGGAGCTTACTGAGTCCTGATCCCACATCTGTTTCCACAGTCTTTGAAAGATCAGAATTGACCCCATCCAATAGTAAATGAAACATTTTATTATCTGAATTTAGTAGAAGTAATGCTATTTATCAAGTAGGTGTTTGGTGCAAAAGTACAGAGAAAGACATTTTCACTGTCCACAAGATGCTTACCCTCTACTGGGGGAGATGGAAATAGAAATATTCCCAAAGCAATGAAGCGTGTTTTATAGGATACTATTGCCCACATGGACTTAAAGTTGTACGTTTTTGAAATAGTTCTGCAATAGTTCTGCCCTCAGTGAGTGGGATATGTGCGGTTATAGAGAGTGTCTGTGAATTTGGGGCAGATTAAAGAAGAGCACTCTCAAAAAAACTACAAACTAGTGGGCAGTGAGTATAAAAAATGTCATAGAATTCCATGAAGCTGAAGCCACTGCCCATCCTGGAAGAAAGACAGCCACACTCCAAATAATAATAATAATGATGATGATAATAGTATTTGTTAAGTGCTTATTATATGTCATGCACTTTTCTAAAAGCTGAGGTAGATATAACCTAATACAGTTGCAAACAGTCCACATGGAGCACAAAGTCTTAATCTCCATTTTATAAATGACGTAATTGAGCTACAAAGTAGTGAACAGACTTGCCTGAAGTCACACAGCAGTCAAGTGGCAGAGCTGCGATTAGAACCAAGGTCCTTCTGATTCTCAGGCCCAAACTTTAAAATCCTGTGAGGTGGAATTAGGAAAGAGATCAAGAATACCTTGAATCTATGCCAGTGCTTAGCACAATGCTAAGCACACTGTTCAAGCTTAACAAATACCACAGTGATTACAATTACCTCCCTGAAACAAGAGGCAGGCTGAACCTGACCTGGCAATCAGCTACTATGTTATAAATCCCTGTCAGTAAAAGAAGAGTGTTTCTCCACTGGCTAATTTTAAAGTCAATTCCGGGGTTTACCAAGAAACTCCTAAATAACCTTCTTAGACCTAGGGTACCTCTAGTGCCTGTGAAGCTTCTCTCTCAAAACTGTCATGTTCCCCGAAGGGACCTGGAAGATATTAGGTAGGAATGCCTGGAATAATGTGGCATTAGACTGAAAGATTGCCAGTAGCCCAGAATGGTATTCAAACTGTGGGCTTTGGGCAGGGATGATGGCTCTCCCTTTACCCCAAGGCTGCCTCCATTTGTTCTCCATCACCTTCCTACCAATACTCACCAAATTCCTTGAACAAGATGTCTAAACATGCTTTATGTGTTTACTCACATGTCTACTGTTTTTATTTATATTCCCGTTATTTACTAGAGTACATTCACACATTTATGTCTCGTTTTCCCCATTTGGTGAATGGTCAGGAATCTATGGTGGTTACCGAACTTTCTTACTGTTTGCACTGTACCAAGAGCTTGGGAGAGTACAATTTATTACAGTTTGTAGACATATTCCCTGCCCACAAGGAGCTTGCAGTCTAGAAGGGGACATTACTTTAAATTACAGGTATGTACTTATGTGTTGTAGGGCTGAGACTGGGGTGAATATTACTGTACCTCTCACTATACCTCCGTCTTGTCTCTGTTGCCACCAACCTCTTACCCACATCCTACCTCTGGCCTGGAAAACTTCCATCCTCAAATCTGACAGACAATCACTCTCTCCCCCTTCAAAGCCTTATTGAAGACACATTCCCTCCAAGAGCCGTTCCCTGAATAAGCCCTGCTTTCCTCTTCTCCCTCCCCTTTCTGTGTCATCTTGTCTTCCTCCCTTCATTCATCTACCCAGCCCAGCCCCACATCACATACGTACATATCTGTAATTTACTTATATTATTTCCTGCCTCCCCCTCTAGACTGTAAACTCACTGCAGGCAGGGAATTCATTCAATCGCATTTATTGAGCCCTTACTATGTGCAGAGCACTATACTAAGCGCTTGGAATGTACAATTTGGCATCAGATAGAGACAATCCCTGCCCAACAACGCGCGCACAATCTAAATGGGGGACGTGTCTCTTTACTACTATATTGTACTATCTCAAATGTACAGTGTTTAGTGTTCTACACAAAGTAGGTGCTCAATGAATATGAATGAATGAAGAATGAAGTGCTAAAAGGGTAAAGATTCAAGGGTGTAGGCAATGCAGAAGGGAAAGCAAGTAGTGGAAATGAGGGCTTAGTCAGGGAAGATTGCTTGCAATAGATGGAGTTTAGCGAGGTTTGTCAAGGAAGATTTAAGTTTCTTCAGGGTCAAAGGAACTGCATAACGTGTACGAAGGGAGATTTGGACCTTACTGAATTCACTTTAAAACACTCTTCCATCCCCACTGAAACAAAACCTGAGATTCAGCAGGGCACTTATTTAAAAAAATAATACATTCAGCAGGGAACTTACTTAAAAAAATAATGCTGATTGGTACGTGATTCAGAGGCCCCCATACTAAAGGTCACTTCCATTATCAAACGTGGGAAACCTAGGGTCTTTCTACTTCTGCTTCCCTCTCTCTCCCCTGTGCCTATTTTGTTTTCTTTTTCATAAGAATAGATCGAAACTAGTTATTTCATTTTCAACATCAAAAAACATTATTACTGAAGAAGCACTATAACCGCATCTAGAGATAGACACATTATTTAGGATGCTTAAAAATGTCTAACTTGCTCATGTTTAAGAGACATACATTTAAAGAGATATTTCAATGTTTGAGAAAGAAGAAATTGAGCTGAAAGTATGAACAAGACTTGAGATGCCAATATAATCATAACTGTTTAGACATGCATTATGAGTTTCAGTTGCTATGGTGAGTTAATCACTATATTCTACTAGTTTCAAGTACATAAATCATTACTTTTCTCTACCCACATTCATCTAATCAGTTGTGCCTTTGCCCTTTGGGCTTCTTCCTCAGATAAGTGATCTGTTTGGGCAATTAGAAATGGAAAGAGTGAAAGTAAAGACCTGCAATGGCAGCCTCATTACTGATTTCTGACAAAAAGGGCGAGAACTAGAAATAGAGAGAGTTGTGTGTGTGCTTGTGTATGTGTATGTCTGTGTGGTCTATTTGTCTTGCTACCTGTAAAATGCAAGTCCCTTAATCCCTTGAAGGAAGAACAAGGCATTTTCTCTAATTTCTATGTATATCATCTAGCTTATGGTGTGAGACCTTAGTAACCATCATTACGTGAAGAGTGTGAAAAGAAAATTTGTTTTATACTGTCCTTTCAGTATTTGTCCTCTTTCCTGAGGCTGGCAACAAGATAGTCATTAGTGTCAGACCTTGGGGTGATCGTCCAGTTAGCTGAGAGGTTTTTTTTTAAGAATGATCACTAAGTCTACAGTATCTAACAGCTTTCAGTCATATTCAAGGACTAGATTTTTAACTGGTCTTGAACAGCTTTCTTTGTCCCAGGTTCAAACCCCACATCAGTCCTACCATGTTTCAAAGTGGTATTAAAAAGGAAGGTCATTTGTTTAAAGATGAATAGAACACAGGAAAGCCTAAGAAAATGGATAATAATGGCAGAAGGGAGAAACTATGAATTTCTCATAGGTTTCAGGAAAGTCTAGCTTTCCTTCAGCCCAACTATCTATTCCATCTTTAATTACTGAGAACCCTCAGTCAACCAATCAATTGTATTTATTGAGAACTTACTGGGGAGAACATTTTATTAAGCCCATGGAGAGTACAATAGAGTTGGTAACATGTTCCCTGCCCACAGGAGCTTACAGTCTAGGCTGAAAGCTAAACCTCTATATTTCTAGGCTTGTACCAGCATGAACTATTATATAGAATTGAAAAATATATCTTGTCTAATAATCTTGTTGTATTTCTCCTGATACAACCTGACCCAATCCAACTTTGTTCCTCTGGTAATAACCTTCTCACTGTACCTCAATCTTAACTATCTCGACACTGACCTCTCACCCACAATCTACCTTTGGCCTGGAATGTCCTCCCTCCTCATATTAGACAGATTTCAAAGCCTTATTTAAGGCACATCTCCTCAAGGAAGCCTTCCCTGACTGAGCACTCCTTTTCCCTTCTCCTACTCCTGTCTGTGCCACTCATACTTGCTCCTTCAATCATTCTTCCTCTCTTCCCCACATCACATTTGTACATATCTGCATCTAGATGTAATTTATGTATCTATTTATCTATAATAATGTCTGCCCCTCTAGATTGTGAGCTCACTGAGGGCAGGGAATGTGCCTGATGTTAAATTGTACTCTCTCTAGCTCTTAGTACAGTACTTTGCACACAGTAAGTACTCAATAAATATCATTATTACTACTATTACTACTGCTTCTACTTTTCCAAGTGCTTAGTAAAATGTATGTACATAGTACGGGCTCAAGGAATACCACTGATTAATTTATTTAGAAAATGATTTTTCAGAGACTCCAAAGGCCAATCTGCCTTCCAAATAAAAACCTAGGTATTTGTTAATCTCCTGAACAAATAGGGGGTCATACAAATTTCTTTTATAGGTAAAATTATCTTGAGGTACTCAAAATGATATTCTGAACATTTAATAATAATGGTTATAATGAAAACAATAGTATTTGTTAAGCACTTACTGTGTGCCAAAAACTATGCTAAGCACTTGGATAGATACAATCCAGATACAGATCCTGACCCAAATAGAGGTCACAGACCAAGTAGAAGAGCAAACATTTAATTCCGATTTAGCAGTTAAGCACTTACTGTATGCCAAAAACGGTGCTAAGCACTGAGGTAGATACAATCTAGACATAGATCTTGTGTCAAATAAGGGTTACAGACTAAGTAGAGAGCAAATACTTAATTCTGATTTAGCAGATGAGGAAACTCAGCCTCCAAGAAGTTAAATGACTTGACTAAGGTCATACAGCAGGCAAATGGCAGAGTCTGGATTAGAATCCAGGTACTCTGACTCCAAGCCTGTGCTCTTTCCACCAGACTACACTGCTTCCCTAAAATACAGGCCATACCATTTATTTGTAAAAATCATATTTTCATGGTATTTCAAAAGCATTCTACTCCCTAATAGAGGTCACGATCATGTCTTGGTTTTTAATTTATATTGAGAAAAAGTTAGTTGAGAAATCATGAGAGACCACAAAATCAAAGCACGTTGTGGGCAGGGAACATGTCTCCCAACTCTGTTATATTGGACTCTCCCAAGCACTTAATACAGTGTTTTGTTGTTTATTTTGTGGTGTTTGTTAAGTATCTCAAACACTGGTCTAAGAGGTGTGGTAAATGAAAGTTTATCAAGTCAGACAGAGTCTCTGCTTTATATGACTCTCAAAGAGAGAAGGAGGGAGGCTTTGATCCCCATTTTAGTTGAGAGAGCTGAGGTACAGAGAATTAAGTGACTTGCCCAAAGTCACACAGAAAGCAAGTGGCCAATCCAGGATTAGAACCCAGGTCCTCTGACTCCCAGGCCCATGTTCTTTCCACTGGGCCACATTGCTTCTGATGTGCTCTGCACACAATAAGTGCTCAATAAATACCATTGGCTGATAGATAACCTGCTCCAAAACTACAAAGTCTAAAAATAGAAGGGAAAAAAACCCTGCTATGCCATTAGAGGACCACTCTACTATATAATAGTCAATTCACTGGTGAAACTCAACAAGGGTAAATGCCCTCAAATCCTGGGCCAGGTTTAGGATAAACCCTGACTGCTTGTCCTCTTTTTCCTCCCAGTTGGGAAAATGATTCAGGATGGAATTGTGTGTGCTCCAGACCATTTCAGAGACTCACAGTCCCAGAAATACTTAGTAAATTGAGGACAGTCTCAGAAGGAAAAATGCTTCCAGCATCCTCCATTCTCTTCCCATTGCAAATTAGATAATTCATGTAATTGCCACCCCCTACCCAACCCATTCCAAAGCTAAATACTCAAGACGTTTAGATTCACTTTAGACACATGCCCATTTTGGAAAGGTCTTCAAGGCATTGAAAACACATTTTCCTTAATGATAGTTGACAGGACTGCATTGAGCTTTCCTTTAAGAGATCTGTCACCTCAAATGGTTTGCTCTAACTGGGGTTTGCTCTACCCTCTAACTGGGGTACCTCTAACTGGGGTACCCTACCTCTCCTGATTGACCACCAACCTACTATAGCATTTTTCTAATCTTCAAAATTCAGGGGATTAGGATCAGCACCGAGGAGCCTCAGGTTCTAATCCCAGCTATGTCATTAGCTTCTTGTGTAACTTTGGGAAAGTAAGTCACTTAATCTTTCTGCAATTTAGTTTCCTGTGAGTCTCGGAAATGATCTGAGAAAGTGTGATTAGAAACTCAGTCTTTCTGCCCCTCAGACTAAACACTCTCTATGGAGCTGGGACTGGATCTGAATCAGTTTCCTTGTAACCACTCAGGTGTTTAACATTGTGTTTAGAAAGCAGTAAATACTTAACAAATATCCTAACTCACAATACAGTACATAGTTCCTTCAACTGTATGAGTGGGATATAAAACTTTGCCATCACATTTTGGTGGAAAAGCCCAATTCAGTTCCTCTTACATTGAAAGTCCTCTTTCAATGGGCTGGTACTATGTTTTCAATGAAAGATTGGTACTATGCTTTCTTTACACTGTTCTCTGAACATTGTTTAGGGACTGTCTCTACCTATTTCCAATTTGTACATTCCAAGCACTTAGTACAGTGCTCTGGACATAGTAAGCACTCAATAAATACTATTGAGTGAATGAATGAAATTGTTTTCCTGTTTACTGTGCCTTAGTTCCATGCACCCTGGAGGTGCCCAGAAAACAGTACTGGACAAAGATGATGCTGGATGTTCAACCCTGGAAATCCTTCTTCTATGTTCATAATCACAAATTTTTGGCTTAAACTGAAACTAGCAATCTTGATCTCACTGCACTTCTTCAACTGGCTCATTTCACTAATTGTGGGACTTAGTGACTCAATACGCTACTTCTTCCTGCTAGAATTTCCAGGATTTGTATGTGTGCACATTAAGGGAGATTGAAACATATAAGTCTGTAGATATTTGTTACAGTGATTATTAAAGAAGTTCCTCTGCTATAAATTGGCCATTAAAAAACACTGATAAATGAAAACTCACTATAGATGTCAATTTAAAAAGCATAGGATTAATCAGCTTCCTAGAAGTACAGAGGCAACAGCAGTTAGACTAATGACCATCAATAAGCATTCAATCACTGACTATTTCAGGGGGAAATTAGGTTGCCAGGAGACAAAAGGTATCTTCAATTATAATTAAGACTACTTAAGTAGAAAAGGTATGCACCAGTAAAGATGGACATGGAGAACATGGGAAATTGGAATTGAGACTACTTCATAATTTCCCAAATCAGGCTGGGCCGGAAGAGGTAGCCATTAAGAATGCGCTGGGTCCAGGTTCCTTGGGAGGAACTGTATGAGCTTCCTGAAGAATGGATAGAGGAAAGAAAGGAGCTTGTGCCATTTGGGAGGAAATCTGTATACCAACTCTGTTATACTGTACTTTCCCAAGGGCTTAAAACAGTGGTTTGAGTACAGTACACACTCACTCTTCATCCCATTACAAACAGAACAAGTTAAGAACCTTAGGAAATCAGTTCCCCTGTTGACCAAACAGGATTTCAAAATATTTCTTTTAAAAAAAAAAAAAAGGATGTTCTTCACTGCCCATGACTGAAGTGGGCAGAGTTAACATTGTTTAAAACAGAGGATTTAAAACTCAGGGTTACTTTTTTTAAAAAAAAAACTTTTACAGCTTTTAGTTTCAAGCCTTGCCTCCAAATCTATGAATACCACTAATAGATTATTTGAAATATTTTACATGTAGCTTTTTAATCATACGTTATATAGCGAGTTGCAAATAGTCATATTATCAGGTTTTTTAAATCTAAAATTTCACCTTGAGCGTTGCTACTTGATTTACTTAGTTGACTGAATCTTCTCATTTTATATAATGATTTATTAGTATGTTCAATTTAGATTTTTCTCTGATTCTTTGTCTTTATAGGATTCTGGGAGAACTTTTTTTTTTCCTCCTGGGGTCAATTTCTCTTTCTTGTGGTAAAGAAATTGAATTTCTGCTTTGTAAGCATTAGACAGAGGCTCTGAAGATTGTAAAGCAATTAAAGCTTCATAAAGTCTGGCTTTTTCTCAGAGAGTTCTAGGCAGTGGGGTAAGGTTAGAAGGCTGGAGCAGATAGAAAGATTTTAAATATGATACAGTCTACCAATCAGGAGGCCATTTTGACACCAGAGTTCTCTGGACAGTCTAAAAGACAAGATAATCGGTATGTACCCCAAAACAGTCTTATCTGCCCGAGGTTATGTTTACTAATGCTACTTTGGCAACTTTGAGGCAGGTTTAAGTTGAATTACTACAGATTTCAATGGGGCATGCACCAAGAATGATTTAGTTATGGAATGATTCTGGGACATGCTTAGAGGCCACCTTAACAGAGGGTCATTCCATCAAGATGGTTCAAAAACTGTTCTGAAAACGCAAAATGTCATAGACTCTTTAGGCTTTAGGCTATGGGGTTCCTTAAGTAAAAAGCCATTGGTCTTTGAAAGTTCTAACCCTAGGTAGATTGCTATGTGTCTGAATGGAGAGAGACAAAGTTGGCAACACTGTCCACTCAATGTAGGTGAATGCCTTTACTAAACCCTGGGCCACATCTTCCCGCGGTCCTGGAATGCCCTCCCTCCTCAACTCTGCCAAACTAATTCTCTTCCCCTCTTCAAAACCCTACTTAAACCTTACCTCCTCCAAGAGGCCTTCCCAGACTGAGCTCCCCTTTTCCCTCTGCTCCCTCAACACCCCTTCACCTCTCCGCAGCTAAACCCTCTTCTCCCCCCTTTCCTTCTGCTCCTCTCCCTCTCCCGTCCCATCCCCTCGGCACTGTACTTGTACGCTCAACTGTATATATCTTCATCACCCTATTTATTGTGTTTAATGAGATGTACATCACCCTGATTCTATTTATTTGCTATTGTTTTAATGAGATGTTCTTCCCCTTGACTCTATTTATTGCCATTGTTCTTGTCTGTCTGTCTCCCCCGATTAGACTGTAAGCCCGTCAAAGGGCAGGGACTGTCTCTGTTACCGATTTGTACATTCCAAGCACTTAGTACAGTGCTCTGCACATAGTAAGCGCTCAATAAACACTACTGAATGAATAAATGATCTTAAAACTCTCCCTCTGTGCTTACCTACCCTGCTGATCTCAACAGCTCAACAGAAGCTTTAACAGGTGTTCTGGCAAGTGATCAAGGCATTTTCAATAACTCTGTGGAAATTTAGTAGTGGGAATAGGACCAAACACAACCCAAAACAGAACACACAAGCTGGAATGACCCCAAGCGAGCAGAACTCTGCTCCCTTAGCCTTGAAATTAGCTGAGCTTATTGACAAAAACCCCCCAAAAAAGGATGTTGTTTCTAGACCAATCCAGACTGAATGAAAGTCCTGCTCATTACAGAATCTGCAACGGGCTCGATCTGGCTTGGAGCAGAGCAACTGGGCCTGGAACTCTTGCTTTCAGCCTCTGTGGCCTCCTGTTCTCCCTTACCTCTACATTCTACAGTCTAAAATGGAGAAAAGGAGATGTTTCACAGTAATTGTTTTGGAAGCCAACATTTGAGGACCGCCATAAAGCAGAGGCTGTGAAGGTCTGCACTGCAGGGAAGTCTGAAACACAATCAGTTCCATCAACCCTCGATGACATACCAAATTAAATAAATTCTCTCCATGTTCACTCTCTATCTGGACACTTTCGCTTAACTGGAATGGCAGAAAGATTACTAGATTCCACTAGGCTTAATAATTTTACCTGCACTTGAAGGCCACAGGATGGAATGAAATTTTCCATAAAGGTCACTGCAGATATGGGAGCAGCATGGCCTAGTAGTTAGAGCATGGACCTGGGAGTCTGAAGGGTCTGCGTTCTAACACTGGCTTTACCATTTGTCTGTGATGTGACTTTGGGCAAGTCGCTTAACTTCTGGGGGCCTCAGTCCCCTCATCTGTAAAATGGGGATTAAGACTGTGAGCCCCATGTGGGTCATGGATTGTGTCCAACTTAATTAGCTTGTATCCACCCACCCCAGTATTTAGTACTATACCTCGCATCATAATATTTTAATGACTAAAGAAACTGTGATGCTTTGTTCCCTTCAGAAAAGAAAGTTGCAATCAACAGCAGCAGGGAACACCATAATAGCACTGAAAAGGTCACAAAAGTATGCCAAGTACCATCATTTACCTGATAGCAAGCATACTATCAAGGCAAAGGGCTCTCTCCACTTAGATAGGCACATAACTGTTTTTCAGTGAGGGATCTATGAAGGTCATTGTTGCAAACAGCTTGTAAACAGTTTCTAAATTGCTTTTCTGAAAAGTGGCAACCTAAAGATGATCATCAAAGAGAATTTTTTCCATTTCAGTTAAAGGAGAGTGACAAAGATGGAGAGGAATTAGACTATAAATGCCTGTGGAAAACATTTGCAACAAATACAGGAGCTGTACGGTTTGCCTCAGGACACAGCAATTTAGGGTGTGGGGGGGGCAGCTGACCTGGAGAGGAGCCAGTATCCTTCGATTAAAATGTGATTATTTCTTTTTCAGCTTATTGGGTTACTCTAGCCCTTCCCATAGCTCTTAAGTAGAAAAAAATTTATCAACCCATCAATGGTATATATGGAGCACTTTCTATGTACAGAGCGTTGTACTGTATTTAGTGTGTGTTGGGAGAATGCAACAGAGTTCATAGACACAGTCTCTGCACTCAAGGAGCTTAGAGTCTACAAGGGGAGATGGATATTAAAATATATTAGGGATGGGGAAATGAAAGAGTAGAATTTACTGGAAGTACGGTGGAGCTGGAGTGAGTATCAAAGGACTTAGGGGGTACCTCAACATACTTATCATCAAAGATTCTGTGTGGTTCGAGTCAATCATCGTAAGAGCCTAGGGCAGTGAATCAGAAACCCCAAGTTCTGAGCCCCAGTCCCCAGTTCAGGCTCTGCTGCTGACCTGCTGGGTGATGTTGAGCAAGTCAGTTATCCTGTATTTGGCTTATTGTCCTTTTCTCTAAAATGAGGGTAAGACACCCATTCTTCCTCCCTCATAACAGTGACTTTCATGTAAGATGGTGTCTGTGACCAGTCTGTCTTGTATCAACCGCAGCACATAGCACAATACTTAGCACACAAGCCAGTAAGCATTTAATAAATACTCCTACTCCTACTCCTTCTAAGAGAAGCCTAATGGAGAGAGTAAGCCCCAGGATTCAGAGGACATGGGTTCTAATCTCAGCTCCACCACCTACCTGCTTTGTGACATTGAGCAAGTCACTCTGATCTCCCTTCCTCCACTCTCTCCCCGCCCCAGTCTATTCTTCACTCCGCTGCCCGGCTCATCTTCCTGCAGAAACTCTTTGGGCATGTCACTCCCCTTCTTAAAAACCTCCAGTGGTTGCCTATCAAGCTCCGCACAAAACAAAAACTTCTCTCTCTAGGTTTCAAGGCTCTCCATCAAAGCTCTCCATCACCTTGCCCCTTCCTACCTCTCCTCCCATCTCTCTTTCTACTGCCCACCCTGCACCCTCCGCTCCTCTGCTGCCCACCTGCTCACCATTCCCAGTTCTCACCTATCCCGTCGATGACCCCTGGAATGCTTTTCCTCCTCACCTCTGCCAAACTAATTCTCTTACCCTCTTCAAAACCCTACTTAAAGCTCACCTCCTCCAAGAGACCTTCCCAGACTGAGCTCCCCTTTTCCCTCTGCTCCCTCTACCCCCCTTCACCTCTCTGCAGCTATACCCTCTTCTCCCCCCTTTCCCTCTGCTCCTCCCCCCGACCCCGTCCCATCCCCTCAGCACTGTACTCGTCCGCTCAACTGTATATATATATATAAATATATATATATAGATATCTTCATTACCCTATTTATTTTGTTAATGAGATGTACATCACCCTGATTCTATTTATTTGCTATTGTTTTAATGAGATGTTCTTCCCCTTGATTCTATTTATTGCCATTGTTCTTGTCTGTCTGTCTCCTCCGATTAGACTGTAAGCCTGTCAGAGGGGAGGGACTGTCTCATCTGTTGCTGATTTGTACATTTCAAGCACTTAGTACAGTGTTCTGCACATAGTAAGCGCTCAATAAATACTATTGAATGAATGAACTTAACTGACTTCTCTGAGTCTCAGTTTACTCATCTATAAAATGGGAATTCAATACTGCTCTCCCTCCTGTTCACACAGGGAGCCCCATATGGATCAGTGACTTTATCTGAACTGATTATCTTGTAGCTCCCTCAGCATTTACTAGAGTGTTTGGTAAATATCAACATTATTCTTATCAGAAAGCACAAGAGCTGCCAGAAGGGGAGACTAGGGAGGGTGGATGAGGTCATGGGAAGGATTGCGAGTTCCCCTAAAGTTCAAAAAACAATTTTAGGAAAGGAAAACCATTATGGAAGACATGAGGGAGGAAGAAGTTGGCTCAGCCAGAGGTGTCTGTTTAAAGTACCCAGGAAATTAGTTTCCATCATTACATTCTGTGCTCCCTCCACCCAAATACACTGTACTAGAAAACATCAATGAAAAAGACTTCATTACTGTAGGACATATTTATTCTCTCTACCAGGGGAAAGGGCAGTTCAGGATATATCAGTTCACAGACCTTTAAAGTCATCTATGACCAGGATAACATTCTTAACACCATTGAGGACATTAAAAGCTGTTAGAAATCATCAGGTGAAGGCTTTTCTCAATTGTTCTGTGTGTTACTAGCTGAGACTGACTACCTTTATATAATTCAAGTATTAGGTAATTCAACAGCTCCCAAATACACTGTACTAGAAAACATCAATGAAAAAGACTTCATTACTGTAGGACATATTTATTCTCTCTACCAGGGGAAAGGGCAGTTCAGGATATATCAGTTCACAGACCTTTAAAGTCATCTATGACCAGGATAACATTCTTAACACCATTGAGGACATTAAAAGCTGTTAGAAAATCATCAGGTGAAGGCTTTTCTCAATTGTTCTGTGTGTTACTAGCTGAGACTGACTACCTTTATATAATTCAAGTATTAGGTAATTCAATCAAATACACATCAGTTGCATGAAGTTTCCTTTTTTAAATCCCTCCAGTGATGTAATCTATGCAGTCACATTAATTCACTCTCCCCTGGAATTTGAAGTTTCAGCATCCATTTTCCACGAAACTTATTCAGACACTTTTATTCAGGCACCTGTAGCCAGTGGCAGGATAGCTAAACAGCAAATGGAAGATAAGAAGAAAGGGACAAAATTAAAGTTATTAAATTATTGGCATTGCTGCATGCAGTACAAACAACAAGTTGAAATGTATAAAAAGGTGAGAAGAACTACAACTTTTGAAATGCTAAACTGTCATTTTAAGGGTGGGGTGGGTTTTTTTTAGATTGCTAGGCATGTCAAGTGGTCATAATGATAAATAGTAATAATGACTATTTAAAAATAGTAATAAACAATAAATAGTAATAAATAATAGATAGTAATAATGATGGTACTTATTAGGCATTCACTGACCAGGACATGCAGCTGTCAAGTGGCATAGGTCTAGAACCTGGATCTCTTGACACCATTCATTCATTCATTCATTCAACCATATTTAATGAGCACTTACTGTGTGCAGAGCACTGTCCTATGTACTTGGAGAATACAACAATAAACAGACACATTCTCTGCCCAAAATGAGCTTATAGGATGAGCTTATAGCCTAGAAGGCATGTTGCTTTCCAACATTCAAATGTAGAATGGGGATGGGGCTTACTAAAGCTTATTTGTATATGTAAGGATCCTCATTTCCTGGCATTTCAGATATTATAGCAGTGAGGCTCCAAAGGAAAATTTATTTCTATCTGTCACCCCCGCCCCCCAGGACTTTTCTCCAGGTTACCAATGGTATTTATTGAGTCCTTACTTTGTGCAATAGACTGTCCTAAGTACACACTTGGGTCTTCCCTATGCCTGACTCAGTGCATCAGCCAGGGTCCCTGGGACCTGGGAAGGGAGGAGGTTTCCCAATTGGCTGCAAAGTTTGCGAGGAGTATCATCTCCATTCCCCAGTGCAGATGACCTTGGGCCTTTTTCTCCTTTGGGCTAGATTCTGAATATGGTACCACTCCTCAACATTAGCTTTAAAGCACTCAATCACCTTTTCTCCTCCTACCTCACCTCGTTACTCTCCTACTACAACCTAGCCTGCATGCACACTTTGATCCTTTAATGCCAAGCTACTTACTGTACCTCTATCACATCTATCTCATCGCCAACCTCTTACCCACATCCTGCCCCTTACCTGGAACACTCGGTCTCCTCACATCTGACAATTACTTTCCCCTCCCTTGAAATTCTTAATGAAGGCACAACTCCTACAAGAGGCCTTTCCTGACTATGCCCTTCTTTCCTCATATCCCTCTCCCTCTGCGTTGCCCTGACTTGCTCCCATCATTCATCCCCACACCACACCCCAGAAAATTTATTCATTCATTCAATAGTATTTATTGAGCGCTTACTAGTGCAGAGCACTGTACTAAGCGCTTGGAACATACAAGTTGGCCACAGATAGAGACAGTCCCTGCCCTTTGACGGGCATACAGTCTAATCGGGGGAGACAGGCAGACAAGAACAATGGCAATAAATAGAGTCAAAAATTTATGAATATAAATTTATTTATATTTATTTATGTCTCCCCATCTAGACTGTAAGCTTGTTGAGGTCAGGGAAAATGTCAGTTATATTGCATTCTCCCAAGTGCTTACTACAGTGCTCTGCACATTAAATTATTAATATTATTATTATTAAGTGCCGAGTCATTTCTGATTCATAGCGACTCCAAGGATATACTTGCTCCAGAACATCCTGTTCTCTGCCATAATCCACAACCTTCCTAACGGTTCTTCCATTGTTGTTGTTATAGTCTCTATCCATCTAGCAGCTGGTCTGCCTCTTCCTCATTTTTCCCAGACTTTTCCTAGCATTAGTGTCTTCTCCAGAGAATTAGTCCTACTGATTATGTGTCCAAAACATGGTAATCTAAGTCGAGTCATCTGCCCTTCCAAAGACCACTTTGGGTTAATTTGCTCTAAAATCCATTTGTTTGCTTTTCAGTCAGTCCATAGTATTCGCAAAAGCCTTCTCCAACACCACATTTCGAAAGAATGATGCTCTTTCCGTCCTTTTTTTTAATTGTCCAACTTCCAGATCCATACATTGTCACTGGAAACACTACTGAATTGTCAATTTGTATTTTTGTGGCAATTGTTACAACAGCATATTTCATGACTTTTTTTGAGACACTTCTTAGCCAGTCTTTCTAACATTAATCTGTTGATGCAGGAGTGGTTAGGCAACCACTGGAGGTTTTTGAGCCAATCAGTCAATCATGTGTTTTGTTTAGACTGAGAGCCCATTACTGGGCAAGGATTGTCTTTATCTGTTGCCAAACTGTACATTCCAATAACTTAGTACAGTACTCTGCACATAGTAAGTGCTCAATAAATATTACTGAATGAATTGAAAATTTGAGTTTCTGCCATTGTCTTTGATCAACATTTTCATCATTTGATCAACTGCCTTTAACTCTTTCCCAAGCCACTGCTGCCCAGCACAGGTGAATCACCTTTGTCTGACGTTTCCGCTTAGACCTTTCCATTATGGGTAACCCTAGTGAAAGCATCTCTCCATGGCATAGCTCTACGTTTTACTGGTGTACACAAACTCTCCTGCCACAGTAAGGTGTTAATTCATAGGAGAGCTGCACATTGAAAGTGCTCAATAAATATGATTGACTGACCTTCCTTCAGCAGCTCTGGAGTGGGGATGAAGGTGGTTATCAAATTTCTGATGACCCCGGATCTGATTGTTTTCTGCTACACATGGCTCCAGGCACTCTTCTCCCAGGATTTGGTGGTGGTGGCCTCAGTTAGCCACACATTAACAAGGTCAGAATTGGGTGGGCTTTGGGAATTTTCACGGTCTTTAACTAGAAAAGATGAAATCTTCTTATGCTTATTGTCCTCTGATATAGAAGGCAGTTAGATTCCCTCTGATAGACACAAACTCATACACCCTCTTTCTCTCTCCTTTCAGTCTAAACTGGACCACTGGCAGTTCACCCTGAGTGGTGGCTCACTGGCTTCCTCTCCTGCGGCTCAACCCAAGTTCTATAATACATGAGAATTCAAATGTCACAATTGCACATATTCTTTCATTCAATCATATTTATTGAGCGCTTTCTGTGTGAAAAGTACTGTGCTAAACTCTTGGAAAGTACAATGCAGCAATGGATAGAGACAATCCCTACCCAACAACATGCTCACAGTCTAGAAGGGAGGGACAGACAACAAAACAAAACAAGTGGACAGGCATCAATCTTATCAAAATTAGATAAGTAGGATTTTAGATATATACACATTATTAATAAAATAAATAGGATAATAAATACGTACAAATATACCCAAGTGCTGTGGGGCAGGGAAGGCGGTAGAGCAGAGGGAGGGAGTAGGGGTGATGGGGAGTAGGGGAGAAGGAGTGGAGGAAAAGTGGGGCTCAGTCTGGGAAGGACTTCTGGAGGAAGTGAGCTCTCAGTAGGGCTTTGAAGGGGGAAGAGAATTGGCTTGGCGGATATGAGGAGGGAAGGCATTCCAGGTCAGAGATAACATATGGGCCAGAGGTCGACGGCAGGACAGGTGAGATGAGGATCAGTGAGGAGGTTAGCAGCAGAGGAGCGAAATGCGTGGGTTGGGCTGTAGAAGGACAGAAGGGAGGCAAAGTAGGAGGGGGCAAGGTGATGGAGATCTTTGAAGCCATTGGTGGGAATTTAAGCTTCATAATTCACATACTAATTCACAGATCTGAATTGACAATTTATGTTCAGGATACAAAAACTTAATCTAATTCTGCTGAAGCCATACAGATCAACTCAAGTCTGCTCAACTGTAATGCCTAAGAATGTGAGCTTCGGGTGAGATCTCCGCTGCTAAAAATACACACGGCCTGATCCACAGAAGTGAAAAAAATGATGCTTCTTAGAGAATGCTGTTGTTATTATTTTATGACTGCGACATTGTGAGAAACAAATAAAACCAAGTCAATTCCCCACTCTCCAACCTCTTTATATTCCGAGCACACAGTCCTCTCTCCTCACATCTGCCAAGCCAGTTCTCTTTGCCCCTTCAAAACCCTACTGAGAGCTCACTTCCTCCAGAAGTCCTTCCCAGGCTGAGCCCCACTTTTCCTCCACTCTTTCTCCCCTACTCCCCATCACCCCTACTCCATCCTTCTGCTCTACCGCCTTCCCTGCCCCACCGCACTTGGGTATATTTGTACATATTTATTATTCTATTCATTCAGTGAAGATACCTGTTCAACTGAGACTCCATTAGGGAGGAAGCATAGGGAACAGGAACAAATTAAAATGATTACTGTACTCTAGGGTAACACTACTGTTTCAGAATCCAGTTGTAAAGCTGTAATATTTATCATCACAGAACAGGTTCACATTCCTCCTGTTCACTATTTATACGCAAGCAATTTCTGAAATGACAGACCTACTACAGTATCTACATTCATGTAGCATTTTGAGAGACCTTTTTGGACTGGATTTGATTTGGTTTTGTAATTTTTGCACTCAGAATGACAGAACCATCCTGACCATACAAAAATACTCATAAAAAAGCACATCTTATCTGACCATATATCTCATGCAAAAAACCAAAACAAAAATATACAGTCACAAGCACCCTATTCTTATTTTCTTTTGCATAATGAGTTCAACTGAATAAAGTGGATGCTTTTTCCATTTCTCTGGTTGAGAAAATTCAATTTCCTCATCAGCAGTCATCTCATAACAAAAACAATCCTATCATTTTCATGTATACAAATAAACCCACCTAAAATAATCAAATTTAAAATAAGTCCCTCTAAAAGTTGCTTGTGAATACACATGCAACACAGAGGAAGAAACTATTACTTCTCTCTCACCTATTAACACATAAGCTGTTGCAAGTGGGGACACAAGTCACTATTACTGATATCAACATTGCTAAATTATTAATATCACTATCAACATTGCTAAAATCTATACTTCCTCTCCATCCATACTACCATGTTTACAGAATCCCTCATCCTATTCCACCTGGATTTATGCTTTGGCTTCCTTGCTGACCTCCCAGTCTTCTGCCTCTCTCCATTCCAGGCCATACTTTCTGCTGCCTGGATCAATTTTCTTTAAAAATGTTCAGGACTTGTCACCCCACTCCTTAAAAAACTACAGTGGCTGTCCATCCACCTCCAGATCCAATAAAAACTCCTGGCCATTGATTTAAAGCACCTCATCATCTTTCTGCCTTCTACCTCACCTCACTACTCTCCTGTTACAACCCAGCCCACATACTTCACTTCTCTAATGCTAATCTTCTTACTGTGCCTCAACTCACCGCCGAATTGAACCCTTGCTCACATCCTTCCTCTAACCTGGATCGCCTTCCATCCTCTAATCTGACAGAGTTATTCTCTCCCACTTCAAAGCCTTAATGAAGGAGGATCTCCTCTGGGAGACCTTTCCTGACTAAGCCCTACCTTTCCTTTTCTCCCACTGCCTTCTGCATCCCTGTCTTTCCCTCTGTCTTGTTCCCTCTGTCTTTTCCCCTCCCAGGCCCATGGCATTTATGTAGCTATTTGTAAATTATTTATTTATATTAATGTCTGTTTCTCCCTCTAGACTGTAAGCTCATTGTGGGTGGAGAATATGTCCGTTATAGTCTCCCAAGTGCTAATACAGGGCTCTGCACACAGTAAACCCTCAATTAATACTACTGAATGAATACTGAATGAATTCACTCTAGAGCTTCCCATCTGCTGGGCTTCTTAAAACCCATGACATGTCTTTGGTCACTCTGCAGGAAAATCTATATGGGCCCAATTCTCATCAGTTTGGATATCCTTAAGGACAAGCCAAAGTAGTGAGGCATCAAAAGCTTTTCTGCTGAGAACCACAATTGGTACCACATCATTCAGCTATTCAAAGTAATTTTTTTTTACTGAACAGGCATTCAAATGTTAACATTTTCAGGGTTTTTTTAAAGGAATCTTTTTACTATGAAAAATGCAAATATATATTTTGTCCTTCATATTTGAAGAAGTAAGCACTGATGGCGAAGTTTACCTACGACTGTCTGGTTGGCTGAAAAGGCCAATGTGGGATCCAGGTCACACTATACACAGGGAAACGTTGTTTCTTGTTGTACTGTTGGGCTTAATGTTCCTAGCACCTGGGGTTGTTTTGTCTTTTGCCTCCTTGCCTTTTTTTCCATGCAAAGCTTTTGCTCCAAGAGAACCACTCCTTTCTTGATGGCTCCTTGCACCATCTGTCCACAGCTGAGATGTACCACTGTCTGACACTTCGGTTTACAGGTCCTGAAAATGCTCCCTCTGCCCTACTAGTTTTTGGTTTCTCTGTTCTCTTCCTTAAGTGTTCTGTATCCAGCTGATGCTCAACAAATATTCACACCTCATTAAGAGGAATTTGCATTCCAAAACAGATGGAACAGTCTTGGTACACAAAATGACCTTAAAACAGTAAATTCTATTAATTTTAGTTCTCTTTTATTACAGTTTTTATAAAGAAGTGATAGTAAAAGAAGAAGTAGGAGGAGGAGGAAACCATTTTAACCTAGAAGTTAACTGTCATCACAAATGTATTTCCCAAGGAGAACTGACCGGGGAGCGGGGAGAGAAAGGAATGGGGAAGGGTCTAGGCCATACTCAGGAAGGAGGCTTTTGGGAAAGGTCACATTTCCCACCATCCTCTTGGAACTCTATGGAAGAATGGGAAAAACCTAAAGATGCTTGCTAGCAGGCTCAATACTGAGGGAATAGGACAATTAGAACAGAAAGAGGTCTTTATAGTGATAGACAAATACAGATTTGCATTTAAATATTCCCTCCCCACTGAGTCTCCCTGTCAGAGACTTTTCTAAAATTCTATTTGTTTGTGCCAGGCACTAGACTAAGCAATGGGGTAGATACAAGCTAATCAGATGGGACACAGTTCATATCTCTCATTTGCATGGACTGTCAAATAATAATAATAATGTTGGTATTTGTTAACCGCTTACTATGTGCAGAGCACTGTTCTAAGTGCTGGGGGAGATTCAGGGTGATCAGGTTGTCCCACGTGGGGCAGATGAGGGAACTGAGGCCCAGAGAAGTGAAGTGACTTGCCCACAGTCACACAGCTGACAGGTGGTGGAGCCGGGATTCGAACCCATGACTGCTGACTCTCAAGCTCGGGCTCTTTCCACTGAGCCACGCTGCTTCTCTAATCTCAATAGGAAGTGCTAGGCTTTCTGAGTAAAGCAGAGTTGGGTATTTGTGTTCCTCTGCTATCCAGAAACTTCCAGAACAGTCAGATTTTTCTAGGATTGAAGCCAAGTGATGGTAGTCATCAATTCTGCCCCTGCCCCCCCTCAACCCAGCATTTTCCCAACAGGTACATTTTCAAATTGTTATTTGTGAACATTATTTTTCAGTGATCAATTTTAAAGCCATAAATTAGCATTTTAAAACATAAATATATTTCATTTTAGAGCTTCCAGACATCTTGAAGAAGGATTTTTCTTATTAATTTTTAAAAACATGGCAAAAAAGCAAAATAAAAAAGCCAGAAAACAAAGGATATGCTACATCTTAATGAAAACCAAATGCACACTCCATATAATATGTACTTGAGTGCTTGCATGATTCATAATTCTAGGCTCAAGGTAGGTTCATAATTCTATGTCAGAAGCAGTTCCTATTTGAATTATTCAATTAAAATGTTACCAGAACGAAAACCACCCAGGATGACAAAAACAGGTAGTTAAGTACAAGCAATAGTATTTTCTGTGGTTTCCATAAAGCAGGAAACCAAAAGGAAAGAGCATGGGGCAGAAAGCCCTAGGACTTGGGTTCTAATGCTAGCTCTGTCACTGAGCTGCTGTGTGACTTTGGACAAGTCACTTAACTTCTCTATGTCTCAGTTCCTTCATCTGCAGAAGGAATTTAATATCTGTTTTCCCTCCTACTTAAACTGTGAGCCCTACTTGGCACCTGATTATCTTGTATCTACTTAGACAAATGCTTAGTTCAGTATTTGCAAAAAAGTAAATGCTTAACAAATACCAAATACACCAATCAGCATTATTACTATTATTATTATTACTGAGGCTCATAAGGTAGGAGTCTGTTGAAGCAGAAAAACGTTCCCCTCACCTCTCTCTACATTCCTGTTCATCAGATGATGCTGAAAATGTTTCCCTCCATCTGTATTTAGAATGCAAAGTTAAAACCATATTTCTGAGGCCACCCCACCACTGCACTCTGTACCTCTCAATCTGCTTGGGTGGGGCTGGCTGCAATTCTCAACTGAGGGAGACCATGAGAGAATTGCCTGTAAACTTCAATTACTACCTAACTCAGAGGTTTGTGAAAGGAAATCAATCAATCAGTCAATGATATTTATGGAACACATTAATGAGTACAGGGCACTGTACTATGCACTTGGGGAGAGTACTTTATAAAACTGTTGGTAGACACATTCCCTTGCCCACAGAGAGCTTACAGCCTAGAGGGGGAGACAGACAATAATACAAATAAATACATCAAGGATATAGGGCTGTGGGGCTGAGAGTAGGAGGATCAAGAACTGGAAAGGTACATATCCAAGTGTAGAGGTGACCCAACAAGGGAGAGTGGGTAGGGGAAATGAGGGCTTACTCAGGGCAGGCTTCTTAGAGGAGATGTTATTCTCATAAGCTTTGAGAAAAGGAAATAGGAAAGATGCTCTCAATATGTCACATCTGTGCTCTCCCAGCCAATCACTTTCTTGGGTACTTCAGGGAGCTCCATCTACAATGGTTCAGGTGAGTAGTAGTTTCTGGCCACTGTGTGATGTGAATTCTAAACCCACGTTGCAGTATCTCAGTAATACTTTTGCTGAATAATTTTAATAACAATAACAATAATAATAATTCAGCAAAAGATAATTTTGCTGAAGAAGAAAGTTGGTAAACTGGTAAATTCCTTCCCAACTGACAGACTGGTCTGGAAATTTCAGCTCACATTGGCAAGGGTGATGGCAAGTTGCTGAGGTTCAGCATTTTTGTGCTTGCCACTTTTGAGTTTCAAGGTGTGCATTTTGCCTGGAGGAAAAAACTAGGACCATCAACTACTTTTGAATGAAGGCAGTGAAGGGATATAAGATGAGGATAGAATGAAGGGCTGTAGTTTGGAAATGTTGGATTAGGTCCTTATAACTTTTACAAAACAACTTGGCCAAGGAGAAAGAAGAGGTTTGGAATGTGATCCAATTAAGAGGGCTTTTTTTCAATTAAGCATGTGAAATGGGAAAAGAAGAAGAGTAGACAGAAAGCCTCTGAGGGCAAACACCCTTCATTAGTAGGATCTAGAGGAATATATGCCCTCTTTGCCAATATGGGGACAGAGCCTACTAAACCTCCAAATCAAATCTACTTGGGTCCCAGGGATGGGTTGTTGGAATTTACCAGTATTAACTCGTAGATGTAGCAAGGGATGTATGTCAATTTTGTACAGAATTGTTAGATGTCTCTTCTCCCTTGCTTTCCTGAGATTCTACACTGTAGGTCTTGGATGAAGCTCCAATACCTCTGGGTCTTGGGACTATGAGCCTAGGCAAATTGAGGAATCTGCTGCAAATCCAGGCCAATACAAATAATACAAATGACTCTAGGCTGAGGCCATTCTACTGTCTCCTGCTGGACCTTGGCAATTAGGGGGACCATGGAAGGAAGCTAAAAGCAGACCAATCACAGTTGAGAGGGGACAACAGGGGAGCAAGCAATAGATCGGGTTATACAAATAAGCATATGAAATTGGGAATTTACCTGTCGCTGAATTCTTTCTGTGTCTCTTTTGGCTTTATTCAAGAGAATTTGAATTTGTAGAAGATCCTTTACATTTTTGCTTTCTCTTATCCTTCTGATGGCATATGTTCTAAACATTTTTTAAAAATAGAAAAATGTGTCAGTATGTCACAATGCAGGCTTTTGAACAATTTGCCTGCTGAGTGCAACCAAATATTCTTAAAAGATAATTCTTACACACCCATCTACTGCTTATCTAATCCCAAAGCCATAGCCCCACCCTTCCCCACTCCCCTCTACTGTTCTCTATCCTTTCAAAAAATCTGTGGAAATCAGAACACTAAATACTTGCATTTTACTGGCCTTCTGGCTTTCAGAAATATATCAAAACCTCCTAAACTTTAATGGTCCTTAACAAAAGTAATTGCCACACACCAATGTGACACAGTTTAAAAGGTGGACCCTTTAATTCATTTAAAAGATGGTTACGGTACTTACTAAAGAGAAGCAGAGAAGCTTCTAGAGAAGCAGCATGGCTTAGTGGCAAGAGCATGGGCTTGGGAATCAGAGGACGTGGATTCTAATCCCGGCTCCTCCATTTGTCCGCTACATGACCTTGGGCAAGAGACTTCACTTCTCCATCTGTAAAATGAGGAGTAAGACTGTGAGCCCCACGTGGGACAACTTGATTGCCTTGAAACTCCCCAGTGCTTAGAAGCAGCGTGGCTCAGTGGAAAGAGCATGGGCTTTGGAGTCAGGGCTCATGAGTTCGAATCCCAGCTCTGCCACTTGTCGGCTGTGTGACTGTGGGCAAGTCACTTAACTTCTCTGTGCCTCAGTTCCCTCATCTGTAAAATGGGGATTAAGACTGTGAGCCCCACGTGGGACAACCTGATTCCCCTATGTCTACCCCAGTGCTTAGAACAGTGCTCGGCACATAGTAAGCGCTTAACAAATACCAACATTATTATTAGAATATTGCTTGGCCCAGAGCAAGTGCTTAACAAATATCCTAATAGTAATAATGATTATTATTATTAATAAACACTTACTATATGCCAACCCTTACATATGGAAGGAACATTCTTTCCATTAATGTCTCTTTGGAATGTGACTGTCTCTCAAGAGAAACAACTATGGACGGATATGTAATGTCACTCTCCTCCTCTTTCACCCCACTTTCCTTTCCCAGCCCCCACTCCTCTACTTCTCTTTTCTTTTCCCTCAAAAGAGAGGGAATGAACACATACTGGGAGAAAGAGAAAAAAGCCAAAGTAGGATGCATCAAGTAGGGCACATTTTCATTAAAGTTATGCCAACCAACTGTATATATTTCCAATGAGTAAGAGGACTTTTTAACTTCAGTGAGAGACCCCAAGAGAGATCCTATTCTTATTGCTTTATTTATTATTGTTGTCATGAAATAAAGCACCACTGCTGCACTATAAAATTCACATATGGCTATATGTCCAGGTATGCAACTAACTTTTCATAGCAGAAAATGCCCCCCTCATAAGCACAATAACAATTTGGGATTTGCACAGCACCCTCCACCAAAAGCTTAGCAGAGGCTAAACTAACTAATAATCCCAGTAGCCCTGCAACATCGGTACTCTGGGAAGGCTCTTTGTTTTTTCCGTTTACCATAGCCAGAAAAAGCTGGAGAACCAGCAAGGTAAAAGATTTCCCCTAATGTACCCAATCAGCCTGGACCTGGGCCCATGAGAGCTTCCGGTCTCACTAAGTCTTTGCATAGCATCTATAGTAGGATCCATCCAGAAGCCCCATCTGGGATTGGGTGGGACCGTGGTGAAGGCTGACCACACAACCCATCAGAAAGAACAAAACTGATAAAAGAGTGGACTCAAGGAATTCAGCATTTTGAGTGACAAAATTAGACATTTCAGGGCAAGAAGTATTCATGGGTTTCCTCTCCTAAACACAACAACCCTCCCTTGACTCCATGGCTCCTTCAAGTTATCTCCTACCTACCGCTCCTCTTCGAAGTTGTCTATAACCTCTGCCTCCACTTCTTCTTCTACAATTCTCTCCTTGCCTTTCTCCAAACAGGATTCTGCTCCTTTACTCCACAGAAACTGTCGTCTCAAAGGACATCAATGATCTTGCCACAGCCAGTGGCAACTACTCTATCTTAATCTTCCTTGACTTCTCAGTTGCAATCGATATTGTGGACCACTCCTTTCTCCTGAAAACATTATCCAACCTTGATTCCACTGATATTATCCTCTCTTGTTCTCCTCCTCTCTCTCTAGAAGCTCATTTTCAATCTCTTTCACTGGCTCCTCATCTGCCTTCCACCCCCTATCTATGGGAGTATCCCCTTCTATGCTTCATCTACACCCATTCCCTTGGAGAACTCAATTGCTCCCATGGCTCTAACTACTATCTCTACTTGGATGATTCCCATATCTACATCTCCAGCAGTGATCTATCTCCTTCTCTGCAGTCTCATATTTCCTCTGTCTTCAGATCATTTCTTCTACACTGACATCTCAAACTTAACATGTGCAAAACAGAACTCATCTTCCCACCCAAACCCTGTCCTCCCCTTGATTTTTCAATAACTGCCCCACAACCTTGATATTAACTCAACTCATCTCTCTCACTCAACCCATATATTCAACCTGACATTCAATCCCATTGGTTCTCACTCAGCCCACATACTCAACCTGTCATCAAATCTTGTTGATTCTAACTTCATAGCCACCCACCGCTGACTCATCCAAGCCGGGACCGCCTCTCTCTCCCGGGAAGCTGAGCCTTGTCATCGCCCGGACCCTTGGAGCCATTACCACGTGGGCTCAGGATCTCTGCTCCCCTGGGGGCTAGCTCTTTAGCAGCCTTTTTGGCCACCGACCACCGACTCATCCAAGCCGGGACCGCCTCTCTCTCCTGGGAAACTAAACCTTGTCATAGCCCGGACCCTTGGAGCCATTACCATGTGGGCTCGGGGTCTCTGCTCCCCTGGGGGTGAGTTTTAGACTGCTGATGCCCCTCTTCCCAACCGAATCGGCCACCACATGGACTCGGGAGCTCTCTTCCCAGGCAGCGGTTCCTTGGACTGCCTGCCCCCTCATTTCCAGGCTAGCTCTTTAGCAGCTTTTTTGGCCACCGACCGCTGACTTTAGCTGCTTTTTGGCCACCGACCGCCGATTTTAGCTGCTTTTTGGCCACTGACTGCCGACTCATCCACGCCAGGACCACCTCTCTCTCCCGGGAAGCTGAGCCTTATCATCACCCGGACCCTCGGAGCCATTACCACGTGGGCTCGGGATCTCTGCTCCCCTGAGGCGCAGCCTTGGCCCGCCCGGCCCCGATTCCCGACAAGCCCCCCTCCTCGCTTTCTGCTCGCCGACTCATCTGCGCCTCCTCCGCCTCCCCCGGGGAGCTAAGCCTTGGACCGCCTGGACCTGCACCCGCCTCAACCTTTCCCAACCTGGACCTCCGCACCCCCGCTCGGGAACTCCGACACTAAGGATCTTCGCCCCCACAGATCCCCAGCCATCAGTTCCCATTCCACCCTCCCCTTTTCGGGCCCGGGGACATTGCGCTCCCCTTCTTGATCCTGGGGACACTGCGCCCCCCTTCTCGACCCTGGGGACATTGTGCCCCCCTACTCGGGCCTGGGGACATTGTGCTCCCCTGTTCGGCCCTAGGGACATTGTGTCCCCCTTCTCGGGCCCGGGGACATTGTGCTCCCCAAGGGCCCTCCCACTCTGCGTGAAGCGGCCATTTTGGGAAGCCCTCACTCCCTCTTCCCCCTTGAGATGATTCATCTCCCCAGCCCCCACCCCGGGCAACGATGTCCTTGTTCTCACCGTGTTACCTTACCTTAGCCGCCGCCTACGGCCGCAACTCACCCCAGATAACCTCAGGGCCCCCACCGCCACCTCAGGGACATTTGGTTATGAGCTCTGGGACGTTCTCGGCCGCTAACCGCTTGACTTTGAGTTTGATCGGGTCGGCCCTTAATCAAGCCTATCCTCGACCCTGATCATGGCCCGCTTATTAACACTACTGTATTGTATCATACTGTATCATGTTGCTATATTACCGATTTTGTTTGTTACTGTTTATTGTTGTCAGTGCTGCCACCCACCGCTCTGGCCTCACCATGTCCCTCCTCCCCCCACCCCGCCCCTTCCTATCCTCCCCTTTCCCTTCCCCTTCCCCTCTCTCGCTCAGCTCTTTCCCGCTCTCTCCTCTGCCTCCTCCCCCCCCCCCCCGCCCCTTCCTATCCTCCCCTTCCCTTTCCCCTCTCTCGCTCAGCTCTTTCCCGCTCTCTCCTCTGCCTCCTCCCTGCCTCCCCTCCCCCGCCCTAGAACCACACTTTACCAGCGCTACCCCTCTTCCCCCTCCCCCTACTCTCCCCCCCACCAAACCCTCTCCTCCCCTCCTCCCCCCTTCTCTCTTCCCCACCCACACCCCATCCCAGTCCTCCTGTCCCACTGCTATCCCTCATCCCCCTCTCCCCGTCCAGGGCCCCGCCAACTCCTTCCCATCCAAACCCTCCCCTCCTCCCGCTCTCTTCCCCACTGCCCCCCTTGCACCCATAGGTACTTTCAAGTGTGGCCTCTGGAACCCCTGCTCATTACAGGTAAACTACCTTTCGACCATGACCTTCTCCTTTCCTGCTATGTCCTCCTCCTCGCCCTTTCAGAAACGCGGCTCACCTCTGAAGACACGGTCTCCGCCGCTGCTCTCTCCAGCGGAGGTCTCTCCTTCTCCCACTCCCCCAGACTCACCGGTAAGGGAGGAGGCGTCGGCTTCCTCCTCTCACCCCACTGCCGCTTCCGAACTATCCCTCCTCCCTGCTCCCTCTCCTTCCCCTCCTTCGAAGCCCATATCATTCGCCTCTACCAACCCTTCCAGATACTTGTTGCTGTCATCTTCCGCACTCCCAGTCCCACCTCCGACTTCTTCAACCACCTAGACCCTTTCTCACCTTCCTTCTCTCCTTCTCTCTGCCCACTCTGATCCTCGGAGACTTCAACATCCATATGGATGTACCCGATGACTCCTCTGCTGCCCGCCTGCTATCCCTCCTCTATTCTGTCGACCTCCTCCTCCACCATACCGCGCCCACACACCGACTCGGTCACACCCTCAATCTCGTCATCTCCTACCGCTTCACTATCTCCTCCCTCACCAACTCTGAAATCCCTCTCTCTGACCATAACCTTCTCACCTGCCTCATCTCTCACACTCCCTGCCCCTGCAAATCTTCGCTACTGCCCCACAGAGACCTCCGCTCTCTCGATCCCATCCGTCTTTCCAAAAGCATCTCTCCTCACCTTGTCGCCCTGTCCTCACTTCCCACTCTCGATGATCAGGTCTCTGCTCTCACCTCCACCCTCTCTACTCATCTCAACTCTCTTGCCCCTCTTTCCCTCTGCCGCTCTCGCTCCACTAACCCACAGCCCTGGATCACCTCCTCTGTCCGTCTCCTAAGCTCCTATGCTCGAGCTGCTGAGCGCTACTGGCGAAAGTTCTTGGCCAGCGCTGCTGGCGAAAGGGTCAGTTCTTGGCCCTCTTCTGTTCTCCATTTACACTCACTCCCTCGGTGAACTCATTCGCTCTCACGGCTTTGACTACCATCTCTACGCAGATGACACGCAGATCTACATCTCCGCCCCTGTCCTCTCCCCCTCCCTTCAGGCTCGCATCTCCTTCTGCCTCCAGGACGTCTCCACCTGGATGTTGGCCCGCCACCTAAAACTCAACATGAGCAAGACTGAGCTCCTCATCTTCCCTCCCAAACCCGGTCCTCTCCCAGATTTCTCTATCACCGTGGATGGCACGACCATGCTTCCCGTCTCTCAGGCCCACAATCTCGGTGTCATCCTTGACTCGTCACTCTCGTTCACCCCACACAGCGTATCAGATACCAAGACCTGCCGGTTTCACCTCTGCAATATCGCCAAGATCCGCCCTTTCCTCTCCACCCAAACGGCTACCTTACTGGTTACGGGCTCTCGTTATATCCCGGCTAGACTACTGTGTCAGCCTTCTCTCTGACCTCCCTTCCTCCTCTCTTGCCCCGCTCCGGTCTATTCTTCACTCTGCCGCCCGGCTCATCTTCCTGCAGGAACGATCTGGGCATGTCACTCCCCTTCTTAAACAACTCCAGTGGTTGCCTATCAACCTCTGCTCCAAACAAAAACTCCTCACTCTAGGCTTCAAGGCTCTCCATCACCTTGCCCCTTCCTACCTCTCCTCCCTTCTCTCTTTCTACCACCCACCCCGCATGCTCCGCTCCTCTGCCGCCCACCTCCTCACCGTCCCTCGGTCTCGCCTATCCCGCCGTCGACCGCTGGATCACGTCCTCCCGCGGTCCTGGAATGCCCTCCCTCCTCACCTCCGCCAAACTGATTCTCTTTCCCTCTTCAAAACCCTACTTAAAACTCACCTCCTCCAAGAGGCCTTCCCAGACTGAGCTCCTCTTCCCCCTCTACTCCCTCTGCCATCCCCCCTTTACCTCTCCGCAGCTTAACCCTCTTTTCCCCCCATTTCCCTCTGCTCCTCCACCTCTCCCTTCCCATCCCCACAGCACTGTACTTGTCCGCTCAACTGTATATATTTTCGTTACCCTATTTATTTTGTTATTGAATTGTACATCGCCTTGATTCTATTTAGTTGCCATTGTTTTTACAAGATGTTCTTCCCCTTGACTCTGTTTATTGCCATTGCTCTTATCTGTCCGTCCCCCCGATTAGACTGTAAGCCCGTCAAACGGCAGGGACTGTCTCTATCTGTTGCCGACTTGTTCATCCCAAGCGCTTAGTACAGTGCTGTGCACATAGTAAGCGCTCAATAAATACTATTGAATGAATGAATGAATGAATGAACTTAACGAATGCCATGAAAAAAATGCCATAAAAATTATAATTCTGTTTCCATCACTCTCTTGAACAAGTTACTTAACTTCTCTGAACTTCATTTTGCTCATCTGCAAAATGGGGATTAAATACCTGCTTTCCTTCCCACTTAGACTGTACGAATAAGCCCCATGTAAAGCAAAGATGGGGCCTGACCTGATAGTATTGTCTCTATTCATAGTTATCATTATTACATCTCATTATGTGCCCGTAGACTGTCCTTATATTTTCTGTGACCTTTTATTTTTCTTATTCTATTGCTTATATTTTTTATTTTTATATGAATTTCTTTACTCTTTGCACTTATATTTGCACCCTTTTTCACCACTCTGCCAATAGCAATTATGTACATATCTGTAATTCATTTACATTAATATCTGTCTCCCCCGCAAGACTGCAAGCTCCTGTGGGCAGGAAACATGTCTACCAACTCTGTTATATTATACTCTCCCCAGAACTTACTACTGTGCTCAGCATACAGTTATTGCTCAAAAATATAATGGATTGATTGATTGAATGATTTTTCTGTTTCTTCCATCAGAATGAAACACCTGAGAGCCAGGGCTGGGTCTTACATTTCTCTTAAGATCACAATCCACTCATTTCTGTCTGTTCTCTTACATACTTGGGAAATACTTTTGACAGAAAGAGAGATTGGTTTACTTTCAAACCAACAATGATGTTTAATGAGATCCTATAAAGTGCCCTATACATAGTATTCCTGATTTTTTCTTCAAGGATTTCTCCTCTGTTAAAGTGGTCTTCCGTGGGACTTCCGTATTAACAGTGGTAGTGTTAAGCACTTACTATGTATCAAGCATTGTCATAGTGCTGGGGTACATGGGGTACATACAAGTTAATGAGGTTAGACACAGTCCATGTTCCAAATGAGGCTCATATTCATTCATTCATTCAATAGTATTTCTTGAGCGCTTACTATGTGCAGAGCACTGTACTAAGTACTTGGATTGTATAAATCAGTTACAGATAGAGACAGTCCCTGCCCTTTGACGGGCTTACAGTCTAATCGGGGGAGACACAATCTTGCACCTGCTCTTAGGTAAGGATCTGGGAAGGTCTTGTAATTTGTGTAGGATTTCCTACTTGAGTTAGTTTTGAAGGACATTATGTATTTTAGTTTGTGAGCCCCGATTACTCTATAAAGCAGATGAAATTATATGAAATTTAAATTCATTCATTCATTCATTCACTCAATAGTATTTATTGAGCGTTTACTATGTGCAGAACACTGTTCTAAGTGCTTGGAATGTACAGTTCAATAACACAGACAATCCCTGTCCAATGACGGGATCACTGTCTAAACAGGGGAGACAGAAAGCAAAACAAAACAGAACAAAACAAAAGCAAGACAACATCATCTAGGTAGAATCAAGGAGATATATACCTTATTAACAAAATAAATAGTGTAATAAATAATGTATACAAATGAGCACAGTGCTGAGGGGAGGGGAAGGGGGAAGAGCAGAGGGTGGGGGGGCAGGGGAGGGGGAGCAGAGAAACGGGGGTTCAGTCTAGGAAGGCGTCCTGGAGGAGGTGAGCTTTCAGTAGGGCTTTAAAGAGGGGAAGATGATTACAACGCACATTTTTATTGCATGTGATCACAGGTGCTTACGTTTTGTGGACCATATTTCTGGTATTTGTAAAACTAAGTGGTTTGTCCAAATAAACTCAGCGCATACTGTAAAAAAAATTCAGAGAATCTGAAATGTCATCATTAAAGTAGCAAAGTAGTCAAGGCAAGTATTGCTTGATAAATTTAAATTTCTTGCTGTTAATGTCCCATCAGCAAGTCTTATCTGGTGATAATCATCATTGCAGTGCTTTTTCAAGTTGTCTATTAATTTAGACACATGTTTGTGACTCTTGGGAAGTCTCTTCAGAGGCTCGTTAACAGTGACTCTTGGGAAGTCTCTTCAGAGGCTCATTAACAGCTCTAAGCATGCAGTTCCAACTGCTTCTATTTAAAATGTTTTTAAAACTTCAGTCCCACTGCTACAACTTTCGTTTCCAACCAAACTGCTACCATTTTAATACAATCCCTCATCCTATCCTAATGTCCCAATATGTACTACATTAGCCTCCTTGCTGACCTCCCAACCTCTTGTCTCCCCTGACTCCAGTCCATATTTCACTCCACTGCCCAGATCATTTTTCTTTAAAAACTTTAAGGATATATTACCCCACTCCTCAAAAAAATTCAGTGGTTGCCCCTCAAGCTGTGCATCTAAGAGAAACTCCTCACTATTGGCTCCAAAGCTTTCCATCCTCTTGGGCCCTCCTACCTCACCTCACTTCTCACCTACATCCCGCACACTTCACTCCTCTAGTGCTAACCTTCTCATTGTGCCTTGATCTCACCTGTCTCACCGTGCCTCCATCTCACCTGTTTTGCTGCCAACCCCTAGCCATCATCCTGCCTCTGTCCTGGAATGCCCTCCCTCTTCTAAGCTAACAATTAATAATAATGTTGGTATTTGTTAAGTGCTTACTATGTGCCGAGCACTGTTCTAAGTGCTGGGGTAGACACAAGGAAATCAGGTTGTCCCACGTGGGGCTCACAGTCTTAATTCCCATTTTACAGATGAGGTAACTGAGGCACAGAGAAGTTAAGTGACTTGCCCACCGTCACACAGCTGACAAGTGGCAGAGCCGGAATTCAAACTCATGATCTCTGACTCCAAAGCCCGTGCTTTTTCCACTGAGCCACACTACTTGTCCCACTCCCCCTTCAAAGCTTTACTGAAAGTACAAGCCCTCCAAGAGGTCTTCCCAGACTAAGACTACTTTTCCTCATCCCCCACTCCCTTCTGTGTTGCCCTGACTTGCTTCCTTTGCCCTCCACACCCCTCACTCCAGTCCCACAGCCTTTATGTACATATCTGTAATTTTATTTTATTTATTGGTTTTGATGTCTGTCTCCCCCTCTCTAGACTCTAAGCTCATTAAGGGCAGGGAATGTGACTGTTTACTGTTGTAATGTACTCTCCCAAGTGGTTAGTACAGTGGTCTGAACACAGTCCTTAGTAAATAAGATTGAATGAATGAATGAACTTGGAAAGTCAGTGCAAACTATACATGAACATTTAGGTGTTGGTTTGTTGTTCCTGGTTTAGAGTCCCTTTGCCAACTCATATTCACTTGTAAATGGAAAGTCTCCCCACAAAAGACCAGCAACAAATGCAGCAGAGGAGGCAACCAGTTAGGGGAACAGCTGGGATGAGGAGGTCACTGGATCCTGAGGAGAAATGTCTCTAGAAGGACAAGCCTGAAGGGGTGGAAAACCCTCATTGCTTTCTTCAATTAGTTCCCATCCCCCCAAAATAGTTTCAGCCTTATAGCTCTTCCTAGCACAGAAGTCACTATCATCACAGTAGTGGAACAGTGGGAGTAGTTTTTATTGAACATTCATTAGGTGCAGTGCATGGTCTCCCCCAATGCAGAAAAGGCCCCCTGGACTCCTTGGTCCCGACCTAAGCCCCACCTCTCTGTGGTTCCCATTCCTATTCAAAGTGAAGGCAGTGGATATATTTGAAAAGGAATATGTATGCGGAGCATTATTATTTGCTCTCAGAGCTGACTACCTAAAAAACTGTATTACACACACACTCACCCCCCACCCCCACCCAGTCCCCTCCCCACCCTCCAGCCAAGTATGCAGTCAGTAGTGCTTACTGAGTGCTTACTGTATTCACAACACTGTAGTAAGAGCTTAGGAGAGTAGAATAAAACAGAGGAGGCAGACATAATCCCAACCCATAAAAATCTTATAGTGCTTAATGAGAGCAAATTCAGGATGACTCAGAAGGGAGAATTTACAGGTGGGAAGTTTCAGCTTAGTCATGGAATGCTTCTTGGAGGAGATAGTAGTTTAATAGGACTTTGAAGGTATGGAGAGTGGTGTTGCATTTAATATGAAGTGGGAGGGAGTTTCAGGCCAGAGGGAGGAAGTGGGCTAGTGGTCAGTGGCAAGAAAGATGAGATCGAGATACATTGAATAAGTTGGTGTGTGAGAAATATGATATTGAGGTTCAGGAAGTAGGTTAGTGATGGAGAAGTTGGGTACCTACATCTCCTCCCCATTTCTCCCCACCTCTCTCTAGGCTCGTATCTCCTCCTGCCTCCAGGACATGGCCACCTGGATGTCTGCCCGCCACCTAAAACTCAACATGTCTAAAACTGAGCTCCTTATCTTCCCTCCCAAACCCTGTCCTCTCCCTTACTTCCCTATTACTGTGGATGGCACTACCATCTTTCCTGCCTTCCAAGCCTACAACCATTATGTTATCCTTGATTCCACTCTGTCATTCACCCCACACATCCAATCCGTCACCAACTCCTGCCGGTCTCACCTTCACAATATCGCGAAGATCTGCCCTTTCCTCTCCATCCAAACTGCTATCATGCTGGTCCAAGCTCCCATAATATCCCGAATGGATTATTGTATCAGCCTCCTCTCTGATCTCCCTTCCTCCTGTGTCTCCCCACTCCAGTCTATTCTTCATTCCTCTGACCTGATCATCTTCCTACAGAAACGCTCTGGACATGTCACTTCCCTCCATAAAAACCACCCGTGATTTCCTATCAACCTCCACATGGAACAAAAACTCCTTACTCTTGATTTCAAAGCTGTCCATCACCTTGCCCCCTTCTATCTCACCTCCCTTTCTTCTGCCCACCCCGTACATTCCACTCCTCTGCTCAACCATTTCAACTTAACTCACCAAGGGTGGCACCTGGTTGCGTAATGGAATGGATGAATAATGTATGGATCTCAGTGGATTAAAAGTTCTGCAAAAATGACACAACTCAATGATTAAGGGCTACTGTGAGGTTGTCAAGATCTAGGAGAGGAACCAAGAACATTGTTACAGACTTCTGCCTCTGAATTCAAGCCTAATGTCACTCGACAAAGTTGCTGATGCCACCTGTCTTTGTACTGCCCACCTCGTAGACTCTGCTCCTCTGCCGCTCACCTCCTCACTGTCCCCCGTTCACGCCTGTCCTGCTGTCGACCTACTGCTGTCCCGGAATGGCCTCCCTCCTCATATTCACTAAACCAATTCTCTTCCCCTCTTCAATGCCCTAATGAGAGCTCACCTCCTCCAGGAGGCCTTCCCAGACTGACCTCCCTTTCCCTCTGCTCTCCCTTCTCTCCGTCCCCCCCAGCTCTTCCCCCTTTCCCTCCCCTCAACACTGTGCTCATTTGTATATATTTATTACCCTATTTAATTTGTTAATGAGGTGTATATCTCCTTGATTCTACTTAAGTTGATGATGTTGTCTTATTTTGTTCTGTTTTGCTTTGCAGTCTGTTTCCCCCATTTAGACTGTGAGCCCATCACTGGTCAGGGATTGTCTCCATCTGTTGCTGAATTGTACATTCCAAATGCTTAGTACAGTGTTCAGGGCTCTGCACATAGTAAACACAGTAAATACTATTGAATGAATGAATGAGAGCAGCAAGGTAAAGTAGGAAGGGGAGAGCTATTGCTGGAAAGTCAGTGGAAAGGACTATCTGTTTGATGTGGAGATGGATGGGCAATCACTGGAGGTTTTGGAGGAGTGGATTGATAGGCAGAATGGTTTTGCAGAAAATGATGTGGACAACAGAGTGATGTATAGATTAGAAAGGGGAGATGACAGAGGCAGGAGTATCAGCAAGGAGATAGATGCAGTAGTCAAGGAGGGGTATGCTTTCTCTTTCTTCCTTTCTTCCTTTCTTTCTTTCTCCCTCCCTCCCTCCCTTCCTCTTTCTCTCTTTCTCTCTTTCTCTCTCTCTTTCTCTCTTTCTCTCTTTCTCTCTTTCTCTCTTTCTCTCTTTCTCTCTTTCTCTCTTTCTCTCTTTCTCTCTTTCTCTCTTTCTTTCTACCTTCCTTCCTTCCTTCCTTCCTTCCTTCCTTCCTTCCTTCCTTCCTTCCTTCCTTCCTTCCTTCCTTCCTTCCTTCCTTCCTTCCTTCCTTCCTTCCTTCCTTCCTTCCTTCCTTCCTTCCTTCCTTCCTTCCTTCCTTCCTCCCTTCCTTCCTTTTTCTTTCTTTCCTATTTACTGAGCACTTACTGTGTGCAGAGCACTGTACTAAACTCTTGGATTGATAAGCTTGCTAAGGGCATGGACTGTGTCTGCTAATTCTGTTGTATTGTACTCTCTCCCAAGCATTTAGTACAGTACTCTGCACATAGTAATCAACTGATTGATGGAGAGGAAGGGGCAAATTTTAAACATATGAAGGTGGAACCAATTGGATTTGGTGACTGTGATTGATTGACTGTGGATAGATTGATGAATTTGACTGACTGTGTAGAATGAGAGAGATGAGTCAAGGATAATGCCTACAGCTATAGGATAATGATAAGTGATAAGGGATAATGATAAGTGATAAAGATAATGCCTACAGTTTAGGGGAGGAAAGGGTGTAGGTAGGAAGATGAGCTTTGTTTTTGACATATTAAGTTTGAGGTATCGCAGGGCAGCCAAATAGAATTGTTCTAAAGACAGGAGGAAATATGAAAATGCAAAGAAGGAAAGAGGTGAATTTGGGAAATGTTCACACAGTAGTGGAATCTGTGAGAGCAAATGAGTTCTCTCAGGGAATAGTTGTAAATGGAGAATGGAAGAAGACTCAGAACTCTTTTGCCTCCACCTTCTAACTGTGGGATTTCTTCAAGATTCCCACCTTCTAACTAGAGGTGGGAGGCAGAAGAGTAGTCGTTGGAAGGGACTGAGAATGAGTGACCAGGGGGATAGGAGAAACCAGGAGAAGACAGTGTCAGCAAAGCCAATCTTGTAATGTTTCAAGGAGAAGGGGTTAGTTTTCATTGCCGAAGGCAGCTGAGTGGTCTAGGAGGATTAGGGTGAAGTAGGGGTGATTGGATTATTAGGCAAGAAGATCATTGGTGCCTTTAGAAAAGGCAGCTTCTGTGGAGTGGAGGGGATAGAAGCTACTATGGAAGGGATTTAAAGCAGCATAGCCTATTGGAATGGGGCTAGGAGTCAGAAGGACCTGGGTTCTAATCCTGACTCCCTCATGGTTGTGTGACTTTGGCAAGTCATTTATCTTCTCTATGTTTCAGTTACCTCATCTGTCTGAAGACTGTGAGCCCCACATGGGACATGGACTCCCTGCTAGCCAGGTAGGTTGTATCTACCCAGCATTTAATACAGTGTCTGGCACATAGTAAGCACTTATCAAATACAATTAAAAAAACAAAATGGAAGAAAGGTGTGGAGGTAGCTGGAGTAGACAGCTCACTTGAGGGGTTTGGTGAGGAATGGTGGAATAATAATAATAATGTTGGTATTTGTTAAGCGCTTACTATGTGCCAAATACTGTTCTAAGTGCTGGGGTAGATACAGGGGAATCAGGTTGTCCCACATGAGGCTCACAGCTAATCCCCATTTTACAGATGAGGTAACTGAGGCACAGAGAAGTGAAGTGCCTTGCCCACAGTCACACAGCTGACAAGTGGTAGAGCAGGGATTCGAACTCATGACCTCTGACTCCCAAGCCCGTGCTCTTTCCACTGAGCCACGCTACTTCTCTGGATGGAATGAAAAGGGGGTGTTAACTGAAGGTGAAGTCAAGGGCGAGTTTTTTCTTAGGAGAGGGAAACATGGGCATGTTTGAAAGTAGTCAGAAATCACCATTGGTCAGTAAGTGGCTAAAGATGTCAGATAGGGAAGAAGAGGTGACCAACCAAGTGTTTTAATAAAATACCAAGGGATGTGGTTGGAGATGCTGGGAGTACATTTTAAGAGGAAGTGGGAGAACTCTAGAGATCCTGCTGGGAAATGGAAGAGTCAGAGCAGGGACAGGAAGAGGGTGGGACTGGAGAGGTGCAAGGAAGACTGATTTTAATGTTGTGAAGTTTGGACTGGATTTAGTGATAGATTGAACATATGGGTTAAATGAGAGAGTTGTGTCAAAGGTAATGCCAAAGGCTTGTGAGACATTAAAGGATGGTGGTGCTGTCTACAGTGTTGAGAAAGTCAGGGGGAAGACAGGGTTTGAATTGGAAAATAAGGAGTTCTGTTTTTGATGTGTTCATATTTTTGGTATTTGCTTATTATGTGCCAGGCACTGTACTAAGCATTGGGGTGGATACAAGCAAATCAGATTGGACTCATCCCTGCCACAAGTTGAAGGTGTTGGTGGGACATCCAAGTGGAGATGTCTTGGAAGCAGGAGGAAATGTGAGACTACAGAGGGAGAGAGAGCAGGGCTGGAGATGTAGATTTGGGAATCATCTGCCAAAAGGGTGATTATAAAACCGGGTCTTGTTCTATCCAGGCAAATGAACCTTTTAGGAAAAACATTCTATCCAAAGCACATGGTGAAATTATGTCTTGGCAGAATTGAGACTCTCTCTCTCTCTCTTTGTGTTTGTGTGTGTACACACAAGAGTGACACAAGATTTATGTAGGGGTTAAAGTCTATTACAAGCAAAGCAAACATAGTCTTTTCCTTGATTAGCAGCTGTGGATGTTGAGTGCAACATGAAGATAGCCTTAGAGCTAAATGCAGACTACGTACCAAGCTTTAACCAGCCTTTTGCCCTTTTTCTAGTGTTTCATGATGTGCCTGTTGACACCATAGTTCTTTGCATTTAGACTGTAAATTCCTAACAGACTAAGTATCGGGGGTTGCATTCATTTTAGAACATCACTTAGCCCAGTGTCATGCAGACTGAAGCCTTTACAGATGCATTATTTTCTTGACTGAATATCAGTAACCTGAAGAGCTGCAGTATGCCCAGTTTTGTTATAAACTGGATTATGGTCCAAGTTATTTTGGCTAAAACATCAGTAGAAATTAGGAATAGCAAAGGTTTTGGGTCCCTCATGCCTCTGAGCAGGAGGCAAAGATCATGTGTACGTGAGCACATGCATAAGCATTGGAGTCAGGGTGAGCAAGTACTACAGTATGAGTGTTCCTTAATGCAGGGTTTGTCAAGACTGCAACCATGTATTATAGGAGAGTTGCAATTCATTCTTCTTTTGCCCACAGCTTTATTTTAATTTTGACCTGGTTCTGATTCCTTTCAGACTGATAAATATCCCCAAGGTTTCCTGAAAGATTGAACAACATTTTAGCAGCATGGCTTGGAGGAAAGATCATGGGCCTGGGAGACAGAAGACATGGATTTTAATCCTTGTTCTGCCTCCTGCCTGCTATGTGACATTGGGCAAATCGTTTAATTTCTCTATGTCCGAGTTCTCTAGTCTGCAAAATGGGGTTTCAGTACCTGTCTTCCACCAACAATTACTCTCCCTACTTCAAAGGCTTATTTGAAGGCTCCCTACCTCAGTAGCCTTTTGTGCCATTGATGTCAGTCTACTTGTTTTGTTTTGTTGCCTGCTTCCTCCTTCTAGCCTGTGAGCCCATTGTTCGGTAGGGATTGTTTCTAACTGTTGCCAAATTGTACCAACTGCTAAGGACAGTGCTCTGCACTCAATAAGCACTCAGTAAATGCAATTGAATGAATATGATTAAATGAATGAAGGCACATCTCCTCCAAGAGGGCTTCCTTGATTAAGCCCTCTTTCCCTTTTCTTCAGCTCCCTTCTACATCTCCCTGACTTGCTCCCTTTATTCATCCCCCATCCTAGCCTCATAGCATTTATGGACATGTCTGTAATTTATATTAATGCCTGTCTTCTCCTCTAGACTGTAAGCTCCTTGTGGGCAGGGAATGTGTCTGCTTTATTGTTTTATTGTATTCTCCCAAGTGCTCAGTAACAGTGCTCTGCATACAATAAGTGCTCAGTAAATATGATTGACTGACTGACTCTTACTTAGACATTAAGCCCTATGAGGGACCTGATGATCTTGTGTCTACTCCAGTGCTTAGTACAGTGGTCAGCACCTAATAAGCACTCAACAATTTCCACAAACATTATTTACTTATAATGATTGTAGTACTCCTCCACTTTCTGTTTGACAATGCTGACTAAGCTGGGTAGAGTTTTTTGCAAATTACTGAATATTGTTGTAAAAGGGTACTCGAGATTAAATATAGCAGTAGGGAAACAGCTTTGTTTAACTTGTCCTAAAGTGACAATTATTATGAGAATTGATCATGTACCTTGAACTTCTATATCATTTAACCAAAAATCTTGCTTTCCCATTGATTTCCTATATAATGCTTACTACAATTTAACACAATTTGTCTGCCAGAGAGTCACCAATCAGTACCTGCTGCTGAATTCCCTCTTGAGACTTAACTAAACAATTGGGAGCCCTGAGAATTTGAAGTTCCCTATAGAGTCCTTTAACTGTGACTTTGTAAAGTCCTGGCTTTGCCTTTTTCTTCCCTCTTTTGTAGTTCTGGTGCACTAGTTTGTAGGAAAGTCTGTTTTATCTCAGACCACCCTCCATAGAATTGATCTGAAAATTTCCTAGACAAGCTTTGAGAGGGGAGTTAATTTGGTGAAGGGCATAGTACTTGTGTGTGTGTGTGTGTGTGTGTGTTGTGTGTTTTTTCCCTACTCTAGGTTAATTTGAAGAAAGTGACAATAATGGAATAACCTTATGAGGACATCGCGACCATGGTCTTTGGTAAGTGACTTGGATGGCCTCACTTTAACTGGTCAGTACTGTGGTATTTGGGCCGTCGCAGCTCTCTGCTTCTTGTTGGCCAAAGCCCCAAGATAAATTCTGGCTTGCCCAGAACCTGCACTGTGTGTATGCCAGTTTGGCCCAGTGAAGAGAGAGTGAAGTGCCATGGGACTTGAATTAGGTTTCTGGTGTGACCTCCAGCACAGTTTGTGACCTTGGGCAACTAACTTCTGCACCTCTGTTTTGTTGTACACTTTCTTAAGCACTCAGTATAGTGCTCTGCATCCATTAAGTGTTCAATAAATACCACTGATTGAGTGGCTCAGCCTCAGGTTCTTCACTAGTGAGATGGAAGCAGTACCATCTTTCTTAGCCTCCACCAACCTCTCTAAGGATTTGGAAAAAAAGGGTGGCTTTTTGCTCTATCAATAAATTATATTTATACTGTGTGTAGAGCAGCGTACTCAACAATTGAGCAGTACAGTACATCAGAATTGGTAGACACGTTTTCCCCATCCACGAGGAGATTACAGTCTAGAAACAGAAGCAAGTATTGAAATGAATCATGGCTACCTTCATAAGAGCTGTGGTGGTGAGGGTGGGGTTGAATATCAAGAGTGCTTAAAAGGTACAGATTCGAGTGTATTCATAGTGCAGAAGAGAAAGGGCGTAGAGGAAATGAGGGCTTACATGGGGAAAGCCTCTTGGAGATTATTTTAAAGAGGCCTTGAAGTTGAGGAAAGTGGCAGTCTGTTGTATATGAAAGGGGAAGGAGTTTCTGGGCCAGAAGCAAAGTGTGCTGGCTGGTTTGTAGTAGGAAATCAAAAAAGTAAGTTTGGAGGGGATAAACTCATTGAGTGCTTTAAAGTTGTTGGAAAAGAGTTTCTGTTTGATGAGGTAGGTGGGAAACCTTTGGAGGTTCTTGAAGAATTGAAGAATTGGGAGATATGCAATGAACTTTTATTGGAAAAATGATCTGGGCAAGATAGAGTGGAGCAAGATAGAAGGCAGAGAGATCAGCAAGGGGGCTTATGCAGTAGTAAGGGTAAAATATGATACGAACTTGGATCATTGAAATAATAATGTTGGTATTTGTTAAGCGCTTACTATGTGCAGAGCACTGTTCTAAGCGCTGGGGTAGACACAGGGGAATCAGGTTGTCCCACGTGGGCTCATAGTCTTAATCCCCATTTTACAGATGAGGTAACTGAGGCACAGAGAAGTGAAGTGACTTGCCCACAGTCACACAGCTGACAAGTGGCAGAGCTGGGATTCAAACCCATGACCTAATAATAATGTTGGTATTTATTAAGTGCTTACTATGTGCCAAGCACTGTTCTAAGCGCTGGGGTAGACATAGGGGAATCAGGTTGTCCCACATGGGGGCTCACAGTCTTAATCCCCATTTTACAGATGAGGTAACTGAGGCCCAGAGAAGTTAAGTGACTTGCCCACAGTCACACAGCTGACAAGTGGCCGAGCCAGGATTCGAACTCATGACCTCTGACTCCAAAGCCCGTGCTCTTTCCACTGAGCCACACTGCTTCTTGGCTCTATAGCCCGGGCTCTTTCCACTGAGCCACGGATGGTTGCGAAGGGGTGGATTTTAGTGATGTTTTGAAGGTACAGCTGACAGGATTTGGTGATAGATTGAATCTGTGTGTTGCTTGTTATTGGGAGTTTCTCAGCAATTCACTTTGTCTCACTGGCCTCCTTCTCCACCTCCATATCTATACCCTGATGCTGTTGCCACTTTTTAAACCACTGCCAACTCTCTGTGGTTTTGCTGAGGGGGAGGGAGGGAGTGGGTGGTGACTTTGTCCAACTGAGAGGTCAGTTTGGCGCTGTTCCCCATGGTTTGGGATGAGGGCCAGCTTGAGGGGGTAAGCAAGTAATGCGGCCACTTTAGGCAGCCTTAACGGAGAGCATCTGCGGGTCAGTGGTGGGTGAAAATTTGAAAGTGCCCAGCCTCCCCCTGCTAGTATAGGAAGCAGCAACCTGTGAACATCAATCAGTCCATCAGTGGTATATTTTGAGTACTTACTGTGTGCAGAGCACTATACTTAGCACTTAGGAGAGTACAATATAACAGTTTGTAAATGCATTTCCTGCCCACAATGAACTTACAGTCTAGAGGAGCTTACAGGGCCTGGGGAGAGAATGCCATAGTTCAGGAACCAGCGATTAGGGGCATGGAACCCTCTGTAGATACAATCTGCATCCAGGGATTTGGGAAGATTTGGGTGGCTTGGGTGTGATGACATACAGAATGGGAGGGGCAGCTAATTTTTCACTATTTCAGATAGTTCAGGTGCCTGAAGCCAGGGCCCATAGACTATAGAAGGAGATCTGACGAGACTGAGCTAAATGATCTCCTGGCCTTCTTCTGATCTGCCAGGGATCAAAGGTAATCAAGAGCCTCTCTACAGTTCACCTAGCCTAGTCCAGGAGTCCTGCCCCATCCTTGCCTAATCAGTTCAATTCTATAGGGCCCCAGCCCCAGGCCCAACCTTCAAGGGCCCTTGCTTACTCAGTCAACCCAGAATAGGCCACATCCTCTTCTCCTGCTTGGACTGTAAGAATCCGGTATTTGTTAGGTTCTAACTATGTGCTAGGAACTGTATTAAGCACTGGGGTGCATTCAAGCAAATTGGGCCAGACTTGGTCCCTCTCCCATGTGGGGTTCAGAGTCTAAAACTCCCCATTTTACACATGAGATAACTGAGGCAGAGGGAATTGAAGTGACTTGCCCAAGACTACATATCAGAAAAGTTGCAGGCCTGGGATTGGAATCCATGACCTTCTGACTTCCAGGCTCTGGTCTCCCCACTACGCACAGATGAAGGAACTGAAGCACTGAGAACTGAGGTGACTTCCCCAAGGTCACTAAGCGGTTAAATGGCAAAGTCAGGCTGAGGTCTCAAGTCCTTCTGATTCCCAGGCCTGTGCTTTATCCACTAGACCATGCTGCTTGATCAGTCTGGGGTCTTTTCAGACCAGGGAGTCCTTCCTAAAAATCAAGTTGTCTTGTTATGAACCAGGGCTAGATTCTTCGGAATTAATGCATTGATAATTTGTCCTATACACCTATACTATGCAGAGCAGCAACCTAAGCACTTAGGAGAACACAATAATTGGAAGATCCAATTCATGCTCAAAAATTTCAGTCTAATGCGGGGACGCTGGTGGATTCAAAGTATTTACAATAGTAGGAGTGGGATAAAATACAGAGATTCTTCTAACTAATTGTACTATAATTGTTTTAGGATTAAAGATTTGGTATTCATCCATCCATCCATCCATCCATCCATCCATCCATCCATCCATCCATCCATCCATCCATCCATCCATCCATCCATCCAATAGTATTTATTGAGCACTTATTATGTGCAAAACATCCATTCATCCATCCATCCGTCCGTCCATCCATCCATCCATCCATCCATCCATCCATCCATCCATCCATCCATCCATCCATCCATCCATCCATCTTTATTGAGTGCTTACTGTGTGCTGAGCACTGTACTAAGCTCTAGTAAAGTACAATACAGCAATAAAAAGAGACAATCCCTGCCCATAATGGGCTTACAGTCTGGGGGTGGTGGGAGACAGACATCGAAACAAGTAAACAGGCATCAGTATAAATAAATATAATTATATATACATATTTTCATAAGTGCAGTGGAGTGGGAGAGGAGGGGAAGAGCAAAGGGAGCCAGTTGAGGTGATACAGAAGTAGGGGGAGCTGAAGAAAAGGAGTTTTAGTCTGGGAAGGCCTCTTAGAGGAGATGTTCCTTCAGTAATGCTTTGAAGGGAGAAGAGTGATTGTTTGGCACATATGAGGAGGGAGGGAGTTTCAGGCCAGAGATGGGATGTGGGCCAGGGTTCAATGGCGAGACATGGGAGATCGAGGAACAATGAGAAGGTTAACATTTGAGGAGTAGAGTGTGCAAACCTGAATGTAGAAGGAGAGAAGGGAGGTGAGGTGGATTTGATTTGAATGATCCATGGGCAATTCAACCTTCTACTCTGGGCATCACTCAGTTGTTTTTGTTGCTATTGCATGTTAATTGCTAACTGTTCTTAGTGCTGCTTTTACCTCACTGACCTCAATGTGACCTTTCAATTCCCTTGCTCCCAGCTGCCCATCCCAGTCCTCACCTTCCCCTTCCCTTCTCCCACCAAACTCTTTCCCTCCCCTTGTTCTGCCCCAACCCCTACTCCCCACCCCCTCCCTAGATTCCCTCTGTTCCAGCGCCGTCCCCCCTACCCCACTTCGGCAGGCCCCCGCCATACCCCTTCCTTCCAACCCCTTCCCTCCCCTCCCCCCTGCACCCATCCCATCCCTGTCCTTCTGTCTCAGCGCCTCAACTCGTCACCTCATCCAGGCCCCTGCCAACTCATTCCTATCCAAATCCTCCCTATTCCCAGCATCCCTCCCCCCCACATCTTTCCTCTAATGCTGCTGCCAGGTGTGGCCTATGGAACCCCCACTCTATTAGGGGTAAACTCCCCTTCATCCTTGACCTGTTCCTTTCCCGTTCTCTCTTCCTCCTCGCCATCACTGGAACTTAGCTCACCCCTGATGACACAGTCTCTTCTGCTGCTATACCCAGCAGAGGCCTCTTCTTCTCCCACTCCCCAAGACTCACCGGGAAAGGAGGAGACGTCGGCTTCCTTTTTGAACCCCAATTCCGCTTCTGTACTATCCCTCCCCCACCTTCCCTTCCCTTCCCCTCCTTCAAAGCCATTCGCTTTTATCACCCCCTCCAGATTCTTGTAGCTGTCATCTACCACCACCCTGGTCCCACCTCCAACTTCTTTAACCACCTTGACACCTTTCTCACCTTACTTCTGTCCTTCTCCCTCCCCACTCTGATCCTTGGAGACTTCAACATACAGATGGATGTACCTGGTGACTCCTCTGCTGCCCACGTTCTATCACTCCTTGACTCCACCAACCTCCTGCTCCACCCCACCTCACCCACTCATGAACTTGGTCACACCCTCGAGCTCATCATCTCTAACTGCTGTACTATCTCCACCCTCACCAACTCTGAAATATGTCTCTCTGACCAACCCTCTCCCCTACTTTCCCATCCTTCCCTGCAGTATCCTCAGAGGAGATCTCCTCCCTCCTCGCAAGTGCCACCCCCTCCACCTGCGCCTCGGACCCCATTCCCTCTCACCTTATTAAAACCATCGCCCCTGCCCTCCTACCTTCCTTAACTTCTATTTTTAACCACTCAATCTCCAATGGCTCCTTCCCCTCTGCCTTCAAACATGCCCACGTCTCCCCCATCCTAAAAAAACCCGCTCTTGACCCCACTTCCCCCTCCAGTTATCGCCCTATCTCCCTACTACCCTTCCTTTCCAAAATCCTAGAACGAGTCGTCTACAGTCTATGCTTAGAATTTCTTAACTCCCATTCTCTCCTAGACTCCCTCCAATCTGGCTTCCGTCCCCTCCACTCTACCGAGACTGCTCTCTCTAAGGTCACCCATGACCTCCTTCTTGCCAAATCCAATGGCTCCTACTCCATTCTAATCCTCCTTGACCTCTCTGCTGCCTTTGACACCGTCGACCATCCCCTCCTTCTCCATACCTTATCTCACCTTGGCTTCACGGACTCTGTCCTCTCCTGGTTCTCCTCTTACCTCTCTGGCCGGTCATTCTCGGTCTCCTTCGCTGGAGCCTCCTCCCCCTCCCATCCTTTAACTGTTGGAGTTCCTCAAGGGTCAGTTCTTGGCCCTCTTCTGTTCTCCATTTACACTCACTCCCTCGGTGAACTCATTCGCTCTCACAGCTTTGACTACCATCTCTACGCAGATGACACGCAGATCTACGTTTCCGCCCCTGTCCTCTCCCCCTCCCTTCAGGCTCGCATCTCCTCCTGCCTCCAGGATGTCTCCACCTGGATGTCGGCCTGCCACCTAAAACTCAACATGAGCAAGACAGAGCTCCTCATCTTCCCTCCCAAACCCGGTCCTCTCCCAGACTTCTCTATCACCGTCGATGGCATGACCATCCTTCCTGTCTCTCAGGCCCGCAATCTCAGTGTCATCCTTGACTCGTCTCTCTCGTTCACCCCACACATCCTATCCATTACCAAGACCTGCCGGTTTCACCTCTATAATATCGCCAAGATCCGCCCTTTCCTCTCCACCCAAACGGCTACCTTACTGTTACAGGCTCTCGTTATATCCCAGCTAGACTACTGTGTCAGCCTTCTCTCTGACCTCCCTTCCTCCTCTCTCGCCCCGCTCCGGTCTATTCTTCACTCCGCTGCCCGGCTCATCTTCCTGCAGAAACGATCTGGGCATGTCACTCCCCTTCTTAAACAACTCCAGTGGTTGCCTATCAACCTCTGCTCCAAACAAAAACTCCTCACACTAGGCTTTGAGGCTCTCCATCACCTTGCCCCTTCCTACCTCTCCTCCCTTCTCTCTTTCTACCACCCACCCTGCACGCTCCGCTCCTCTGCCGCCCACCTCCTCACCGTCCCTCGGTCTCGCCTATCCCGCTGTCGACCCCTGGGCCACGTCCTCCCGCAGTCCTGGAACGCCCTCCCTCCTCACCTCCGCCAAACTGATTCTCTTTCCCTCTTCAAAACCCTACTTAAAACTCACCTCCTCCAAGAGGCCTTCCCAGACTGAGCTCCTCTTCTCCCTCTACTCCCTCTGCCACCCCCCCCATACCTCTCCGCAGCTAAACCCTCTTTTTCCCCTTTTCCCTCTGCTCCTCCACCTCTCCCTTCCCATCCCCACAGCACTGTACTCGTCCGCTCAACTGTATATATTTTCATTACCCTATTTATTTTGTTAATGAATTGTACATCGGCTTGATTCTATTTAGTTGCCATTGTTTTTACGAGATGTTCTTCCCCTTGACTCTATTTATTGCCATTGTTCTTGTCTGTCCATCTCCCCCGATTAGACTGTAAGACCGTCAAATGGCAGGGACTCTCTATCTGTTGCCGACTTGTTCATCCCAAGCGCTTAGTACAGTGCTCTGCACATAGTAAGTGCTCAATAAATACTATTGAATGAATGAATGAACCTTTCATTTGCCTCCTCACTCAAATTCTCCCTTCCTGTATATCTGAATTATTCCTCTACAGAGACCTCTGTTCTCTCAACCCCATCCATCTCTCTCAGCACATCACACCCCACCTTTCATTCATTCATTCAATAGTATTTATTGAGCACTTACTATGTGCAAAGCACTGTACTACTAAGCACTTGGAATGAACAAGTCGGCAACAGATAGAGACAGTCCCTGCCCTTTGACGGGTTTACAGTCTAATCGGGGGAGACAGACAGACAGACAAGAACAATGGCAATAAATGGAGTCAAGGGGAAGAACATCTCATAGGAACAATGGCAGCTAAATGGAATCAAGGCGATGTACATTTCATTAACAAAATAAATAGGGTAATGAAAATATATACAGTTGAGCAGACGAGTACAATGCTGAGGGGATGGGAAGGGAGGGGGGAGGAGCAGAGGGAAATGGGGGGAAAAGAGGGTTAAGCTGTGGAGAGGTGAAGGGGGGTGGTAGAGGGAGTAGAGGGAGAAGGGGAGCTCAGTCTGGGAAGGACTCTTGGAGGAGGTGAGTTTTAAGTAGGGTTTTGAAGAGGGGAAGAGAATTAGTTTGGCGGAGGTGAGGAGGGAGGGCATTCCAGGACCGCGGGAGAATGTGGCCCAGGGGTCGACAGCGGGATAGATGAGACTGAGGGACGGTGAGGAGGTGGGCGGCAGAGGAGCGGAGCATGCGGGGTGGGCAGTAGAAGGAGAGAAGGGAGGAGAGGTAGGAAGGGGCAAGGTGATGTAGAGCCTTGAAACCTAAGGTGAGGAGTTTTTGTTTGGAGTGGAGGTTGATAGGCAACCACTGGAGGTGTTTAAGAAGGAGAGTGACATGCCCTATGCACTCTACCCACTCTTGATGACCAAATTGGTGCTCTCAACTCTATCCTCTCTACTCAACTCAACTCACTCACTCCCTATCCATTTGTCACTCTCACACCACTAACCTAAAACCTAAAGCACTGGATCACTGCCACTGCCTGCCTCCTTCACTCTTATGCTCGAGCTGCTGAACGCAGCTGGCCGAAGTCTAAACACGAGACCACCCTATTAACTTTCAATTTACCCTTTCTTGCCTTAACTCTGTCCTCTGCTCTGCCAGACAAAACTATTTCTTTTCCCTTATTGACACCCATGCCCATCACCCCTGTCAGCTGTTCCAGACATTTAACTCCCTCCTCAGGCCCCCTCCTCCCCCTCCTCCGACCTCATTCTCCCCCTCCTCCATCCCTCACTCCCAACAATCTGGCCACCTACTTCTTTAGGAAGATTTACACCATCATATCTGAGCTTCCCAAAGCTACCCTTCCCTTCTCCATTCCCCTGGTCTCGACTCCCTCTTCTACTTTCCCATCTTCCTAGCAGTATCTTCAGAGGAGATTTCCTCCCTCCTCTCAAATGCCACCCCTCCACCTGTGCTTCTGATCCTTCTCCCTGTCACCTTATAAAAACTCTCACCCCTTCCCTCCTCCCATCCTTAGCTTCCACTTCCAACCGCTCACTCTCCAACATCTTCTTCCCTTCTTCATTCGAACATGCCCACACGACCCCATCCTAAAAAAACTTCCCTTGACCTCACTGCCCCCTCCAGTTATTGCCCCATCTCCTCCTACCTTTCCTATCCAAACTCCTAGAGCAAGTTGTCTACACCTACTGCCTCGAATTCCTCCCCTCCACCTCTCTCCTGTACTCCCTCTAATCTGGCTTCTGTCCCCTCCACTGCACCAAAAATGCCCTCTCAAAGTTCACCAGTGACTTCCTTCTTGCCAAATCCAATGGCTTCTACTCTATCCTAATTCTCCTCCACCTCTCAGTTGCCTGTGACACTGTCAATCACCCCCTTCTCCTCAGCATGTTATCTAACCTTGGCTTCATGGACTCTGTCCTCTCCCTTTTCTCTACATATCTCTCTGGCCATTCAATCTCAGTCTTCTTCATGGGCTCTTCCTTCCTGTCCCATCCTCTTTCTATAAGGGTTCCTCAAGGATCTGTTCTTGGTTCCCTTCTGTTCACCATCTACACTCCCTCTTGATGAACTCATTCGCTCCCATGGCTTCAACTATCATCTCTATGCAGATGATACCCAAATCTACATCTACTTCTCTGTTCTTTTTCTCTTCCTCCAGGCTCATATCTCCTCCTGCCTTCAGGACATCTCCACCTGGGAATCCACCCACCACCTAAAACTCAAAATGTCTAAGACTGAGTTCCTTATTTTACCAGCCAAACCCTGCCTTCTCCCTGACTTTCCCATCACTGGGGATGACACTACCATACTTCCCATCTCACAAGCCTACAACAATTGTGTCAACCTTGACTCCACTCTCTCATTCACCCCACACATCCAAACCATCACCAGCACCTGCCAGTCTCATCTTCACAATTTTGCCAAGATCCACCCTTTCTTCTCCATCCAAATTGCTACCTTGCTGGTACAAACTCTCATAATATCCCAACTGGATTATTGTGTTAACCTCCTCTCTGATCTCCCTTCCTTCTGTGTCATCCCACGCCCGTCTATTCTTCATTCCTCTGACCAAATCATCTTCCTACAGAAACACTCTGGGCATGTCACTCCTCTCCATGAAAAACACTGGTTTTAAGCTGTTTATCACTCATACCTCACTGGGGTGAATGGAGCACCTCACTTGCAGCCACTTTCCGCCCTTTCCTGCTTTCTCGGCTGAGTCTGTTCATTTCTGCACCAAGGTCTGGAAACCCTGTCATGCGATTGCCAGATCAGAATCGTTGCTCTGATAAATTCTGTTAACACAGATGAGGTACCTGAGGCACAGAAAAGTGAAGTGACTTGCCTAATGTCACACACCAGACAAGTGACAGAGCCGGAATTAGAACCCATTACTCCCAAACCAGTTCCTCAAGCAAGGGTTTTTTAGGATGGGGGAGGTGTTGGAATGATTGAAGGCTATGGAGAAGTCATTGGAGGATGAGCTGTTGAAGATGGTAGTTAAGAAGGGTAGTGGTGAGTGAGTGGTGGTAGAGGTGCAAAGAAATTGGCACTTGAGAGGAGGCAGGAGATTTCCTTTGAAGATACTGCTGGGAAGGATAGGAAAGTTGAAAAAGGGCCTGAAAGGATTCATTCATTCAATAGTATTTACTGAGCACCTAATGTGTGCAGAGCATTGTACTAAGCACTTGGAATGGAGGATGGAGGAGGGGGAGGCGTGATTTTGGGGAGCTCAGACCTGATGGTGTTAATTGTTTTAATGAAGTACATGGCCAGATTGTTGGGGGCGAGCAATTGGGGGGGTGGTTGGAGGAGGGCGGAGAAGGAGGGGGACAGTCAGGGGGCCTGAGGAGGCAGTTAAATGTCTGGCACCACTGACTTGGGTGATGGGCATGGGAGTCAGTAAGGGATGAGACATAGTTTTGTTGGGTAGAGGAGAGGGCAGAGTTTAAGGCAAGAAAGGACAAAGTTGAAGAGGACAAGTTGGCCTGATGTTTAGATTTCTGCCAGCAGCATTCAATGGCTTGAGCATAAGAGTGAAGGCAGCAGAAAGTGCAGGTGATCCAGGGCTCTGGGTTAATGGTGCGAGAATGAAAAAGGGCTACGGGATCGAGTGAGTGGAGTACAGAGGGTGATGTTAAGAAGGTCTATTTAGTCAACAACAGTGGATATACTGAGTATAGAGGCTAGGAGAGATGTGATGCACTGAGAGAGATGGTTGAGGTCGACAGAGAAGAGGTCTCTTTGGGGAGTAAAGAGAATTATGCAGAGGAGTGTAAGAGAGGACCTAAGTGAGAAAGTTGCGGTCAGAAGGATTTCAGAGTTGGTGAGGGTAGAGAAGCAGCATGGCTCAGTGGAAAGAGCACAGGCTTGGGAGTCAGAGGTCATGGGACTCTCCCTGCTCCACCACCTGCCAGCTGTGTGATTTTGGGCAAGCCACTTTACTTCTCTGGGCCTCAGTTACCTCATCTGTAAAATGGGGATTAAGATTGTGAAGCCCTACATGGGACAACCTGATTACCTTTGTATCTACCCCAGTGCTTAGAACAGTGCTTGGCATATAGGAAGTACTCAACAAATATCATTATTATTATATACAAGATCGGGCAGAGGATCCATCCATGAGAAAGTGAGGCCCAGCCACAGGCCCTACCCAGGCACTACAGAAGGGGAGATCTCATTGCCCTCCAGCGTGTCGGAGGAGGGCTTCCGGTGCCCCAGCATCCACTGGGGCTGGGAATGCTGGGAATACACTGCTGTATTCTATAAATAGAATTTTTTAAACTTCTATAAAATAGGATTTTATAAATAGAATGCTGTACCATGAAGTACAGTACTTTGTACAGAGTAAGTGCTCAATAAATAAGATCGAATGAATGAAGGAGTAATTCTCATCCTTCAACTCAAGAGCAGTTAGAGGGAAAAAAATAATTCAATTATTACAGTTTAGTATGGGGCAGGCATTCAATCAAGCCTCTTTAGCGATCCTCTTTTACGCAGAAAGAAAGACCCTAACTTGTCCCACCTGATTAACTTGTACCTACCCAAGCCATTAGAGCAGTGCTTGGTGCTTAACTAGTGCCATAATTATTATTGTTCCCACTGTTTCCGGTGCTTATTTACTTCCACAGGTAGAGTCAGGGTCTTCAGGCTGCCTGGAATTAATTTGACGTTGCTGCTGGGTCTCCTCCCCTGACTCTGAGCCGGTCCTGTTATGTTGCATTATCTCAACTCCCTGACAGCTCCCAACAGCTAAAATTTCAGTTATTACATCAACTCATTTTTCTGAAGTGTTTCCTGATTATCTGAGGGTTAGGCTAAGGGAAACTATGATCTGAGATGCTATTTACTTTGGAAGAACTCCTATTAGAAACGAAACTGTATAGGAAGCAGCATAGCCTACAAGTCCCAGCTCTTTCGCTTCCCTGCTTTGTAACTTTTGGGTAAGTCAGTTCACTTCTCTGTGGCTTATCTACCTCCTCTTTAAAATGGGGATTAAGACTGTGAGCTCCATGTGGGACTGTGACCAACCTGATGATCTTGTATCTACCCATTGATGATGATGATGTGTCTAACCCAGTACTTAGTACAGTTCCTGACACATAGTAAATCCTTAAAAATTATCATGATTAAATACCAGGGCTAAAAGGGAAGGGAGAAGCAGCATGGCTTTGTGGAAGAACTGGCCTGGGACTCAGAAGACCTGGGTTCTAATCCCAGCTCCATCACATGTCTGCTGTATGACCTTGGGCCAATCACTTCACTTCTCGGTCTCAATCCTCTGACTCCCAGGCCTGTTCCGTTTCCACTAGGCCATGCTGCTTCTCAACCTGATAAACTTGTATCTACCCCAGTGCTTAAAACAGTACTTGATAATTAATTAGTAAAACAATTAATCAGTGTATTTATTGAGTGCTTACTATACTCAAGGCACTGTATTAAGTGTTTGAGAGAGTACAGTGCAACAAAAGTACATGTTCCTTGCCCATAGTGAGCTTACAGTCTATAGAGGCAGACAATTATTAATATAAATAAGTACTCCATGGTAGGGGCTAAACAAATTCCATAAAAAACCCCCACAAAGCGTATTCTCTCTCTTTCTCTCTCCTCAAGAGCTTAATTGAAATCTGGAAATGAAGGTAAAGAAGTGTTCTGATGCACCCTATGGTGGACACAACCTTTTAGTAGTATAGCCCAAGACAGTAAACTTTTAGCTCATTTCCTGGGCAAGGAGTTCTGGATAGCTAGCAAGGCCCTGGCTCCTGCTCTGAGACTTCCAGCTTTGTAACGCAAACCTCACAACTGACATATAGAAGAAGAGAGCTGGGGTGATCAAATGAGTGGAAATGGGTCTGCTAATTCTGTTGTATTGTATTAGCCCAAAATCTTAGTACATTGCTCTGCACATAGTAAGCACCCAGTAAATTCCACAGGTCAATTGACTGATTTACTGAGGGGGTTAAGAATGAATGAATTGACCTGATGTAGGCCTTGAGGAAATAGGCCCACATGCAGCCATCTCCAAGAGAGGCAGGACAAATGCAAGCTTATGAAATGGATTTGGCTCCAGTTCCTTCTGCATTTCAAGGGGATCCTTTTTAGGTTCACAGGGGAAATATGAATAGAAGTCTGCCCACTCCATTCGATAAGGAAGGAGTTTGTGGATGATGACCATTTTAGGAATAGAAAATCCTCCAAAGCATAATTTATATTTTTGTTTTTAAGATTATGATTATTCATTCAATAGTATTTATTGAGCGCTTACTATGTGCAGAGCACTGTACTAAGCACTTGGAATGAACAAGTCAGCAACAGATAGAGACAGTCCCTGCTGATTGATGGGCTTACAGTCTAATCGGGGGGGACAGACAGACATGAACAATGGCAATAAATAGAGTCAACGGGAAGAACATCTCATAAAAACAATGGCAACTAAATAGAATCAAGGCGATATACAATTCATTAACAAAATAAATAGGGTAATGAAAATATGTACAGTTGAGCAGACGAGTACAGTGCTGAGGGGATGGGAAGGGAGAGGGGGAGGAGCAGAGGGAAATGGGGGGAAAAGAGGGTTAAGCTGCAGAGAGGTGAAGGGGGGTGGTAGAGGGAGTAGAGGGAGAAGGGGAGCTCAGTCTGGGAAGGCCTCTTGGAGGAGGTGAGTTTTAAGTAGGGTTTTGAAGAGGGGAAGAGAATTAGTATGGCGGAGGTGAGGAGGGAGGGTGTTCCAGGACCGCGGGAGGATGTGGCCCAGGGGTCGACGGCAGGATAGGTGAGACTGAGGGACGGTGAGGAGGTGGGCGGCAGAGAAGCGGAGCATGCGGGGTGGGCAGTAGAAAGAGAGAAGGGAGGAGAGGTAGGAAGGGGCAAGGTGATGTAGAGCCTTGAAACCTAGAGTGAGGAGTTTTTGTTTGGAGCGGAGGTTGATAGGCAACCACTGGAGTTGTTTAAGAAGGGGAGTGACATGCCCAGATCGTTTCTGCAGGAAGAGGAGCTGGGCAGAGGAGTGAAGAATAGACTGGAGCGGGGTGAGAGAGTAGAAAGGGAGATCAGAGAGAAGACTGACATAGTAGTCTAGCCAGGAAATAACGAGAGCCTGTAGCAGTAAGGTAGCCGTTTGGGTGGAGAGGAAAGGGTGGATCTTGGCGATATGATATGATATGGTGATATGATATGATTAAATGTTCAAGAAAGAGGAACTTTTCCAATATTGTTAAAGACATCTTTATTTTATTTCTGATGTTACTGTTCTTGTCCACCTGTCTCCCCCGATTAGACCTTCGATTAGAGAAGCAGCGTGGCTCAGTGGAAAGAGCACGGGCTTTGGAATCAGGGCTCATGAGTTCGAATCCCAGCTCTGCCACTTGTCAGCTGTGTGACTGTGGTCAAGTCACTTAACTTCTCTATGTCTCAGTTCCCTCATCTGTAAAATGGGGATTAAGACTGTGAGCTCCACGTGGCACAACCTGATTCCCCTGTGTCTACCCCAGTGCTTAGAACAGTGCTCGGCACATAGTAAGCGCTTAACAAATACCAACATTATTATTATTATTACCTTAAGCCTGTCAAAGGGCAGGGACTGTCTCTATCTGTTACCAATTTGTACATTCCAAACGCTTAGTACAGTGCTCTGCACATAGTAAGCTCTCAATAATACTGTTGAATGAATGAATGAATGAATAAAAATGTGGATTCATTGCTGACTAACATACTTTCCAAGTTCCCATAACAAGAACTTCCATTTTTTCACTAATCAGGGCTTTGCTTCTTAAATATTGCTTCTTCCCATTTTGGGGAGCAACAGAAGTGTTGCTTAGAAATCTTCATGTGCAGGCAGCAGGTTGTCCCATCCACTTCCTGGATTAAAGCAAGCCACCACCTAGCAAAGAATACTGTATTGCAACTCTTTACTTACTCAACAAGTAGAAATGGCATTTATTAAAATTTATAACTAGACCCAAAGTTACTCTTTCAAGTGATAAGTTAAGAGTCTATAAGCATGACCTTGTGGATAAAGAACTGGTTTAGGAGTCATGGGTTCTAATTCAGGCTCTGTCACTTGTCTGGTGTGTGACATTGGGCAAGTCACTTCACTTTTCTGTGCTTCAGGTACCTCATCTGTGTTAACAGAATTTATCAGAGGAACGACTCTGATCTGGCAATTGCATGACAGGGTTTCCAGACCTTGGTGCAGAAATGAACAGACTCAGACTCAGATAGAATGGAGAAAGGATGGTCAGTCGTCCAGTACATCTGTAAAGTGGGAATTAAGACTGTGAACCCAGTGGCAGGAACTCTTGACTAGGTGATTGATCATCCTGTCTCCTTCCCATATTGTACTAGATGATTGACCATCCTGTCTCCGTTCTATCTCCTTCCAATATTGTACTAGACATCCTGTCTCCATTTAATCTCCTTCCTGTAGGAGATCAATCATTTTAAATTTGGGCAGTGATATGTCAATTACGTTACCTTATATGGACCACTCCTAAGAACCGGTTTTGATTGGAGGCTGGAGTATGGGCAACGCAAGGGGATTGGGTAGGATTTTGGGGGCGCTGGAAGAGTAGAATGCGGAAATGCTTGCAAATAAAGGTACCAGGTTAGGAGGGCTCGGGCCTGTTGGTCACTCGTACCCTGCTGGGGTGAACGGGCTTGCAGCCACTTTCCGCCCTTTCCTGCTCTCTTGGCTCGCTCTCTTGAATCCGTTCATTACTACACCAAGATCACGAAACCCTCTCCTGTGATAGCGAGATCAGAGTCATTTCTCTGATAAAATTCCATAACACTCTGTATAAGCCAATTTGCTGATATTCCTCCCAACACTTAGTACAGTGCCTGGCATGTAGTAAGTGCATAATAAATAACTATTACTATTACTAATAATAAAATTTAAATAATTATTAGTTTATAATATTTATAAATTATTATTGATAAAATAACATTCATTTAAATATATATTTTTTCTAAATTTTTATTTCCTGAAAAAGCGAAGTTTCACAGACCTCAAAATTTTCAGCAATTCCCTAAATCTCTGCTCTTCCTTATTGTATAATTGAACTGCTCTAAAGTCACTTCATTCTGGCATACATCTTGTCCTCAAAATGGATTTTGAGAAATCATGTTTAGGAAACACTCTAATGACAATGCAAGCTTTTGTTGTTCACCTTGCTGCATGTTAGAAGGAACTGCTTTATCACATGTGGGCACATGTGGTGATGGCATGCATGTGATGAGCCGTGTAGCCCTAATTTCCATGATGTGAGGTTTGCAAAAATGCAACCCCTCTGTTCTAGAAAAAATTTTTGCCCTTTAGCAGTTTTCAAATTTATTGATCATTATTGTATCTGTTAAGGTCTGTCAAGCACTTTTCCATGTGCAGGAGTAGATTCAAGACACTCAGATCAGTCCTTGTCCTGAATGGAGCACCTTGTCTAAGGGGAAGGGAGAACAGGCAACAAATTTATTGTACTTCTTCGATAGCAGTGATCAGAAACTGTCCATGCATGTTTCCTTACTTGTCAAAAAGCAAATTCATAGGAAATAATTGTATAAAAATGGGAAAAAGCGAGATAGTATTGTAGAAAGCAATATAAATGGCTTCGTACTTTTTTTTTAAAAAAAGGCAATTTCATAGTGAGATTCTGTGGACTGTTGAGAGTTTAGAAAACCTTTAGTTAAATGCAGTCATGTTTCTCTTTCAGTCAACTGGGCCTTTCTGCTTTCTTTATAGGCCTCATTTTGAATCAAACAATAATGCTGATTTTGTATCAAACAATAATGATAATAATAATAACTACTACTACGTAGTAGTAGTTTGTTAAATTTTTACTATGAGTCAAGCACAGTTTCAAGCGCTGGGATAGATACAAGGTACTTTTATGAGACGCAGTCCCTGTCCCACATGGATCTAGCAGCTTTAATCCCTACTTTGCAGATGAAGTAACTGAGGGCTAGAGAAGTTAAGTAACTTGCCCAAGGAGACAGAGGAGATAAGTGGGAGAATTGAGCTTAGGACTCAGGGTCACCTGTCTACCAATCCCATTCTCTTTCCACTAGATCACACTGCTTCTCATGTATTTGAATGGTAAATATACATACAACAATTTACAAAATCGTAGCTCTACAAATTCATGAATGTGGTTCTAGCAAAAGAGGAATCATATCAATTTGAGATCAAAAAATATGACAGCGTCAAGGGAGGGTAAACACAGTCTCTGTGAGCCATTACAGTTGGGCATCTTTCTATGTTTGGTGGGGATTAGCCTGTTTCCCTAGGGATTCAAGGAGACCTGGAAGGTGTTGGGGCACACTCAGAGGACGAGTAGTCCATTTATTCATTTATTCTCCTCCCACAGTCACCACTTGCTTGAATCCCAGACCTAGTATCCCTTAAATCCTAATCTACAACTTCTCCCCTGTTTTCTCCCCCTCCCTCCAGGCTAATATCTCCTCCTGCCTTCTGGATATCTCTACCTGGATGTCCACCCACCACCTAAAACTCAACATATCCAAGACTGAGCTCCTTATCTTCCCTCTCAAACCCTGTCCCCTCCCTTACCTTCCTGTCACTGTGGATGGCACTACCATCCTTCCAGTCTCACAGGCCCGCAACCTTGGAGTCATCCTATGTGGCACAGTGGAAATATCCCAGGTTTGGGAGTCAGAGGTTGTGGGTTCTAATCCCACCTCCCCCACTGATCATCTGTATGACTTTGGGCAAGTCACTTGACTTCTCTGTGCCTCAGTTCCCTCATCTGTAAATTGGGGATTGAGACAACCTCAACCTTATGGTATAACCTCATTACCTTGTATCTACCTCTGTGCTTAGAACAGTGCTTGGGACATAGTAAGTGCTTAACAAATTCAATCATTATTATTGTTATTATTATTATTCACCCCATTTATCCAATCTACCAGTGTCACCAGAACCTACCGGTGTCACCTTCACAACATCGCCAAGATCCACTCTTTCCTCTGCATCCAAACTGCTAGTTGCTGGTACAAGCTCTCAGAATATCCTGACTGGATTATTGCATCAGCCTCCTCTCTGATCTCCCATCCTACTGTCTCTCCGCACTTCAGTCTATATTTCATTCTGCTGCCCGGATCATCTTTCTACAGAAAACTCTGGGCGTCACTCCCCTCCTCAAAAACCTCCAGTGGATGCTATCAATCTTTGCATGAAACAAAAACTCCTCACTCTTGGCTTCAGAGCTCTCCATCATCTTGCCCACTCCTACCTCACCTCTCTTCTCTCCTTCTACAGCCCACATTGCACACTCCACTCCTTTACTGATAACCTCCTCACTGTGCCTTGTTCTTGCATGTCCTGCCATTGACCCTTGGCCCACTTCCTACTAATGACCAGGAATGCCCTCCCTCCTTTCATCTGCCAAACTAATTCTCTTTACCTCTTCAAATTTTGAGAGCTCACTTCTTCCAGGAGGCCTTCCCAGTCTGAGTCCTCCCTTTCCCTCTGCTCCTCCTCCCTTTCTCATTGCCCCTACTCCCTCCCTCTTTTCTACCCCTTTCCCCTCCCCATATAATTTGTGTATGTTTGTATATATTTAGTACTCTATTTTATTAATGATGTGTATTTATCTATGATTCTATTTAACTATTTTGATGTTGTTTTGCTTCTTGTTTTGTTTCGCTGTCTATATTCCCCTTTTAGACTGTGAGCTCATTGTTTGGCAGGGTTTATCTCTATCTGTTGCCAAATTGTACGTTCCAAGCACTTAGTACAGTGCTCTTCACACAGTAAGCACTCAATGAATTCATTTGAATGAATGAATGAATGAATGAATGAATGAAAGAATTAACTTAAATTGAATAAATTTGGCATGGTGCTTAGAATTTTGCCAGCAGCGTTCAGCAGCTCGAGTCTAAGAGTGAAGGAGGTGGACAGTGGTAGTGATCCAAGATTGTGAGTTAGTGGTTCGAGAACGATGAAGGGAAAGGGGAGCGAATGAGTTGATTTTAGAAGAGAGGGTAGAGATGAGAGCAGTAAAGAGGGTGAAGAGGATTGGGAGGTAAGGTGGGGTGTGATATGTTGAGAGAGATTGATGGGGCCGAGAGAGAAGAGATCTCTGTGGGGCAGTAAAACAGATTTATGGGGGGAGGATGTGAGAGGAGGCAGGTGAGAAGGTTATGGTCAAAGAGGGGGATTTCAGAGTTGGTGAGGGTGAAGGTAGTGCAGCAGTAAGTGATGATGAAATCAAGGGTTCAACCAAGTTGGCACATTTGTATATTTGTGTAATTTATTTATCTATTTATTTACATTAATGTTTGTCTCCCTTGTTGCGAGCTTGTTGTGGGCAGAGAATGTGTTTGATGTTATATTAGACTCTCTCAAGCATTTAGTAGGGTGCTTTGCACACAGTAAGAGCTCAATAAATACTACTATGAATAATAATAATAATGATGGACTTCCAAGAAATTGAGAGTTATTTGTTTAGCCTCTTTGCCAATGACTGAAAGATGAACTGGTGAATGGAAGTTGGCTACAAAGATTCCATTTTATATGCACAATTTAGAGTGGCAGACAATTAAAGGTCATGAAGACCTAGGAAAGTGACTTCAACTTTAAAACTCTCCTCCATCCTCCCACTTCTTCATCTCAGGACCTTCAAATTTGTTCCAACTATTTCTGCAGCCTTGGAAAAGCATTGCCCAGTGGCATCTGAATTTCATGCCTTGATCCAAATAAATATCACCATCAGAAATGGTGTCTGCAATCTTTCATGGATGATTTTGGAGAAATTGAATGAGACTTTATAGAGATTTAGTGTCATGTTTTCATGCCACAGGGATGCCTCTTGATACGAGATCAAACTTACCCTTCAAGTCCCATCACAAATCCTTCCCCCACTCAATGTCTTATAGTAAAACTTAACATTATGCCTGTGAGGTTTTCTGAAGACCATGTTGATCATGAGATCTTTTCAAGGCCATTCTCCGTCTGCACTCACTCTTTTGGGGATCTCATCACCACCTCCAAGTGGATGATTCCCTAAGTTACTTCATTAGCCCCAACCTTGCTTCTTCTCTGCAACCTTGAGTCTCTTTCAACTTCCAGACCTCTCTCTGTTGATGTCGCTAACACCTCAAGATCAATGTGTCCAAAACCGAACTCTGCATCTTCCCTCCCAAATCATCTCTTCCTAACTTTCTTAGCACTGTTGACAACACCACCATCTTCCCTGTCTCTTTGGCTTAGAACCTTGGCATAATTTTCAGTTCCACCCATTCTTTCAGCTCTCGTGTTCAATCACTCACAAAATCCTGCTGTATAAATTTGTAATTTATTTTGCTGTCTGTCTTTCTCTAGACTATAAGGTCCTTGTGGCAGGGAGCATATTTATTAACTCTATTATGGTGCAGTTCCTGGCACATACCACAGTTATTAATTATTTTTATTAGTGTACTCTCCCAAGTGCTTAGTATAGTTCTCTACACATAGTAAGTACTCAATAAATACACTTGATTGATTGATTGACAACAACCCAGAATCTGTTTCTTCTATCCAAACTGCCACCACACTAAGCATGTCCAGGAACTTGTCGTATCCCGACTTGATTACTGCGTCAACCTCCTCATGTAACTACTTGCCTCCAGCCTTTCTCCTCTATGGATCTTTTTCTAAAGCATCATTCTCTGCAGTGTCCCCACTCCTCAAAAACCTGTTTTGGCTTCCCGTCTGTATGTAGGTGTCGGCCTAGCACAAGAACATTGTATTCAAGAAGGAAAATATAGGGTTAACCAGAGGTATGTGGAGTGTTGTACCTAGTGCTGTCCACATCCTGGGGGGCCCAACACACAGATTATGTGTCTTGACCTGTTCCCGCTCCCTCCTCCTCCTCACCATTACAGAAATCTGGCTCACTCCCAACCACATGGTCTCCCTGGCTGCTCTCTCAAGCAAAGGGCTTTTCTTCTCCCACACCCCCAGACTCACTGGGAAAGGAAGAGGTGTTGGCTTCCCTCTCATGTCCCAGTGCCATTTCACACCATCTCGTCCCCCTTCCCTTTCTTTCCGCCCCTTTGAAGCCCATATCGTCGGCCTCTACCACCCTCTCCAGATTCTTGTAGCCATCTACTGCCTCCTGGTCCCACTTCCAACTTCTTTAAACCATTTTAACCCCTATCTCACCTGCCTTCTCTTTTTCTGCAGGCCTGCTTTGATCCTTGGAGACTTCAAAATCCACATAGATGAACTCGGTGACCCCTCTGCTGCCTGCCTTCTATCACTCCTCAGCTATACCGGCCTACTGCTCCAGTCCACCTCTCCCACCCACCATCATGGACACACACTCGATCTCATCATCTCTAACCGTTTTACAATCTCCACTCTCAATAACTCTGAAATCCTTCTCTCTGACCACAACCTTCTTACTTGCCTCATCTCCCACACAACTCCTCCCTGGAAATCTGTATTATTCCTCCACAGAGATCTCCTCTTTCTCAACTCCATCCATTTCTCTCAGAGCATCACACCCCACCTAGTTTCCATATCCATTCTACCTACTCTTGATGTCCAGATAGATGCTCTCAATACCACCCTCTCTACTGAATTCAATTCACTTTCTCCCCTAGCCTTTCATTGTTCCCACATTACTAACCCACAGCCCTGGATCACCTGCATTGTCTGCCTCCTTCGTACTTATGCTTGAGTCATTTGAATGCTGTTGGTGGAAATCTAAACATCAGTCTGACTTACTTGTCTACTTCAAATTCGTCCTTTCTTGGATTAACTGTGCCCTCTCCTCTGCCCGGGAAAACTATTTCTCTTCCCTTATTGACTCCCATGCCCATCACCCTTGTCAGTTGTTCTGGACATTTAACTTCCTCCTCAGGCCTCCTGTTTTCTCCCTCCCCACAATTCCTCACTCCCAACAATCTGGCCATTTACTTCATTAAGAAAATTAACACCATCAGGTTATGAGCTTCCCAAAATCATAATAATAATAATAATAATGTTGATATTTGTTAAGCCCTTACTATGTGCAGAGCACTGTTCTAAGTGCTGGGGTAGACACAGGGGAATCAGGTTGTCCCATGTGGGGCTCACAGTCTTAATCCCCATTTTACAGATGAGGTCACTGAGGCACAGAGAAGTTTAGTGACTTGCTCACAGTCATCCAGCTGATAAGTGGCAGAGCTGGGATTCGAATTCATGATCCCTGACTCCAAAGCCCGTGCTCTTTCCACTGTGCCACGCTGCTTCTCATCATCCATCCCCACTCCTCTTGGCCTCTTTTCCAACTTTCCCATCCTTTCAAGCAGTATCTTCAGAGAAGAACTCTCCAGTGCCACCCCCTCCACATGTGCATCGGCCCCAATTCCTTTTCACCTTATAAAAACTCTTGTCCTTTCCCTCCTTAACTACCATTTTCAACTCCTCACTCTCCAGTGACTTCTTCCCCACTACCTTCAAACATTCCTATGTCTCCCCCATCCTAAAAAACCCCTCCCCTGATCCCACAGCCCCGTCCAGTTATCGCTCTATCCCCCTCCTACCCTTCCTCTCCAAACTCCTTGAGTGAGTCGTCTGCACTTGCTGCCTCAAATTCCTCTCCTCCAACTCTCTCCTGACCCACCTCTAATCTGGCTTCTGTCCCCTCCATTGAAACCACCCTCTCAGAAGTCATCAATGACCTCCTTCTTGCCAAATCCAATGTCTTCTACTCTATCCTAATCCTCCTTAACCTCTCGCTTGCCTTTGACACTGTCCGCCATCCCCTTCTCCTTAACACATTATCCAACCTTAGCTTCAAGGGCTCCATCCTCTCCTGGTTCTCCTCTCATTTCTCTGGCCAACCATTCTCAACTTCCTTCGTGGGCTCTTCCTCCCCCTCCCATCCCCTAACTGTAGGGGTTCCTCAAGGGTCAGTTCTTGGCGACCTTCAGTTCTCCATCAAAACTCACTCCCTTGGTGAACTCATTCGCTCCCACAGCTTCAGCTATCATCTCTATATGGATGATACCTAAATCTACATCTACTTTCCTGTTCTCTATTCCTTCCTCCAGGCTCACATCTCCTCCTGCCTTCAGGACATCTCTACTTGGATGTCCTCTTGCCATTTCAAGCTCAACATGTCCAAGACAGAGCTCCTATCTTCCCTCCCAAACCATGTCCTCTCCCAAACTTTCCCATCACTGTGGTTGGCACAACCAACTTTCCTGTCCTACAAGCTTGCAACCTTGGTGTCATCCTTGACTCTGCTCTCTTGCTCCAATATATATCCAGTATGTATTCAACATATTCAGTCCATCACAAAATCATGCCGGATCACCTTCACAACATCGCCAAGGCCTACCTTTTCCTCTCCACCTAAACCACTACTGCATTAGTACAATCACTCATCCAATCCCGATTGTATTACTTCATCAGCTTCCTTTCTGATCTTCCAAACTCTTGCTTCTCCCCACTTCAGTCCATACTTCACTCCACTGTGTGGATTATCATTCTTCAGAAACATTCAAGACATGTCACCCCCCTCCTGAAAAATCTCTAGCGGTAGAGATATATCAAGCAAAAACTCCTCACTGTTGGGATCAAAGCTCTCCATCACTTGCCTCTTTTTAACTCAACTCCCTTGTCTCCTTCTACATTCCAGCCTGCACACTGCCACTCTGGTGCTAACCTCCTCACTATTCCTTGATCTTGCCTGTCTCGCTGCGGACTCCCAGCCCACATCTTCCTCTGGCCTAGAATGTCCTCCCTCCTCAAATCCACCAATCCATCATTCTTCCCCCCTTCAAAACAGTTCTGAAGGCTCACCTCTTCCAAGTGGATTTCCCAGACTAAGCCCTCCTTTTCCTCAGCTCCCCTTCATTTCCACATCACCTCAACTTGCTTCCTTTTTTCTTCCCCCATCTCCCCGCCCCACAACACTTATCTATATAAATATATATCTATAATTCTGTTTATTTTAATGCCTGTTTACTGGTTTTGTCAGCTGTCTCCCTGCCCTAGACTGTAAACCTATTGTGGGCCTGGATTTTCTCTTTTTATAGCTGTATTGTACTTTCCAAGTGCTTAGTATAGTACTCTTCATATAGTAAGCACTCAATAGATGATTGAATGGATGAATGAATGAATGAATGAATGGATGAATAAATTTACCTCACACTTTGATTTATAGTCTTAAACAAAAGCAGTGAACAGTCCTGCAGACCATTAATTAGGCCCAGGGCAGAGATGTTTATTCCTTGATAAAATGCATCTTGAGGCAGCAAACTCTTAGGTTCGACAGGCAAATTGTATATAAGATCGCTGGAAGGTCTAAGAAGTTGACCCTCAGCCTAGAATCCAGAAATGCTACAGCGGCACCAGGCAACTAGGAATAATGTGAGAGCAAGAGGTTCGCTTGAGAACCCAGGGCTTCCTCAAGCCAGAAGGGCACTGCTATGGTGTTATTCCCCCTTTACATCTAGCTCTTTTGGTCTTATTCTCCTATGTGTAAACAGATTGACTGCATTTATCCTTACGAATCCCTCTTGCCTCTCTGTTGCAGTATTATTATAAGGTTCAAAGGCTTGCTAAACCAGCCTTATGATCTTTGCGACTCTATCTCACATGTACAGTACTTCAGAATTCAAGTAACCTAGGGTCTTGTGAGCCCTATTTCAGGACATCACCTTTCTCTGTATCAAGCAGAAACTACTGATGAATGGTTTTAAGGCATTCAATCTTCTCTCTGCCCCTACTTTCCTCTCTGACTGCACCCCAGCTCTCATACTTTGATTTTCTTAAACAACCTACTATGCTTTATTCTTGTGCCCATTAATCAATCAATCCATCAACCAAATTTATTGAGTGCTTATTACTTTCAGAACCTGGTACTAAGTACTTGGGAGAGTACAATACAGTAGAGTTGGCAAACATGATCCCTGTCCTCAAGTCCTGTAATGGAGGAGGCTCTTGCTCACACCCTCGCTTTTACCTGGAACTCTCTCATTCTTCACAGCCAATTTACCACTGCTCTTCCACCTGCAAAGCCATTCTGAAATCACATCTCCTATAGGAGGCTATCCATGGTGACTCCCATATCCTCATGCTATTTCCTCTCCTGCCACTTACATTTCTCCACATCACCCAAATCCACCACCCACTTCCTCACATAGGACATATATACATCTCTTTAAATTCTGTTGCTTTTTCCTATTGGTGTTTTATTTTAATGTCTTTCCTGTAAGCAAGGTCCCTAAGTATAGAGTTCAAATCAACCAACTCTTGTGTATTCTTCTAAGCATTTAGTGCTTTGTCTAGCATAAGACTGCAATAAATGCATTGATTTGTTCACTTTTTTTATGATATTTGTTATGAGCTTACATTGTTCTAAACTACAAGCTAATCAGGTTGGGCAAAGTCCTTGTTCCACATTAGGGTCACAGCATTATACCACATTTTATAGATGAGCTAACTGAGGCACAAATAAGTGAAGTGACTTGCCCAAGGTCACACAGCAGACAAGTGGCAGAGTTGGGATTAAGACTCAGGTTCTCTGACTCCCAGGTCTGTGCCCTTTTTACTAGGTCATGCTGCCTCTCTTGATTCATTGACTTTCAAGGTTACACAATGGCAGGATTGTAAATGCTTTTCCAAGCAATTTTAGACTAACCCTTGCTACTCTAGAGAAATATATTTCCTAGAGGCTGTGATTTACAGCTGTAATCTTTTCTAATGGTGCTAAATTATTCTTATGTGCAACATTTCAATGTGCATCTTCTAAACTGGTTTTAATTTTATTCACAGTAAATTAAATTTTTACTGACTGAGAAAAGATTTTTATTTTCACTTTATCCTTTTTCATTATCTTTAGCAATTTCTGTTCAGAAACTCCTATTCTGCACAGGCAGAAGAATGTAATGATTACCGCAAAATTATTAGAATGCTAAAATTCATGGTTAATTAGGAATTAAATACCTTTGAATATGCAAAAGTAGAATTACTATTTATTAAAGACTTGCCATTATAAACCAAAATAAGATGTAAGCATTGACAAATTGAAATACAGTGTTGTTGAGTAAAGAGCGTTGTATATGCAATTCACTTTACTTCTGAGGAACATACAGGGCTAGATGAAACTCCTGTGAGATGTGCCAGAGTTTTACACTCTTTCAGGTTGAGGTGGGTAGTAAGATTTCTTGCCTACTCCCAGGCCTGCCCCTTGTTGGTAATAATATGATTGCACCAATCCATAGATGCCCTATCCCAGAAAACTAACCTGTAATCTGACATTCAGGAAATTAATCAGTTGTACCGTGTGCTGTTTGCAGAGCACTGTACTATACATTTAGAAGAGTACAATATGAGTAAATTGGAAGACATGTTCCTTGCCCACAGTGAGCTTACAGTTTGGAGGATGAGTTTACAGTTTAGAAGATGAGTTTATAATGCTCAAATCATTCAGCATTTACTATGTGCTGATCCCTGCCCAAAGGGAGTTTACAGTCTAGGTGGGGAGACAGTCATTAAAGTAAATTACAGATGGAAATGATGGATTATAGGAGTAGATACATAAGTGCTTTGGGCCTGGGGTGGGATGAATGAGGTTGGGAATGGGCTGAAGTAGTAGCTTTTTTATTTCCTTTAAGAAAGTGTATTATTTTACTGCAAATGACACATATTTCCCCTTAGTTAAGCAAGAATTTCTATTGTTTGGATAACATTATCCATTTTTATTTTATGGTATTTGTTGAGCATTTATATGCCAGGTGCTGTACTAAACACTTGGGTAGATACAATCTAATCAAGTCCCTGTCCCATCTGGGGTTCACAGTCTAAATCATCATTTTACAGATGGGGTAACTGAACTTAAGTGACTTGCCTAAGGTCACATTACAGACAAATGGTGGAGCCAGAATTAGAATTCAAGTCCTTTTGACTTCCAGCCCATTCTCTGTTCACTAGTCCATACCACTTCTCGTTACCTTTATCTTCAAAAACTTTATCTTCATCTTCTAAAAGAGGTGAAAAATCAAAAGGGAATGGTAAAGTACATCTAACTAACCAAACCCCAGTAATGTCCTATCGTATACATTAATTATCCTTAATTTAATATTTTGAGTGTCCGTCCTTGGAAGTTGTTCCCATTTGAATCCGCTTAATTACAGACTTTAACCTACTTACTAGACATAGGTGAACAGTGTTCCCTTGGTAGTTAAGTGCTGTGATTTACAGAGAGAAATCCATTTGTACTTTTCTCCATTGTGAGTTACTTTTCATTCATTTACACTGCAAGACTCCAATAATCAAGTGGCTTCTGATGAAACAGAGCATTTTTCAACTTGCATTCATGGAAATTTGATTTTTATTTTTAGTTATACATTAGGGATAATCATGTTATAGGTAAATTGAAGTGGTCCAGTGAAAGCACAAATTCAGTCTTCGGAATGGGAAGGTTGCATTTTATATTTAGGTCATAATCAGAAATTTCCAAAAATGGAGTTTCTTTCTTCTTCCTTTTACTATGCCTGCTTAATATTTAAAAAGCCATTAACCATGATAAAGGTAGCCAATGATGTCTTGAATGTGAAAGCTAAATGATTCCAAAGCTCTAGGATCAGTGTGCTCTAGGGTTGCATCTCTCAGGGCCCACCCACCTTCCCTTTGCAGCTGCCAAGTTTTCTTGCATAATTTTCTTGACGGCTGGCACCCTCATTAATATTTCAACTCTCCCTCTGCCACTACTTGGAAGCCATATGACCCGGCCAGGGAAATAGAATTCCCTCTTGCACAAGCAGTATAATCTCTCCTTCATATGCTTTGTTGAGATCAAAGTTGGATCCATTAAACTGAATCCATTCAAATCATGAAAACTTCTTTCTGGATTTTGAGTGAGTAGAGTATGGGCTACATGCAATAACTTGTTCCAGGAACTTGTTCCTCCCCACTGCCTTAGAGGGCTTGTCTGATTATTTCACAATTAGAATCAGTAAGAAATTATTCCGTGTTGAATTCTTAGAGAATTCTCCACATTTTTTTGGGTGGTTATTAAAATCCCGTGTGTTAAAAGCCAATGCTAGAACTTACCAGTGCTCCAGGTATTTTTAGGCCTTCATATCTTGAACACTGAAGCAGGCCATGGGGAGGATCTAAGAGCCTCTCAGCAGCTCCCATTCAAAATACTCAATAAAAAATTGAGTAGCAGAAATGAGTGGTGAAGAAAATTATTTGCAACAGCAACTTCTCATTGCCAGAGTCTTTAGCTGTTAATCTTTGGAAGGTAAAATAGAGGGTGAGTCTAGTATAAAGCTTTGGTAAAAGTTCTGATTAAGGAAACAGACAAGTTAAGAGATGTGAGATTCATTGGTGGGGTACCAGTGCTTTCTACCATGTTGCCACATGCTAGATAAACAAAGAAGAAAATGTGACAAGAGCACAGGAAAAGGAGTCAGGAGTCCTGGGTTCTAATCCTTCCTTATCACTTGCCTGCTGGGTGACCCTGGGCAAGTCACTTGACTTCTCTGTGCCTCAGGTTTCTGAACTGTAAAATACATGTTAAATACCTGTTCTCCCTTCACTTTGGACTTTGAAAGCTGTGTCTACCCCAAACATTACCACAGTGGTTGGCATATAGTAAGCACTTAACCACTGCTACTGTTATTATCTGCTTCAGGAAGGAGTTGGGGCTGTCTTCCTTATTCTTTTCCAGTCTGTGCTACAGTCTAACAGTTGTTCTCATTCTGTTGCAAGTATCATTCTCTGTGATTAATAGCAGTTACCAGAAAAATGAGGATTGATTTTGCTTTTCAGGGATCAATCTGAAAAAATTCAGCATTAGATGTAGAGATTATAGAGGACTCTCAGCAGAAAGCCTGAACAAAGATGAGGTACCCAGGAATCATCTTTGGCTTTGGGGGTTATTTTGTACTTAGTACAGTGCTCTGCACTCAATAAGCAAATAAATATGATTGACTGCTATAAGGAAGCAAAGGTATCCAAGCTAGAGTAAATGAATCAATCAGTGGTATTTTTGAGCACTTACTGTGTGTAGACCATTGCACTAGACACTTGGGAGAGTAATAGTAATAGCAATAATAATGTTGGTATTTGTCAAGCACTTACTATGTGCAGAGCACTGTTCTAAGCGCCGGGGTAGATACAGAGTAATCAGGTTGTCCCAGTCTTAATCCCCATTTTAGAGATCAGGTAATTGAGGCACAGAGAAGTTAAGTGACTTGCCATAGTCATGCAGCTGACAAGTGGCGGATTAGGGATTCGAACCCATGACCTGACTCCGAAGCCTGTGCTCTTTCCACTGAGCCAGGCTGCTTCTTCAATACACAGTACAAGAGAGTACAATACAACAGAGTTGACAGACATGATCCTGCCTAGAGTGTGTGGGTAGGACTGGGATCATGAATACCTACAATTTGTAGTACTACCTCTCTCAAGTATGGTGGTGTAGTCTACATTTAAGAGAAAGACAGTGGGCAGAGAAGGTTTGGATGGGAAGATGAAGTTGAAGAGTTCTGTTTCGGACATCAATCAATTGTATTAATTGAGCACTTATTGAGTACAGAGCACTGTACTAAGCATTTGGGGGATAAAATAAATTTGTAGATATAGTCCCTGCCCACGAAGAGTATACTACCTAGAGTGAGAAAGAATGATATGTTAAGTTTGAAGTGTTGGTGGAGTATACAATTAGAGATGTCCTGAAAGTAGGAGGAAATGTGAGGCTGCAGAGGAGTAGAGAGATCAAGGCTGGAAATATAGATTTGGAAATCATTCTCATAGAGATGGTAGTTGAAGTTGTGCGAGTGAATGAGGCCTCCAAGGGGGTGGGTGCAAATGGAGAATAGAAAGGGACCCAGAACAGCCTTAAGATTTCCCACAGTGAAGAGGTGGGAGACAGAAGAAGATCCAGAGAAAGACTGAGTGGCCAGAGATTTAGGAGAACAGGAAGAGGACAGTGTCAATGAAGCCATGTAAAAGACAATGCTCTCATTCCTCCATTTCCTAGAAATACATGTCTTTGGATAATTCCTATTGGGTTTAGCTGCTTTTGAGCCAACTGTTGAAATAGAAGAAGTGACAGCTTCTACTTTGGAGAATTGATTGAAAGGGTCAGGTCAGCTATTGAACTATTGTAGATGTACTTCTGCCTTGGAACTTTAGGCTAGTTAGTGTTATAACATCTTATAATTATACTGTAGTTAAAGTTAGCCTGGAAACAATATCTAACCTTGTTTTAATTGACAGTGTCCTCTCCTGGTTCTCCTTCTGTTTCTATGACTGCTTTTTCTCAGGTCCTTGTATAGGCTCTTCTTCTACTTCACACACCTTTACTATAGGAACCCCTCAAGGCTTGGCCCTGGGTCTCTTCTCTTCTTCATCCACAAGCCCCCCTTGGAGAATCATTCAATCCCATGACTTCAACTACCATCTTCAAAGATAGTATGAATATGATTCCCAAATCTACATCTCAAGTCCTCACCTCTCTCCTCTGCAATCTCGCATTTCTTCCTCTCTTCATGGCATCTCTACTTGTATGTCCTGCTGAACCTCAAATATGTCCAAAAGAGAATTCCTTCCAACCCAAACTCTATCCTCCCCATATGTTTCCCAACACTTCAAAGAACATCACTATTCCCTCCATCAGCATTAGCATTATCCTCAATTCATCTCTCTCATACAATGCACATATTCGATCTGTCATCAAATCCTGTCAGTCCTACCTTTACAGCATTGCTAAAATATGACCTTACTCTCTATCCAAACTGCTACCACGTTGAGCCAAGCACTTATATCCCTCCTTGACTACTGCATCAGCCTCTTTTCTGAAGCTGGTGGCAAGGAGGGAAGGCATAAGCCAGTAACAGAGCTCCCCTGGACTATGTGGTCTTCTTTGGGAGATAGAGCACCAGTGGACCACAAGACTTTTTACTAGAAGATAGCGGGGTAAGCCATGTTACCTTTAGTAATGTGTATTTATAGCAATATTTGTTTATCATTAAACATTTACTGGCAGCAGGGCACTGTTCTAAGTTCTGGGAGAAAATATATAGATAGGAATTAGGTACCATCCCTCAGGGAGCTCAAGATCCAAAAAATAAAAATGAGCAGAAGGGGCTGGGAGAGGCAATTGGTGACCAGAGCATAAGGAGAGATTCCACAAATCACTAGCCCAATATGACCAAAACAAAGATCTGTGGGGTACTGTGGCTGGAGAAGCAGAAATTCAGGCCCCCTCAACTCTGAATTCACAGTCACAACCTCAGCCAGGGTGCAGCCTACAGCAGTAACTGACAGAGAGTTTCTTCAGTGCCCCAGCCAATCGCCAGCTGAGACCAACTCTGAGCCAACTGCAGAACTCAGTGATGGTGACACTGTCCATCTGTTATATTATAGTTACTCTTATATAACTACTTCACCCCAGTTTTTGAAGGGGAAGTCCATCCAGGTCCCGATAGCTGTTTTCTTTTCACTTTGTGCATTCCCTTCTCTTACATTTCTTTATTGTATTTTTATAGTTTCATCTCCTTTTGTGTCACTCATTTGTACTTAGGTTTTGAACCCCTTGAGGGCCAGAGACTGGATCTAACTCCATCCCCATGTACTCTTTCCCAGCACTTAATACTGCTTTTTACTGCTCTTTGCCCTCATTAAGTACTTAATAAATACCATTGCTTCTACTAGTAAAGTGCTTTGCATATAGTAGGTGTTCAGTATATACTGTCGTTCAATTAATTGATTGTCTTTCTGAACTGACCCTTTTCTTTCAGCTGAGAGATGAGTAGGAGATGGGGGAGGATTTTTGTGAGAAGCAGCAGCTTGGAAAGAGCACAGGCCTGGTAGTCAGAGTATCTGCATTCTAAATCTACCACGACCTGCTGTGTGATCTGGGGCAAGTTATATCACTTTTCTGTGCCTCAGTTTCTTCATCTGTAAGGTAGGGATTCATTGCCAATTCTCCCTTCTACTTAGTCTCCAAACCCTATGTAAAACAGGGACAGTTTCTGACCTGATTATGTTGTATCTACCCCAGCACGCAAGAACAGTGTTTGTCAGAGTTAGTGCCTAACCAATCCCACCACTGCAATTATAGTAACCTGCCATGATGATGAAATCTGATAAGCATTTCATGTGTGCCATATGCAAACCCTGGGTGAAAAAAACTGCCATGGCAGCCATATCAAGCCTCATGAGAGTTACTGCGCTTCCCCTTCACACTGTCCTTGTCTGCTTGGGCCAGAAGCATCAGCAACAGCAGCAGAAGGGGGGTTCCTGTTTTCCACAAGAAAGTGTCATCCAAGGCCATAGAGTTGCTAGGCAAGTCATACCTTCTGGACACCCATGATAGCACGTCAGGGGTCATCCTGTCCAAAGTGGGTAGGAGCTTGCAAAACCAGTATCAACAGGCCCTGTGGTTCATCAAAGAGTGAGTCAAGGACCACTTCTTCCAGAAATATAGAAACTACCTGTGCACCCTTCTCTTCTCTGTGTAGGAAGACCTCTGCCCTGTGGTCACAACCCAGCAGAACTTCGGCAGCCTGCTCATCGCTGTCGACCATCCCTGCCAAAAGAGAAAAGACAACTACTACCTGAACCGGACTCACATACTGAGATCTCACATCTCAGCCCACCAATCTTACCTGATCCATGAGGGTCTGGATACCTTCTTGGTGGTGGGAGAAGTTTACTGATTGGATTCCATGGACACTTTCCACTACGCAGTTTTCCTCCAGCTGGAAGGTGTCTGGCTGTTCTCAGGTCACAAGGTAAGGGGGCCAGCTTCTCTGACCTGACTGGTTTCTAGAACCCAAGGACTTGGTTTTCTGACTTGATTGTCGTGACTATGTGACACTGACCCAATAGTTTTTTGGAGGAAAAACTAGATCACATTCTTGTTAGAAGCTTACTTTGGGCCGAGTACTATACTAAGCACTTGAATTGCACTTTCTATTTCACTCAAGAAAAAAGAGATTTGTTATTCATTCTTTTGATTATGATTTTTTCTGATCATCTGAACTCTATTTCGGGGTGTATGAAAAGACATTAAGTGAGATTGATTCTTGAATGTGGTCTCTGGGAGACCTGAAAATCTACTCAACTGTCAATTCAGAGAAGCAGCATGACCTAGTGGATGGGCCTGGGAGTTAGGACCTGGGTTCTAACCGAGGTCTGTCATTTGTCTGTTGTGTGATCTTGGACAAGTCACTTCACTTCTCTGTGCCTGAGTTATCTCATCCATAAAATGGGATTTAAGACTGAACTCTATAGAGGATATGGAGTATGTCCAGATTCATTAGTTGTGTGACCTTGGGGCATAAATTCTCGAGGCCTCAGTTTTCCCATATGTAAAATGGAGATTAAATACCTGTTATTCCTTCTCCTTAGACTGTCAGCTCTGTGTGGGATGAGAACTGTGTATGATCTGATTGTATTAAATATACAAGTGCCAGCACTTGGCACACACTAAAGCACTTAATAAAAACTCTAATTATTATTATCAGAGACTTTCTGCCTATTTAGCTTAGTGAAACAGAAAAATTAAAAATTTCTCTTCTAAACTGTAAACTTCTTGTGAGCAGGGAATCTGTCTGCCAACTCTGTTATATAATACCGTCCCAAGTGTTAGTACAGTACTCTGCATGCAGTAAACACTCAATAAATACAATTGATTGGTGACCGATTCTCATAGTAAAATTTCCATTTTTGTTGAATTTGACCAGAAACAACACTCAGCGTGCTGATAATACATCTGTTTAGGCACAGTAAGTGCTGAATCATGCTTCTCAAACCCATAATGGGTTGGTGGTGGGATAGGCTCACAGCTTCAGGTACTTGTACTGCTGTTATACTTACCAAGTACTTAGAACATGGTATTGCATTCAATAGGCAACCAAATGTCTCCCCTGCTGGATTGAAAGTTCCCCGAAGACAGGCTTCTTTTGCACATAGATAACCTGGCCCTTGGATCTGTACTTTTTGGGCATTTCATATTCGCCCCTCCCTCATTCTCAGAGTAATTATGAAAAGATCTATAAATGGGCAAATTACTCATATGGGCAGGGAATAAATCTGCCAATTCTACTGTATTATACTCTCCCACACGCAGTAATCGCTCAGGAAATACCACTGATTGATTGATTGCTAACCCTGTCCAATTCTTGTAAACATTCAGTACAGTCTTTACACAGTATGTGCTCAGTATCTTGCTGCTAACTCCTTTCCCAAATCCTTGCCCTTGTCTCCTTATATGCCAGACCACTACATTCCCTACCTTCGAAGCATTATTAAGGTCACATCTCTTCCAAAAATTCTTTCCCAATTAAGCCCTCCTTTTCCCATCGCCCTCTCCCTTCTGTATTATGTATGCACTTGAAACTGTGATGTTTGGGCTTTTGATCTTCTCTCCACTCTCAACCCGACCCCACAGCACTGTTATACATGTATTTAAACTTTATAGTGTAAATTATCAATTTATATGAAGCGTGGCTCAGTGGAAAGAGCACGGGCTTTGGAGTCAGGGCTCATGAGTTTGAATCCCAGCTCTGCCACTTGTCGGCTGTGTGACTGTGGGCAAGTCACTTCACTTCTCTGGGCCTCAGTTCCCTCATCTGTAAAATGGGGATTAAGACTGTGAGCCCCACGTGGGACAACCTGATTCCCCTATGTCTACCCCAGCGCTTAGAACAGTGCTCGGCACATAGTAAGCGCTTAACAAATACCAACATTATTATTATTATCTCCCCCTCTAGACTACAAGCTTGTTATGGGCGGGGAACATGTCTGTCAACTCTATTGTATTTTACTCTCCCAAGCACTTAGTACAGTGCTCTGCACTTAGTAAGTGGTCAATAAATACCATTGATGATGATGATGAAGATGATGATGAATAAGTGCCACTAATTGGTTTGCCACTGCTAGTACTACAAATACTACTTGGGTCAATCTGCGGCCAGGTTAAATTTAGTTTTTGTGTGATCTGTTCTCGGCCATGAAGGTCGTGTGAGGAGTTGTTCAGTTCTTACACACGGGGATTTAGGAAATGTGCTTGGGTCCTCCTGAGTTAAGAAGGAAGTAGCATTGATTGCCTGAAAGGTGAGGTGCACTGTACTAGGTATTTGAAGTACAATATAATGAAGTTACACATTCTCTGCCCATAGGAGCTTGCACTCTTATTGGGCAGATAAACAAAAAAGTATTTGCAGCTAGTGTGATCAAAAGAATTAGGAAAACAGACAGATATTTATTTGTATATACTACATATATAGAATTACATATATATGCTAGGTAGAGAGTGTAAAAGCAATCATATCTCCTCCAAAACACCTTTCCTGATTATACTGTCATTTCCCCTCCCTGACCTTCCTTCTGTTTTGCCTGTGATCTTGACTGAGTATTTTTTAATCATTTTGATACTTACCATAGCCCCACAGCACTTATGTATTATCCAAAGCCTTGTACTTGGGAGAGTGCAAAAAGAATAGAGTTGGTAGACATAGTCCCTGACAACAAAGAGTTTACAATCTAAGAGGGAAACAGACATTAAAATAAATTACAGATAGGGGACATAGGGTGGTTTAAGGTTATGTACATAAATGCTATGGGGCTCCAGGGTGGGTTTAATATCAACTGCTTACAGGGTTCAAATGTAAGTGCAGAAGGGAAAGTGAGTAAGAGAAATAAGGACTTTTGATTTTAGAAAGGCTTTGATGATGGGAGAGTGGTGATCTGTCAGCTATAAAAGTGGGAGGAGATTTCCAGGCCAGGGAGAACGGGGTGGCAGTGAGATAGTTGAGATTGAGGTACAGTCAGGATTTTTTGGCATTATAGGAGTGTAGTGTGCAAGCTAGGTTGTCATATAATATCAGCAAGGTATGATAGGAGGAGATGAGTTGATCTGAATACCTTACCGTCACTGAGTCAGTCAATCTTATTTATTGAATGGTTACTTACTGAATGCAGAGCACTATACTAAGCTCTTGGGAGAGTACAGTATAACAATCACATTTCTTGCCCATAATAAGCTTACAGTCTGAAAGGTCAGACATACACAAATATAAAATGGGGCTGTGAGAGGAGATGAATTAAGGGAGCAAGTCAGAGTGATGCAGAAGGGAGTTGAAGGAAAGGATAGCAAGTCAATAGCAAGGGGTTTCTGCTTGATGTGGAGATGGATGGGCAACGACTGGAAGTTTGTGAAGAGTGGGAAACGTAGGCTGAACTAATCAGAGTGAAGTGTAATGACTGCGATGGAAAGAGGCAGGAAGCAGGGAGGTCAGTGAGGGAGGCCTACAGTATGATAGTCATTGGACACAGAGACATTCTTCCAAGAATTTTACAATTTAAAATAGATAAGAATAAAAAGGTTATCCATCTATCTCAGTTTCACCTACAAGGAGAACCATTGGTTCAACCACTGACCATTTTCATCTGTTTTCTTTGTGAGCTTTTCTTGTTTCTTTCATTCCTTAAGCATGGGCATGGGCATTCATGAGAATTAGTTAATTAATTCTCCCACTCTAGTCTGAAATCTTGTTGGGGCAGGGAATATATCTGCTAATTCTGTTGTATCATACTCTCCAGTGCATAGTAGAGTGCTCTGCACATAGTAAGTGCTTAATAAATATGATTGACTGATTGATAGATTGATTGATTCCCCAAAGCTGTGTTCTGGGACCCCCCCCCCCCACCTCTGTGTGCTAATTCTTTCTGGGAACTCCTCCAGTCTCTTGTCTTTAATTACCTTCTCTATGCAGGAGGTCTCCTCACATGTCCTAACCTTTCACCTGCTGTACAGGCTTGTATTTCTCCTAAGCCTCTAGGACATCTCTATTTAATGCCTGAATTCTCCTTCTCCTTTAAAGCCCATTCCCTTTCCTATTCTTCCCCATTAGAGATGACAGTGTCACCACCATCCCTGTCTCACACCTTGGATTTATGTTCTGACACCTCACTAGCATTCTACCCTCGTATCCAGTTTGCCTCTATGTCCTGCTGGTTTTCTTCACAAGGAGTCTTGTATCAGTCCCTTCCTTTCCATCTCAGTGTTGCCATATCCCAACTACATTACTGAGTCACCTCTTCACTAGACTCCTTGCCTCCTATTTTATAACCCAGGACCACACATGTCTCCCCTCTTCAGTCAATCAAATATTTATAGACCATTCACTACATTCTGAGCAATGTACTGTGCATTTCAGAGGGAACAATAACATTAATAGACAAAACATCCTCCCATAAGGAGCTTACTACCTAGCTGGGGAGACAGACACACAAATAAATTACAGATAGAAGAAGGAAAATTAAATTTGTATATGAGATAGTCATGGCTTAGTAGAAAGAGCACAGCCCTGGAAGTTAGAGGACCTAGGTTCTAAACCTGGCTCTGCTGTTAGTCTACTGTGTGACTTTGGCAAGTCATTTGGCTGCATTACTGATCTGTAAAATGGGGTTTAAAGCTATGAGCCCCCTGTGGAATATGGACTGTGTTGCTACTTCAGTGGTTAGTGCAGTGCCTCGTGCATAGTGTGGAAGCACAAAGGTCAAGGTCCTGCATTTGCCCACATTTTTCTCTGGCCTTTCCTTCTGCCTAGGCTTGCTTGACCACTTTGGGTGTGCCTGGTGGGTTCGTTGACTCAATTTGAGTAGCCCAGTTTGATTATTACATGGCAAAACCATGACCTTGAACAAATCAAGCCCCTGGCCCTACTTTTCACCTTATCAAAGGAGGTCCAGGACTAAACAGAAAATGCCCCAGGAACTCACTGCTTTTTATCCAAAGTAGTTCTCCTATTGTAATGTTCTGATCATTATGAGTGCTGCCCTAATGCTTTATAAAGAATCTCTATATTGCTTGAAGTGGAGCTGGCCTTGACTAGCAGGGGAATCTCTGAAACTCATCACCTCTCCCTACTTGTGCCGGATGAAGCACTAGTAGTAATAAAAGTTATCTCTAACATACCTTTTTCTGAATACAACAGAAAGTCTGTAAAATTTTTCTTCTACAATAGTAAGTGCCAAACAAGTACCACAAAAAAAGAAAGATATTTACCTAAGAGCTACTGGAGGTTGTTATTACTAAAGTGATAAAGCGTTGCAGAACCGCTGAAGAGACAGTAGTGTCTAGGGGAGACAACATGGGAGATTAGAAATAAACTGAGGAAGGCCTCCTGCAGGACAGGTAATTTCAGAAAGGTCTTTAAAATGTGTAGAACATTTCCATCTGACAAATTTTAATTGAGAAGTCTTTCCATGAAGGGAGTTCCAGGCATTGGAGAGGGCATGAGTGAGTGTTCAGTGACATGAAACAAGAACAGGGCATAGTTAGTTTAGCTTAAAAGGAGTGGTGATTTTGAGTTGGGGAGAAGAGATTAGTGGGAGATATAGAGCTGACTGAATACCTTAAAGCCAATGACCTTGAGATTTTTGTTTAATGCAGAGAAGAATGGGTAACCCTTGGAGGTGTTCTAGGGAGTGAGGAGACTTCTGCAGGATGACATTTTAGGAAAATGATCCAGGCAGCTGAGTGTAATAGGGACTGGATGGGGAGAGGCTGGAGACTTGGGGGAGATCAGCAAGGAGAGTGATATGGTGATTAACTGGAAATAAGACCAAGTGCCTGGGACAGCATTGCGGCTGTTTGGATGGAGAGGAAGGAGAAGACATGGAAATGTTGTGGAGAAAAAAACACAAAAGGTTTTGGGGACAAACAGAATTTGGAAGTCGAAAGAGAAAGACTAGTTCAGGATAATGATGAGGTTATAGGCTTTATAGGTAGGAAAATGGTGGCCTTTTCAACTGGGATAGAGAATTTGGTGATGGAGAAGATTTGTAGAGGAAGATGAGGCCTTTCCCAAGTGCTTAACCCAGTGCCATGCTTATAATAGCTCCTCAATAAATTGTAGTGACTGATTCATTAACTGATAAATGAAATAGATTTTCTCTCTGCCTGATATTTATTCTTTTAATAGATTTTTCATTAAAAAAATTATTTCACATTATGAGTTCTGAAGTCTGTTAAACCTTATGGACACAGCATTCTTTCTGGCAACTGCAGACATCCATAAATTCAGAATTGGCAAAGGGTTTTGTAGCTTTCTCATGTTGGAGAAAAATGTTTGATTCTTTTTACTGATGCAGAACCACCTTGCAAGTTCTTAGATCGAATTAGGGAAAAAAAATTAGACTAGAGAAGGCTGGGGTGTTTGCTATCATTTCATAAATCCCTGTGGTTGTCTACTTTCAGCTTATGGAGTCAGCAAAAAAACTTAAATGCATTACATATTCTATCCATTTGGGAAACATAGATAGTTCATATTCATCTTCTTCCTCAAGCCCAGAGATGAGTTGAACTAAAGTCAAAGATTATTCAGCATACTTTCAAAAATTTAAGACACAATGATACTCAGTCTTCCTGGACTTCCACTTATTACTTTTATTTGGAAATGAAGCTAATCATCAAGGAATGACATTCTTGCCTTTTGGTGCAACTGCTAAGACTCTTAGCATATAGTAATTATGTCAGGCTCTTTATTAGGCACTGTACTGGATACAAGCAAATCAAGTTGGACACCGTCCCTATCCCTGCCTTACAGTCTTCACCCCATTTTACATATAAGGTATGTAAGGTATAAGGCATAGAGAAGTGAAGTGGCTTGCCCAGGGCCACACAGCAGACAAGTAGCAGTGTTGGGGTTAGAATCCATGACTTTCTGACTCCCAGGTCCATGCTTTACCCATTATGCCCTGTGTTGATAGACATGATCCCTGTCCACAGGGGAGCTTGCAGTCTATGGGAGAGACATTAAAATAGATTAAGGATAAGGGAAATAGTAGAGTATAAGGATGTAATAATAATAATAATTATGGTATTTGTTAAGTACTTACTATGTGCCAAGCACTTTTCTAAGCACTGAGGTACATACAAGGTAATCAGGTTGTCTCACAAGGGGCTTATAGACTTAATCCCCATTTTACAGATGAAGTAACTAAGTCACAGAAAAGTTAAGTGGCTTGCCCAAGTTCACATAGCAAACAAATGGCAGAGCCAGGTTTACTGATTACTGACTCCTAATACTCTGATTCTTTCCACAAAGCCATGATGGGGATGGGGTGAGTATCAAAGTGTTAAGGGGTACATAGCCAAGTACACAGATGATGCAGAGTAAAGGACTGAAAAGGAAAATGAAGACATAATCAGGGAAGGGGTCTTGGAGGAGATGTGATTTTAGGAGGGTATTGAAGGTGAGGAGCATCATCATATGTTGAATATGAAGGGGGAGAAAGGTCCAGGGCCAAGGGAAGATGTAGGCAAGTGTCAGCAAGAGATTAGACAAGATTGAGGTAAAGAGAGAAAGCTGGTGTTTGCAGAGAAAGGAGTATGAATAGCGTTATAGTAGGAGATAAGTCAGATAAGGTAGGAGGGAGAGAGACGTTTGAATGCTTTAAAGCCAACGGTAAGGAGTTTCTGTTGGATGTGGAGGTACATGGGAAATGATTGGAGGTTTGGAGGAGGGGAATTTCATTCATTCAATAGTATTTATTGAGCATTTTCTATATGCAGAGCACTCTACTAAGCGCTTGGAATGTACAAATCGGTAACAGGTAGAGACAGTCCCTGTCCTTTGATGGGCTTACAGTCTAGACGGGGGGAGTCAGACAAACAAGAACAATGGCAATAAATAGAATCAAGGGGAAGAACATCTCATTAAAAGAATAGCAAATAAATAGAATCAGGGTGATGTACATCTCATTAACAAAATAAATAGGGCAATGAGGATATATTCAGTTGAGCGGATGAGTACAGTGCTGAGGGGATGGGACAGGAGAGGGGGAGGAGCAGAGGGAAAGGATGGAGAAGAGGGTTTAGTTGCGGAAAGGTGAAGGGGGGGTAGAGGGAGCAGAGGGAAAAGGGGAGCTCAGTCTGGGAAGGCCTCTTGGAGGAGGTGAGCTTTAAGTAGGGTTTTGAAGAGGGGAAGAGAATTAGTTTGGCAGAGGTGAAGAGGGAGGACATTCCAGGACCGCGGGAGGATGTGGCCCAGGGGTTGATGGCGGAATAGGCGAGAATGGGGGACAGTGAGGAGGTGGGCGGCAGAGGAGCGGAGCGTGCGGGGTGGTCAGTAGAAAGAGAGAAGGGAGGAGAGGTAGGAAGGGGCAAGGTGATGGAGAGCCTTGAAGCCTAGAGAGAGATGTTTTTGTTTTGTGCGAAGGTAGATAGGCAACCATTGGAGGTTTTTAAGTAGGGGAGTGACATGCCCAGAGCATTTCTGCAGGAAGATGAGCCAGGCAGTGGAGTGAAGAATAGACTAGAGTGGGGATAGAGAGGGGGAAGGGAGATCAGAGAGAAGGCTGACACAGTAGTCTAGCTGGGATATTACGAGAGCCTGTAGCAGTAAGGTAGCCGTTTGGGTAGAGAGGAAAGGGTGGATCTTGGCGATATTATAAAGATGAGACTGGCAGGTTTTGGTAACGGATTGGATGTTGGGGTGAACAAGAGAGCCGAGTCAAAGATGACACCGAGGTTGTGGGCCTGAGAGATGGGAAGAATGGTCGTGCCATCCATGGTGATAAGGAAGTCTGGGAGAGGACTGGGCTTGGAAGGGAAGGTGAGGAGCTCATGTTTTCTTAGGAAAAAGATCCAGGCAGCAGAGGGAAGTATGGACTGGAGTGGGGTCAGGCAAGTTGCAAGGAGAGCAGCAGCAAGGCTGATACAGTAATCAAGAGAAGAAGCAATGAGGAAAACAGCCCGGCCCAATGGAAATAGTCTGGACCTGAGAGTCAGAGGACTTGACTTCTAATCCTAGCTCTGCCACTTGTCTGCTGTGTGACCTTGGGCAAGTCATTTCACTTCTCTGTGCCTCAGTTATAGCTCATCTTTTTAAATAGGCATTAAGATTGGGAGCCCCATGTAGGACATGGACTGTTTCCAGTTTGATTAGCTTTTTATCTAATCCAGTGCTTAGTATAGTGGCTGGCACATAATTAAGCACTTAACAAATGCCACTAAAAAAAAAATGTGATATCATATCTGCCTGGATCAGCAATTTAGATGGAGAGGAAAAGGCAGATTCTAGAGATGCTGTGAAGATAAAACACAAACAGTGAGATTTCAAGTGCAGGTTAAAACAGAGATGAGTCAAGGATAATGTCACAGTTATGGGCTTGTGAGACAGGGAAGCTGGTGATGTTGTCTACAGGGATGGGAATGTCAAAAGGAGGACAGGGTTTGGCCACGATATACAAATTTATATATTCTAGCTCTTAGGATATCTGTAGGGCAATCACAGTTTTTCATTTTCCTGGAGAAATTCCATTGTTAATGGACATTTGATTCAAACCTTACATTGAAGCTTGGCAAAATGTGGATATGCATGATATTTCTGGAGCCAGGTCTCGTTAGTCCCACTTAGTCTCCCACCTCACGGGACCTTGTAGTGAACAAGTACAGATGATTGGTAAATACTATTTAAAATTTTCCAGTCACCCTCCCTACTACTTACTGATAGTCCTTCAGTCAGTCAGTCATATTTATTGAGTGCTTACTTATTGCAGAGCTCAGTACTAAGTGCTTGGGAGAATACAGTATAACAATAAACAGACACATTCCCTGTCCTCAATGAATTTACAGTTTAGCGGGAGAGACAAACATTAATATAAGTAAATAAATTACAGACCTGTTATGGTGTACAGAGTCTCAGGCAATTCCAAAAGTCCTGACAACTTGGTAGTCTTCAGGCCATCAGTTGTATTTATTGAGCACTTATTGTGTGCTGAGCACTGTATTAAGGGCTTGGGAGAGTACACTCTAATAGAGTTGGTAGACATGGTCTCTGCCTACAAGGAATTTACAACCTAGAGGGGGACGCAAATATTGATATAAATAAATACATAAATTATGGATATGTACAAAAGTGCTGTGGGATGAGAAGAATACCATAAAGTCTCCAGGAAGCCCAGACAAACAGCACTTATCAGACAGGCTCTTGGACCAATCAGAAGGGATAGATGAAGATATTCCCTTGTTTAAGGCGGCCTCTCAGTGCCAACCCCTCCTCTAACTGTGCCTGTACTCAAAAGCTGTATCTTCTTCCCTGTTCTCCCTCCCTCCAGGCTCACGTCTCCTCCTGTCTTCAGGACATATCTACTTGGATGTCTTCCCACCACCTAAAGCTCAACATGTCCAAGACAGAGCACCTTATTTTCCCTCCTACAGCACACTCCTTATCTTCCCTCCCAAACCTCGCCCTCTCCCTCACTTTCCCGTCACTGTGGACTGCACTACCATCCTTGCCCATCTCACAAGCCCACAACCTTGGTGTCATTCTTGATTCCACTCTTTCATTCAACCCACACATCCAAACCATCACCAAAACCTGCTGATCTCACATTCACAACATCACCAATATCCATCCTTTCCTCTTCAACCAAACTGCTACCACATTACCACTCATCCTATCCTGGCTGGATTACTGCATCAGCATCCTTTTTGATCTCTCCTGTCTCTCCTCACTTTGCTGCCCACATTATCTTTCTACAGAAACATTCTGGACATGTCACCCCCCCCACCTCAAAAGTCTCCAGTGTTTGCCTACAAACCTACGTATCATGCAAAAACTCCTCACTATTGGCTTCAAAGCTCTCCATCACCTTGCCCCTTCCTATCTCACCTCCCTTCTCTTCTTCCACATCCCAGCCTACATACTCTGATTTTCTGGTGCTAGCCTCCTTACTGTGCATTGTTCTTGCCTGTCTCACCTTTGACCCCTGGGCTCATGTCCTACCTCTGGCCTGGAATGCCCTCCCTCCTCAAATCTGCCAATCACCCTTCCTCCCTTCAAAGTCCTTCTGAAAGCTCATCTCCTTCCCAGAGGAGAGGTCTTCCCAGACTAAGCCCCCCTTTTCCTCAGCTCCCACTCGCCTCCCCAAAACTCCAACTCTTTCCCTTTGCTCTACCCCTTCCCCTCCCCACAGCACTTGTGCATATATGTACATATCTATAATTCTATTTATTTATACTAATACCTGTTTACTTGTTTTGATGTCTCTCTCCTCTCTTTTAGACAATAAGCCCACTGTGGGCAGGGATTGTCTCTCTTTATGACTAAATTGTACTTTCCAAGTGCTTAGTACAGTGCTCTGGACACAGTAAGCTTTCAATAAATATAATTGATTGATTGAATGAATGAATGAATGAATGAATAAGCAAACTCTGATCTGGGTCCCCTACTCTTCCCACATTACGCAGTCTCGGGACCTCAACCCCATCCTCAGCTACCTCATGGGTGTGCATGTCTCCTAAATCTACCTTTCCAGCCATGATCTCTCACCTAATCTACCATCAATCCTGTTTCTTCTTACCTCTACCATGTCTAAAACTGAACTTCTTTCATTTTCTTTTCTTCTTACTTCCCCATATCTGTTGATAGCACCACCATCCTCCCTGTACTCATAGCTCTCCTCTCCACCTAAGCAGCTATCACTGTGGTCCAAGCTTTTGCAATACTTCAGTTCCTTTGCCTTCAGTCTCAAGTCCATAATGCTTGCTGCTGTCTGAAATATCACATAGCTCTCCACTCCTCAAAAACTTCCAATGTCTATCCATTTCCTTTTATGCCAGCCAAAAATGCCTTACCTTCACAAGACCCTCTATGATTTCTTCCTTTTGGCTTTCTTCACCCAGTGCTCTCTAACATACTTTTCACTTGTCCCAAGCTGAGCTTCTAACTGAACCCCACTCTTGACTTTTCCACCTCCGACCCCTGACTCACATTGTTCTTCTGTCTGGGAACTCCCCCGCTTCCCTACCTAAAACAGCCAAATCACAACTCCCCCGGTTTAGAACCTTCTTTAAATCCCATCTGCACCAGGAAGTCTTTCCCATTTAATTGATAATGACTTAACCATGTAATAATAATAACAATAATAATGATAATATTATTATTATATCATCTGAAGCAGCCTGGCTCAGTGGAAAGAGCCTGGGCTTCAGAGTCAGAGGTCATGGGTTTGGCTCCCCGCTCTGCCACTTGTCAGCTGTGTGACTGTGGGCAAGTCACTTAACTTCTCTGTGCCTCAGTTTCCTCATCTGTAAAATGGGGATGAAGACTGTGAGCCTCACATGGGACAACCTGATTACTCTGTATTTCCCCCAGCGCTTAGAAGAGTGCTCTGCACATAGTAAGTGCTTAACAAACACCAAAATAAATAATAATAATAATGATAGTTATGGTATTTGTTAAGTGTTTACTGTGTGCCAGGTAGTGTACTAAGCGCTGGGGTGGATACAAGGTAATCAGGTTGGACACAGTCCCTGTCCCACAAGGGGCTCACAGTCTCAATCCCCTTTTTACAGATGAAGTATCTGGGACACAGAGAAGTCAAGTGACTAGCCCAGTGACATTTAGCAGACAAGTAGAGGGTTTAGAACCCATGACCTTTTGACTTCCAGGCCCCTGCACTATCCACTACGCCATTGTCAGTGTTAACTCAGTAGCATTTATATTCGTAATTCCTATATCCACATTTACATGCATTTGTATTTTTATTTGTAAGTTCTGTGATCGATTCAAAAATTCATCCTGACACAATTGTACTACTTCCTGTTATTACTGTGTTTATCCTGCTGCTATTCTGTCAATCTGTCTCATCCTCAATCTGTCTTATCTTTTAGATTCTAAGATCCTTAAGGGCAAGAGACAAGTGTCTTTCTAAAAGTAAGTGGTTTGTGCTCAGTTGGTGCTCACTAAATGCCACTGCTTGAATGAACTGAACCAAAGTTTTCATGTCCTCCTAGCAATTGCAGCAAAATGACTAATGCCTGAGCCTCCTTAATTGTCAGTTACATTCTTGCTACTATGCTTAAGGAAGTTGCCTCTGATGTTGAAATACTCCAGTGGATACATGTTGCTGAAGAGACCTGTGAGCTCTGTGCACAAAGACCATCCTTTGTTGTGCTCTCACATTTGCTTTTGGCAGAGCTTGGAGCTTTACTCCTTTCCTTTTCTCATGCTTCCATGTCTCATGATTCTTACAAAGCTGCTGCTTGGAAACAGTGTTTTGTATCTTGATTGCAGAGTTCTGTGACAGCCCACCCATTTTCTGCACTTTAGTCCCAATTTTCAATTGATACATATTGTCATCTGAAGATTTGTTTTTCTCTTTCCTAAAGCCTTCTTGGTAATAATAATAATAATAATAATGTTGGTATTTGTTAAGCGCTTACTATGTGCCAAACACCATTCTAAGCGCTGGGGTAGACACAGGGGAATTAGGTTGTCTCACGAGGGACTCACAGTCTTAATCCCCATTTTACAGATGAGGTAACTGAGGCACAGAGAAGTTAAGTGACTTGCTCATAGTCATGGCGGAGCTGGGATTAGAACCCATGACCCCTGACTTCTAAGCTTGTGTTCTTTCCACTGAGCCACGCTGCTTCATATCTATCCAACCTAATTATCTTGTATCTACCCAAGTGCTTAGAACTGTGCCTTGCACATAATAAACACTTAACAAGTAGCAACATTATTATTGTTATTACAAGATAATCAGGTTGGACACAGTCCCTGTCACACAAAGAGCTCCCAGTCTCAAGCCCCATTTTACTGATGAGGACACTGTGGCCCACAGAAGTGAAGTGACTTGTCCAAGATCCCACAGCAGGCAAGTGGCGGGGCCCAGATTAGATCCTACGTCCTTCTGACTCCCAAACTCGTGGTCTAGCCGTTAGACCACGATGCTTCATGCAGGGTTCTAGGGCTCTGACTCCCAAAGCTACCCCCATAATTCTGTAACTTCATCCCTTGTGTCCTTTAATTAATTAATTAATTAATTACAAAAAAAATAAACGACATATTGCATGACCACAATAAACTTACAGTTTGCCTAGCCTGCAGGGAGCATCTGTATCACTCTCTTTCACCTTTCCCATTCCCTGTGACTCTTCTAATTTGACATGACTGTCCCTACACCTCTTAGGGAGCTGACATGGCTAATGTGTGTCCCTGCTAATTTAACACAGCTGACCTTCCACCTCTTCGGGACCTGACAAGGCTAAAACGCATGTCCCAAAAAGGACACTACTCTATGCCCTATATCTAAGCAGAAGTTTCTGGTCCTTGGTGCAGTCTGTCACATACTTTCATTGTACTCTCTCAAGTGCTTAGTACAGTGCTCTGCACATAGTAAGTGCTCAATAAATATGATTTAATGAATGAATGAAAGAATGAGCCTGTGAAAGAGACTGAGAAGGAATGGCCAGAGAAAGAAGAGGAGAAGCAAGAGAGGACCGTTATCTCACTCACCTCCTCCCACGGGGCAGGATCTTCTCCAAAGAACAATTTTGTACCCCCTCCCCCATGAGGCAAATCTCTGTCTGATTCTCTTAATACTTAAACTGCAAAAGTCAAGTGTATATAATTTCTTAAGTCAAAATAACAAGAAATATTTAAGTTCAAAGTTGCATGATAATGGTAGATACCTCTTTTTTTTCATTTCCACTAGATAGAGCAAGGATTACTGATGGGATCAAAAATTATTAGAGGGAGTAAGTGATGTAAGAGCCATTGTGAGTTAAAAAAATGAAGCTGCAAGATACCGCTAAAAATGATTCTGACATCCTTAGACTATGAGCCCTGTTTGGGTTAAAGACAGTCTACTGCTTAGCCCAGTGCTTGGCAAATGGTAACCAAGTTATTCAAGTTATCAGAGAAGCAGCATGGCATAATGGATACAGCACAGGTCTAGGAGTCAGAAGGCCATGGGTTCTAATCGCGGCTTCACCACTTCTCTGCTGTGTAACCGAGGGCAAGTCATTTCTCTCCTCTCCTTCTACATCCCAGCCCACATGCTCTGCTCCTTTGGTGTTCACCTTCTCTCTGTGCCTCGATCTCTCTTGTCCCACCTTTGACCTCAGCCCACATCTTACCTCTGGCCTGGAAATCCCTCCTTTCTCAAATCAGCCAAACAATCACTCTTTCCCCTTCAAAGCCCTACAGTCAGTCAATCATATTTACTGAGTGCTTCCTATGTACAGAGCACTATACTGAGTGCAGGTTCTCCAAAAGGCCTTCTCAAACTAACCCCCCCTTTTTCTCAGCTCCCCATCCCTTTTGTGTTACTTTGACTCGCTCACTTTGTTCTTCGCGTTTCCCCGCTCCACAGCACTTATGTATATATGTAAAATCTATAATTCTATTTATTGGTATTAATCCCCATTTACTTGTTCTGGTGTTTATCTATAATTGTATTAATTTATACTGATGCCTGTTTACTTGTTTTAATGTCTGTCTTCCCCCTTCTAGACTGCAAGCCTAATATGGGCAGGGATTGTCTCTCTTTATTGCTGAATTGTACTGTCCAAGCACTTAGTCCAGTGCCTGGCACATAGTATTCATTCATTCATTCAATAGTATTTATTGAGCGCTTACTATGTGCAGAGCACTGTACTAAGCGCTTGGGATGAACAAGTCGGCAACAGATAGAGACAGTCCCTGCCGTTTGATGGGCTTACAGTCTAATCGGGGGAGACGGACAGACAAGAACAATGGCACTAAACAGCGTCAAGGGGAAGAACATCTCGTAAAAACAATGGCAACTAAATAGAATCAAGGCGATGTATAATTCATTAACAAAATAAATAGGGTAACGAAAATATATACAGTTGAGCGGACGAGTACAGTGCTGTGGGGATGGGAAGGGAGAGGTGGAGGAGCAGAGGGAAAAGGGGAAAATGAGGCTTTAGCTGCGGAGACGTAAAGGGGGGATGGCAGAGGGAGTAGAGGGGGAAGAGGAGCTCAGTCTGGGAACGCCTCTTGGAGGAGGTGATTTTCAAGTAAGGTTTTGAAGAGGGAAAGAGAATCAGTTTGGCGGAGGTGAGGAGGGAGGGCGTTCCAGGACCGCGGGAGGACGTGACCCAGGGGTCGACGGCGGGATAGGCGAGACCAAGGGACGGTGAGGAGGTGGGCGGCAGAGGAGCGGAGCGTGCGGGGTGGGCAGCATGGCTCAGTGGAAAGAGCACGGGCTTTGGAGTCAGAGTTCATGGGTTCGAATCCCGGCTCGGCCACTTGTCTGCTGTGTGACTTTGGGCAAGTCACTTAACTTCTCTGTGCCTCAGTTCCCTCATCTGTAAAATGGGGATTAAGACTGTGAGCCCCACGTGGGACAACCTGATTCCCCTGTGTCTACCCCAGCGCTTAGAACAGTGCTCGGCACATAGTAAGCGCTTAACAAATACCAACATTATTAAAGAGAGAAGGGAGGAGAGGTAGGAAGGGGCAAGGTGATGGAGAGCCTTGAAGCCTAGAGTGAGGACTTTTTGTTTGGAGCGGAGGTCGATAGGCAACCACTGGAGTTGTTTAAGAAGGGGCGTGACATGCCCAGATCGTTTCTGCAGGAAGATGAGCCGGGCAGCAGAGTGAAGAATAGACCGGAGCGGGGCGAGAGAGGAGGAAGGGAGGTCAGAGAGAAGGCTGACACAGTAGTCTAGCCGGGATATAACGAGAGCCCGTAATAGTAAGGTAGCCGTTTGGGTGGAGAGGAAAGGGCGGATCTTGGCGATATTGTAGAGGTGAAACCGGCAGGTCTTGGTAACGGATAGGATGTGTGGGGTCAACGAGAGGGACGAGTCAAGGATGACACTGAGATTGCGGGCCTGAGAGACGGGAAGGATGGTCGTGCCATCCACGGTGATAGGGAAGTCTGGGAGAGGACCAGGCTTGGGAGAGAAGATGAGGAGCTCAGTCTTGCTCATGTTGAGTTTTAGGTGGCGGGCCGACATCCAGGTGGAGACATCCTGGAGGCAGGAGGAGATGCGAGCCTGAAGGGAGGGGGAGAGGACAGGGGCGGAGATGTAGATCTGCGTGTCATCTGCGTAGAGATGGTAGTCAAAGCCGTGAGAGCGGATGAGTTCACCGAGGGAGTGAGTGTAAATGGAGAACAGAAGAGGGCCAAGAACTGACCCTCGAGGAACTCCAACAGTTAAAGGATGGGAGGGGGAGGAGGCTCCAGCGTAGGAGACCGAGAATGATCGGCCAGAGAGGTAAGAGGAGAACCAGGAGAGGACAGAGTCCGTGAAGCCAAGGTGAGATAAGGTATGGAGGAGGAGGGGATGGTCGACAGTGTCAAAGGCAGCAGAGAGGTCAAGGAGGATCAGAATGGAGTAGGAGCCATTGGATTTGGCAAGAAGGAGGTCATGGGTGACCTTAGAGAGAGCAGTCTCGGTAGAGTGGAGGGGACGGAAGCCAGATTGGAGGGGGTCTAGGAGAGAATGGGAGTTAAGGAATTCTAGGCATCGACTGTAGACGACCCGTTCTAGGATTTTGGAAAGGAAGGGTAGTAGGGAGATAGGACGATAACTGGAGGGGGAAGTGGGGTCAAGAGCGGGTTTTTTTAGGATGGGGGAGACGTGGGCATGTTTGAAGGCAGAGGGGAAGGAGCCCTTGGAGATTGAGTGGTTAAAAATAGAAGTTAAGGAAGGGAGAGGGCAGGGGTGATGGTTTTAAGAAGGTGAGAGGGAATGGGGTCCGAGGCGCAGGTGGAGGGGGTGGCACTTGCGAGGAGGGAGGAGATCTCCTCTGAGGATACTGCAGGGAAGGATGGGAAAGTAGGGGAGGGGGTTGTTGGGGGGGAGAGGCGGAGGGGTGACTTTGGGGAGCTCAGACCTGATCGTGTTGATTTTCGTGAGGAAATAGGTGGCCAGATCATTGGGGGTGAGAGATGGGGGAGGGGGAGGAACAGGGGGCCTAAGGAGAGAGTTAAAGGTCCGGAACAATCGGCGGGGGCGACGGGCATGGGTGTCGATGAGGGAGGAGAAGAAGCTTTGCCTGGCGGAGGAGAGGGCGGAGTTAAGGCAGGAAAGGATAAATTTGAAGTGTGTGAGGTCGGCTTGGTGCTTGGACTTTCGCCAGCAGCGCTCAGCAGCTCGAGCATAGGAGCGTAGGAGGCGGACGGAGGAGGTGATCCAGGGCTGTGGGTTAGTGGAGCGAGAGCGGCGGAGGGAAAGGGGGGCGAGAGAGTCGAGATGAGTAGAGAGGGTGATGAGTAGAGAGCGGAGACCCGCTCGTCGAGAGTGGGAAGAGAGGACAGGTTGGCAAGGTGAGGCGAGATGCTATTGGAAAGACGGATGGGATCGAGAGAGTGGAGGTCTCTGTGGGGCAGTAGCGAAGATTTGCAGGGGGAGGGAGTGTGAGAGATGAGGCAGGTGAGAAGGTTATGGTCAGAGAGAGGGATTTCAGAGTTGGTGAGGGAGGAGATAGTGCAGCGGTAGGAGATGACGAGATCGAGGATGTGACCGAGTCGGTGAGTGGGCGTGGTATGGTGGAGGAGGAGGTCGGCAGAGTCGAGGAGGGTTAGCAGGCGGGCGGCAGAGGAGTCGTCGGGTACATCCGTATGGATGTTGAAGTCTCCAAGGATCAGAGTGGGCAGAGAGAAGGAGAGAAGGAAGGTGAGAAAGGGGTCAAGGTGGTTGAAGAAGTCGGAGGTGGGACCGGGAGGGTGGTAGATGACGGCGACAAGTAACTGGAGTGGGTGGTAGAGGCGAATGATATGGGCTTCGAAGGAGGGGAAGGAGAGGGAGGGGGGAGGAGGGATAGTGCGGAAGCGGCATCGGGGCGAGAGGAGGAAGCCGACGCCTCCTCCCTTACCGGTGAGTCTGGGGGAGTGGGAGAAGGAGAGGCCTCCGCTGGAGAGAGCGGCGGCGGAGACCGTGTCTTCGGGAGAGAGCCACGTTTCCGAAAGGGCGAGGAGGAGGAGAGAGCGGGAGAGGAAAAGGTCATGGATGAAAGGTAGCTGGCCTGTAATAGAGCGGGGGTTCCAGAGGCCACACTTGAAAGTAGCTGTGGGTGCAAGGGGAGGAGGGGGGGAGGGGCGGGGGGAGGGGAGGGTTTGGATGGGAAGGAGGTGGCGGGGCCCTGGACGAGGAGAGGGGGATGAGGGGTGGCGGTGGGACAAGAGGACTGGGATGGGGCATGGGTGGGGAAGAGAGAAGGGGGGAGGGGGTGAAGAGGGGGGTTTGGTGGGGGGAAGAGTAGGGGGAGGGGGAAGAGGGGTAGCGCTGGTAAAGTGGGGTTCTAGGGCGGGAGAGAGGAGGGGGGGAGGAGACAGAGGAGAGAGCGGGAAAGAGCTGAGCGAGAGAGGGGAAGGGGAAGGGGAAGGGGAGGATAGGAAGGGGCGGGAGGGGGGAGAGGGGGAGGAGGGACATGGCGAGGCCAGAGAGGTGGGTGGCAGCACTGACAACAATAAACAGTAATAAATGAAATCGGTAATATAGCAACATGATACAATATGATACAATACAGTAGTGCTAATATAGCAACATGATACAGTATGATACAATATAGTCGTGTTAATGAAAGGGGTGATGATCAGGGTCGGGGGTAGACTCGATTAAGGGGCGACCTGATCAACTTCAAAGTCTGACGACAATAAACAATAAAAAGCGAGATCGCAAATATAGCAACATGCTACAGTAAGGCACACTACAATAGTGTTAATAAGCAGGCGATGACCAGGGTCGGGGGACGAGCCGACCCTACCCGATCAGACTCAAAGTCAAGCGGCCAGCGGCCGAGAGAGTCCCAGAGCTCATGACCAAATAACCCTGTGGCGGCGGGGGGGCCCTGAGGTTGTCCGGGGTGGGTGGCGGCCGTGGGAGGCGGCTAAGGTAAGGTAACATGGTGAGAACAAGAACATAGTAAGGTATGGTAACATAGTAAGGTAAGGTAACATGGTGAGAACATAGTAAGCACTTAATTGCCATTGTTAGTATTACAACAAACACTAAACAGACCTATTCCTTGGCCACAAAGTCCTGTCTGCCTCCCACCCCTTAAATGTGGGTGTCCCTTAAGGTTTAGTTTTGGGTCTCCTCTACACCCAATCTCTTGGAGAACTCATTTGCACATGTGGCTTCAATTACTACTTCTATGTGGATGATTCCCAAATGTATTTCTCCAGCCCAGTTCTGCCCCTTCTATGCTCCATCTACACCCACTTCCTTGGAGAACTCATTTGCTCATTTGCTTCAACTACCACCTCTACGTGAATGAATCCTAAATCTACATCTCTATCCTTGATCTCTCTTGCTCTCTGCAGTTTTGCATTTCCTTTTGCTTTTAAGACAATTCTTGGACATCCCATTATCACCTCAAACTTAACATGTCTAAAACAGAACTATCTTCCCATCTAAACCCCATCCTTCCCATGACTTTCTCATCACTGTGGACAGCACCACCATACTTTCTGTCTCACCAGCCCGAAACCTTGGTATCATTCTTGACTCCTTACTCTCATTCAACACATATCAATCCATCACTAAATCCTGTCAGTCCACCTTCACAACATTGCTGAAATCCTGTCTTTCCTCTCCATCCAATCTGCTACCACACTCATCCAAACACTTATCCAATCCTCCCTTGATTACTGTATCAACTTCCTTGTTGACTCTAGGCCTCCTGTGTCTTCCCAGTCCACTACACACTTCACTCTGCTGTCCGGATCATTTTTCTACAAAATTGCTCAGGCCATATTTTTCTCTTCTCAGGAACCTCAGATGGTTTCTCATACACTTCTGCATCAGTCAGAAACTCCTCACCATCAGCTTTAAAGGTTTTAATCAACTTGCCCCTGTCATGAGCCCCTGGCTTGTCCTAACAAGGAATTTCTAGACCAGTCTTAACTCCATAACAGTTTTAATATGAAAAGTCAAACCACTAAGGTTACCATAGAGAGCTTTACTTCTTAATTCATGTGCAGGGGAGTAACACATACACACACTCATTCACACCCACTCCAACAAAATGTCCAGTACAGCTTGGCTTAGTGGAAAGACCACAGGCTTGGGAATCAGAGGATGTGGGTTCTAATTCCGGACCCACCTCTTGTCTGCTCTTTGACTTTGGGGAAGTCACTTAATTTCTCTGTGCCTATGTCATCTGTAAAATGGGGCTTAAGTCTGTGAACCCCATGTAGGAAAACCTGATTACTTTGCAACTACCCCAGCACTTTGAACGGTGTTTGGCACATAGTGAATGCTTAACAAATACCATAATGACAATAATAATACTGATTTGCTGTTCAAGGAAGCTAGTTCCGCTGAACCCACATCAGCAGGTTTGGAGAGGTTCTGAGTCGCTTGGCTACACTGTGCCTTAGTCTGTCTGGGCAGTGCAGACTGCTCCTGCAAGGCTCTAGATGCTGCTTCCCCCAACGTGTGATTCGAAGCAACCACCTTTTATCTGCCTTGGACATTGCAGCAGCTCCATGTAGCAGCTGTTGATTGTCAGGGTCATTTACAGGGTAGAGCGGAAAGAGAAAAAGCCACTTCTCCCCGAAGTTCTCTGCCTCACAGACAATCTGCCCTAGAGTAGAGCAGCTTAGTTCCTTCGCGAATTTCTTCTTTGCTGTTGTTCATGGAATCGAAACAGTCACTGGTGAAATGGCTTACTGCTGGTTCACTACAGTCCCCTCCTATCTCACCTCCTTAGTCTCCTACTACAACCCACACTGCACACTTCGCTCCTTTAATGCCAGTCTACTTACTGTACCTCGGACTTATCTATCTTGTCACCACCTTTCTGCCTCAGGCCTGGAATGCTCTCCTTTTTCATATCTGATGGACAACTACTCTCCCTACCTTCAAAGTCTTCGTGTAGGCACATCTCCTCAAAAGGTCTTCCCTGACTAAGTCCTCTTTCCTCCCATGCCTTTCTGCATCATCCTTACTCACTTTATTTATCCTTCATTACAGCCCCACAGCACTTATGTACAGACCTATAATTTTATTGATTTATAATAATGTCTGTCTCCCCCTCTAGACTGTAAGCTCATAGTAGGCAGGGAATATGTCTGTTATATTATTACACTGTATTTTCCAAAGCATTTAGTACAGTGCTGTGTACATAGTAAGAGCTCAATAAATATAACTGACTGACTGACAAAAGACCTGAGGAACAGTAGGTCTAGGTCTAAACTAGCTCTACCACTGGCCTTTTGAGTGACATTTGTCAAACCCCCTAATCCCTCTTAGACTTCAGATACTCATCTGTAAAATGAGGTTAATAATTCATTCATTCATCTATTCACTTATTAATTCAATAATATTTATTGAGTGCTGACAGTATGCAGAGCGCTGCACTAGTGCTTGGGAGAATACAATGCAGTAATAAACAAACACATTCCATGTCCACAATGAGTGCACAGTCTAGAGGGTGGGAGAGACAGACATTAATATAAAGTACAGATATGTACATAGGGCTGTGGGGCTGGTAGGGTGTTCTGAACAAAGGGAGCAGGTCAGGGCGACCCAGAAGGGAGTGAGAGAAGGGGAAAGGGGGCTTAGCAGGGAAGGCCTTTTGGAGGACATATGCCCTAGGTAAGGCTTTCAAGTGGGAGAGAAGCCTCCTCCTAGCACACAATAAGAATTTAGGAAATGAGATGACCATGAAAAATAACTTCCATATTCACTCTATTATTACTGCTTCACTACGTTTTCAAGCACCCAGTACAGTATTCTGCATGCAAATGTGTTCCATCAATGCTGCTGATTTACTGACCCTCAAGATGTTTGAAGCCCTCCCTCATCCCCTCCCCCCTTTAATCAAAAGGTCCACCCTGGCAAGAACCTTTTTGTTTTTTGGGCCAATTCAGTACTGCAAGATCATGTACACTTTGAATATCACTTAAATCCCACCTTGGAATGGACTATCTTTTCTGTCATACTTGTGTGCATAGTTAAGATCTCATTATCAGCAATATCATCTTCAGAAATGAAGGATATCTTTGTCTCTCACTCTTTTTTTTTGGTATTTATAAGCACTTGCTAAGGCACTGTACTAAGAACTGGGGTACATAAGGTTGGATATAATCTGGACACAGCTGGGTCTCACAGTCTAACTCAGTGAGACATGGCTTTAATCCCCATTTTACCGATGAGGTAACTGAGACATGGAGCAGATAAGTGATGTATTCAAAGTCACCCAGTAGACAAGTGGTGGACCTGGGAATAGAATCAAAGTCCTCTGATTTACAGGCCTGTGTTCTTTCCACTAGTCAACTTTTGGCAAAGGGGTAGGCAAAGTGGAAGTGCTTAACTATTGCAGATGTTAATAATAATATTGACTGATGATGATGTTGATGATCTCAAGGGAAACTCTCACTGTATTTAATGTCAAAATCCATGGTATTTCCCACACTTCTGGACAGGGCAGATCAATATTCCTGTTTTGTGGAGAATAGTACATTTGTTGGACAGGTCCATTACTTAAATATTTCAGGCCTTTCCAATTAGACATTTTTCAGCACAGCAGCTAATAAAAACAATTTTTGTTCTATAAAAAATAGAGGGAGATTTTTGTAATGGTTAGATAATTTTGTTCTTTTTAGAGTAACTTACTTCTTTTTCATATTATTAGCAAATACATTTATATTTGAATGCAAATGTATTTAAGAGGAACCCATGATAATATGAATACATATTTCAGAAGGGAAACGTCATCTGGAAGTCAGTTGGTTTCATTCAAAATACCAAAATCCCAGGAATTACTGCTAAATATCAAGGTATTCTCTTCAAAAATAATAATAATATTAGCGATAATAATAATTATGGAATTTAATTCTTATTATGTGCCAGTCAATGTTCTTTGGATCTTTTGTTTCTTCTTCCCATCTGCAGAATGAGCTGACTGTTTCATGTTGTAATCCATACACCATTTCATGTCCTGATGATTAGCAAGTTAATCAGACTTCCTACAGGTAAAGGATTAATGGGAAGTTACTTTCATTTCTTGGAATGAAGTGAAGAGTGCCTAAGAACTGTAGGGACATGTTCTTTTTCCTGCTCTCTGTCTCCCAACCATCAACAGTTATCCATTATATTAAACAGGGGCTCCTGGAAGAGTATTTTTAAGGTAATAGGAGATTTGAACAGAAGACTATGTATAAATGAACATTCATCTGTGACTGTAGTTCGATATTGGTGATTGGGTGTCCTAGAGCCTCCTTTCCCGCTAGTTTATTGGAAAGACAAACACACTTACTTGCCAGATTCAGTTAGCTAGGTTCTATTTCAATCCAAGGATGAAGGGAACTAGGTATTAGAAAATGACCAGGGTTCCATCACTGTCTTCCCATTCATGGCTGTTTTGACAGGAACTGGTCTTTAGCCATTTCTAATTCCATCTTTGCCATTTCTGGGGGGCTCCCAGATGGCTTGATCCTCTTTCAGGCAGTCAATGAGGGCTTTCTAGTGTTTCCACATGGCTATGGCACTGGGTGGCTGGACCTGCCAAGTTTCTTCCGCAATATAGATCTTTCTTTGCACTAAACCCTTGGCTACTCACACCTGCTATGGCTTGCAATCATCAAGGTGAAAAGTTCTTAGCTCTCCACTGCTGCAGACTTTTCTGTACTCTAAGTGTCTTAATCAGGGCAGGGCCTGGTCGAGAAGGCATGTGGGTGTGGGCAGGGGTTAGTGGCTAATCCTTTCCAGATTTCATCCCCTTGGGTGCTAACTCCCTCGAGCAGAGAAAAACCCCTTCTCCCCAGCCCCAAGTGTCCAAATCCAACCTATGTCTGCTAATTGCCTTTCCTGTGCTTCATACACCATACCTTATAGTATATAATCATGATATATTTCCTATATTATATATATCATATATACTAAGCACTCAGTACAGTGCTCTACATGGAATAAGCACTCAGTGAATACCCTGATGATTGATGTGATTCTATATTATATATTAGATGTAGCTATTCAGTTACATACACAGATAAATATATCTTGTGATCTAGCTGGAGGTTACTTATGTCAATGACACTGACTCTATTCAACAAGAGTTAAACCAATGATGCCCTTACGAAGAAATTAAACATCAAGACAAAAATATGGACTTAATCGTGGCTCCTTCTTCCAGTTGTTGGAATTAGAGAGTATAAGGAGAGGAAGCACACAATATATTTACCTGGATATATAACTGAATACCTACATCTAATATGTAATACAGAATCAAATTAATCATCAGGGTATTCACTGAGTGCTTATTCTGTGTAAAACATTGTACTAAGTGCTTAGAATATGTTTAGTACATATATATATATATATAATATAGGAGATATTTCTTATAATTATATGCTCTAGGTATGGATAAGTAGATTTGATACATAGCTAGATTTTGATGTACCAATTCCCACATTCTGTTCTTATACCTGTCACTAATATCCCTGAAATGAAATATTTTTGTGCTTAAAGGAAGCTTCCAGATTTTACCTTGGAGACTTTGTTCTTGGGACTCGTTGGGAGAGGACTTTCCCCAAACAATATTCAGCATCACTCCCCAACAGTGGCGTGAACATGTATGGGTTGGCAGTTTACAATAAAATTCAGGCAATGAGAAGAAGAATAGAGATGAGGGAACAGAAAAAAAAAGGCACAAGCACTCAAAGGCAAATGAAGAGAGAGAGGGGCAAGGAGAAAGGGGAGAGAAAGAGACAGAGACAGAGTGTATTTAAGAAGGACAAAGTAAGTGCTCTCTTCCTTATGAAAATCCTTCTCTTTCCAGTAAATGCTCCCCCTCTCTGATAATCTGCCCATCTTTTGAAAATCCTGCATCCCAAGACACCCTCTCCTCTCTGAAACTAGCCATATTCCCCTGGCAATCTCCCCTCCCATATGAAATCCCATTTCCTTCTGTGACATCCCCTCCTTCACCAATCAAAACTCTTTCCCTCCAAAACTATTACAGACTTTCCATTTCTGGCCACTTGGGGTTCACAGTGTAATTAAGAGGGAGAAAAAGTTTCCCCATTTTGGAGATGATGAAACTGAGGGACAGAGCAGTTAAATGACTACCCCATGGTCACACAGCAGGTAAGTAGCTGAGCCAGGTTTAGGTCCTCTGACTCCCTTGCTCTTTCCAGTAGGCTACATTGATTCTATATCCTTGATTGATTAACTGGAAAGAATTTCACAAGAGCAGGAGAGAATAATTTGGGATGCAGCATGGCATAGTGGGTAGAGTAGATAGTGGATAGTCTGGGAGTCAGAAGGACCTGAGTTCTAATACTGGCTCCACTACTTTACTGCACTGTGATTTACTGGCTCCATAAATACCATGACATTTCCTACGACTGCTGCTGTTACTAAGAGCCTCCTAGAATCCTGAACGTTTTTCCTTTCCCTCTACTTCAGCTCTGGCCATTATCCTTCTACACTATGGCCTCTGTCCTCATACCTCTACACTCCTTAAGATCCCTTCACCTGCCTGAATGAATTGTACAATTTTTCCAGTTCGAAGTGAAGACACTGTGTGCACTTTCTGAATTTCAAACATTTTCCTACTATGTTTTGTGACTATCACAGAAGTAATCCCCTCTGCAGAACAGTCCTTCCAGGCATGTTTTGCTTTTGAAGAACAAAAGCTCTGGGCCCTCAAAAAAGGCCCCCCCAAAGCAAAAGTATTGAAATTTGTAAAGAAAATCATTTCTATGTGATTTTTTTTCACTCATATTATTAGGTGACTAGTCTGCGACTTCAAACAATGGGAGGATTCCCCTAGACAAGGTGTTGTTTCACCAGCACATCTAGCCTGCCCTGAGTTACAAGGGGGTGACTTGAGAATTGCACTGAGTGAATCTACAGTGTGGTACTGAAAATAAGCACCGGTGGTTACCATGGGAATCACTAACACGGCTAAAACTCAAAGAAAGGACACTTGCCCAGGAACTCCGTGGAGAACAAGTTATTAAGAAGATGCATGTAGAATAGGCCCACCACTGCTGGACCCATGGAGTTCCAATTTCCAATTTCCAAGTTCCAATTTCCCATCTGTTCCCTTTGGGTTTTTTCTTCCAGAGAATAAACCATTCAACCAAACTGGTGGCACATAAAGCACTGTATGGATACCTCGAACTCTTTCCCTGCAAGAGATATATATTAATGCTGTTGGATGATGGACAGTGAGGTTGGGAGCAATGGGAGGAGAGAAAAGAGAGGGAAAAGAAAGGGCAGAGAAACCTGGTGGCTCCTACGGAAGATGGAGTGCTCTTTGTTGCTGGTCGTCAGTTGGTGTCAAGGGATTTATCTACTGAATATGCGCTGCTATTAACGATTGAAAAATTACCACAACAATTGGACACGGATCACTGGAGGCAGAGCCCCCAAACCCCAGGGAAAATGTGATTAAATCCATGTCTGTGACAATTAACTCTCCTTCAGGTTTATCCATCAAGCAGTTGGTGCCAGTGGGGAATGTAGGGGGAGAGAATGACAGAGAGAGGAAGGGGTAACAAAAAGAAAGGAAACCGAATTATTCAGCAGAATAGATCTAATACAGCTGGCACTATAAATTTTAATCTGACATTAAATTAATTACCCCCTGATTAATCCTGCTCTTATTGCACCTTTTCTCTTGCCCATTTATTTAGCTTACCCCTGCTTTATGAACTTCAAGCAGGCATGGCTGATGAGATACTTGCCAATTCTATGTTTTTAAATTAAAAATTAAGTCTCTTGGATAACCATGTTGTAGGGAGGCCAACATGAAATTATCTTGTAAAAGCTAAGTACGCAACAGTGGCAACATGCCAGGTGGGAATCCCCTTGTGAATCACAGCTGCACAACTCAGAATAAATATTTGTTCAATATTCTGCTTAAGCAGGAAGAAACTCTGTGATTTCAATCTACTAGTTTATCCAGAGTGAAGAAAGAAATGGAAAAATACCACACACATACACACACATATGCACAAACATTCCCATATGTGTTAAATGAACAGTGAACACACCATGTACTTTATATGTAGAAAAGATGATCATATGGACAATTTGATACACATTCATATACCTAATTGGGTAATCTAGTATTCTTTATAGATAATTCCTTAAAATGGGAACAACCTGACCCCATTCATGCTTTCTTTGGTTCTTACATGAGTACAAAAATCAACATTTAAATAATGATATATGTATAGCATTACTTTTGTTATTTTAGTTTATCCTTTGTTGCTGAGTTTGAGTATCATCAATTGGATTCAAGATGTCAAAGCTCTAGTATAGAACTGAGGGATTTCTCCAGATAGTACTGAATTAACCCGCTCAATCCTGGGTATTCTAATGGTCCTAGGTGAATGTATATAGTTGTCTTTTATATTTGAAGAAAATACCACTGGCCATACAATTCACCTGTGATGGGGTATGTGTGTGTGTATGTCTGTGTCTGTGTATGTTTGTGGCTGAAAAGGTCAGTGTGTAACTGTAGGTCACTGTACAGTGAGTCAGTGGTTTGGATTGAGTGCTTATTCATTCATTCATTCATTCATTCATTTATTATTCAATTGTATTTATTGAGCACTTACTGTGTGCAGAGCGCTGTACTAAGCACTTGGGAAATACAATACAGCATAAAGAAGACAATTCCTGCCCACAGTTGGGTTACAATCTAGACTGGGAGAGATAGACACAAAACAAATAACGAGGCATCAATATAAATTAATAGAATTATAGATATATATCAGGTATACATAAATTCTGGGGAATGGTGAATTGGGGGAAGAGCAAAGAGAGTGAGTCAAGCTGAAACGGAAGGGAGAGGGAGCTGAGGAAAAGGGGACTTAATCAGGGAAGGCTCTTGGAGGAAGTGCATCTTCACTAAGGCTTTGAAGGGGGAAAGAGTGATTGTTTGGTGGATTTGAGGAGAAAGGGTGTTCCAGGGCAGAGGTAGCATGTGGGCCAGGGGTTGGCAGTGACACAGGCGAGATTGAGGCACAGTGAGAAGGCTAGCACCAGAGGAGTGGAGTGTGCGGACTGAGATGTGAAAGGAGAGAAGGGAGGTGAGGTGGGAAGGGGCAAGGTGATGGAGAGCTAAATGTGTGCAGAGTACTGTACTAAGTATTTGGGTGAGTACAAATGCAGTAGAAGAGGCAGAAACAATTCTGCCTCAAGGAGCATGCAGTCTACAGGTGAAGACAGACACTAAATTATATGTAATGTATAAAATTGCTGCAAGAATGGGGTGAAAATCAAGTGCTTAAAGAATAGAGACCCAAGTTAATGCAGAAGGAAGGATGAATAGGGGATGTGAGTCAGAATAGGCTTCTTGGAGATGAACTTTTATAATGGGTTTGAAGATGGTAAGAGTGGGGTTCTGTCAAATATGAATGGGGTGGACATTTCAGGCCAGAGGGAGGATTTGTATAATGGATTGGAAGTGAGAAAAAAGAGAATCAAGGTACAATGAATAGGTTGGTATTTGAGGAGCTAAGTGTGCCAGCGGGCTTATAGTAAGAGCTAGTCAAATCCTGGTCACAGTGTGCACAGGAAAAAGCTGCTCTTAATGTGTTGTTACACTTAACATTTGCAATGAATAACAGTGAAAATAATCATAGCATTTGTTAATCTCTTTCCATGTGCTAAATCGTGAATAGTTCCAAATCAGCAAATTGATTGGAAACTCCTCAGGGACAGGGACCACATAGTATATTTCCTGTAGAAACTCCCCGGCTGATAGCCATCTGCACCCCATGGGCTCAGTGAATATGATTTACTTACTGATTCTTTCTGGGGAAGTTAAAGGGAAGTAAAACTGCCAGAATTTAAATCCAACTTCCTTTCCCTAGATCCCCTAAATACCACTTTCCCCAATCAAACACAGTCAACTAGTCATTGACTGGGAATGTTCGGAAAACCAAACATTTTTCCCCACGGGGCACTGCTTTGTCTTTTTGGAGCAATGAGCATCAGGATTTGGCTTCCAAGTCAACAGGGAGTCAGGCAACCTGAAAGCAGCCAACCAAATACTTTCCTCTGACAGTCAGGAAGAAGCCCTTTTGGATAAGTGATTCAGCTTGGTGACTCTGCTGGATTATTGTATTGAAATAATGTGTCATTAGGGAGGTGTTCCAAGAGATAGAAAACTGGTTGGGAAAGGCCAACTTGTTACATGGTGTTAAACATTTATTGATTTGACTAGGACAGATCATCGCAACAATGTGATGAGCAACTGAGAGGACACTGTTAAGTTTTTGTTAGATGAAGGAATCTGTTTCTAAGAAAGTGAGAAAGTATGGAGAAAAGGGGCTGTATCACTGTTTGGGAGTATAGTAAAAAATTAAAACACAAAAACAAATCTGCTCCACATTTCTTTCATTTGGTTCTTTTGGGAAAGTTTGTTTTACCTGCCCAGTACCCTGTCGAAGTATCTGTCATAAGAAGCCTGTTAAACATACTGAACTAAAATAAGTACAATAGTTCCAAACTGGCATGTACCAATTTTAGTTCGGTTTGCTTTACATTCTTCTGATGTCAAATTTTTTGACAGGATACTGGCAGGTAAAATAAACTTTCCCAAAAGAACCAAATGAAAGAAATGCAGAGAAAGTTTGTTCTTGTGTTTTAATTTTTTCTTAATAACACAAAGCATGTGGTGGATGACTCTTGAATCTATTTTATGAATACTACCAGACCTATTGTTGAAAAATCTGATCAATCCTCACCCTCTTTTCAAATTTCACTGGCTGTAGAAAAGTGATACCTTCTATTCCTTTCCTCCTCTCTCTCTCTGTCTCTCCCTTTGGCTGAAGTCTCGTCCCTTCCCAGTCAATAGCCTGCCACCTGCTTCCTCGACCAAGAGAAGCCCAGATACACCATATGGGTTGAGCCACACCATGCTGGACTGAAGTATTAATAGCTAAGGGGGAAATGGAAATAATGAATTCTGGGGAGGGGGAGAGGTGGGAAAAGTTCTGAAGCATAAGAAAGTGTTTAGCCATAATCACCTATATATTTGCTAGTGATTGCGGCCTGTAGTCTTCTAGGAAGAGAATGAAAGAATTGGGACATATTGTTGAGTGTTAATTGGGTTCATAGCTCTGAAATATACTTACTGCTAGGTTTACTTTATTTTTCTTTTCATGTTCCTCTCCTGCCACCCCCAGGTCCTTATTTAGTGACAACAGGACAAAAATTAAAAATACAGCCTTGGGGTTCTAATAGTTGAATATTTACATTCAGTGAAATTATTAATCAGATCCATTGATAGGATTTACCGAGCAACTACGAGTAGGGGAGTACTGTTAACCTCATTTTGGATACAGATGGTGTCTGTACTGATTACCTTCTGTCTATCCCAGAAATTAGTATCCATTTGGTACATAGCACTTCACACAGCACTTAGGGAAGCAGCATGAACTAGTGGAAAGAACATGGGCCTGGGAATAAGAGGACTCGACTGTAAGCTCATTTGGGCAGGTGATGGGTCTGTAATATTGTTATACTGTACTCTCCCAAGTGCTTTTTACCATGCTCTGCACTACAGTAAGCACCCATTTAATAAGATTAACTGATTGATTAACTGACAAACTGGGGTTCTAATCCCAGCTTTGTCACTTACCTGTGGTGTGACTTTGGGCAGGTCACTTAACTTCCCTGGTTCTGTCATCGGCAAAATAGGGATTCAATACCTGTTCTCCCTCCTACTTAGACTAAAAGGTCCTTGTGGGACCTGATTATCTCATATCTACACTGCTTGCAACATAGTAGAGCTCAACAAGTACAATATGATACAAATGCAATTATTATTATTATTATTACCAGCTCCATAATATTGTCCTCTCTCTAGTTCTTAGTAAGATGCTCTGCACACACTAAGGACTCAATAAATGCCATTGATTGATTGATTGATCACTCGATTCTTTTACAGCAGAAATTTATTCCTAAAGGTGAACTTTTCCCCTTCCCAGAGTCTGCTGGTGTTCTAGTAAACTGCTGTAGTTACCATTGGATATATGTATATTGTGTAGTCCTCTGCTGAGTAGGAATGTTTTTCATCCGTTGACTAAAGGTTCTGTCATATGACAGCACAGGAACCAAGAAAGGAAGGAAAGGCTGGTTTTGGGACAGGTGGCAGATACCTTGGGAGCAACTGAAGAATTAACTAGCAAGACATGATTTATAGGAACACTGGGAAGGAAATGCCAGAGGGTTCAGAGAAACTTGACCAAAGGAAGCTCAGCGCTGCTGATTTTTCTATCGCAAGACCTTTTTCTCTTCTTCTGCAGAAGTGCCAGCTGTTACCAATAATAATAATAGTTAAAAAAAGATGATGTGGTATTCATTAAACACTTAGTTGTCTAAGTATTTGTACTTTGTGCCAAGATAGATACAAGACAGTCAGGTCAGACACAGACCCATTATTTAAATGCCTCACAGTCTACTTGGGAAGGCGAGCAGGCATTGAATCCCCCCTTTAAAGATAAGGAAGCTGAGGCACTGAGAAGTTTAGTGACTTGTGCAAGGTGGCAGAATCAGCCCTGGAACAAGTCTCCTGATTCCCAAGCCTGTTTTCTTTCCACTAGGCCACGCTGATTCTCATCAATTAGCATTATGGCAGCATTAGTGTCCTTTGAAGTTAACACACTTTCCTTTTTATAGAGTTTCGTTTATTTTAAAATCCATTCAGAAAGTAAAATAAAACTAGTCACCCTCAGGGCCTGGCCTTCCAAAGAGTGGGTTTATAGATAAAATAGCAGTAGTAATGCATAATCTTTGGTTTTCCCCTTCCACCACTGGCTTCCAGCCCACTCCTGTATTAGCCAACCTCATTCTCTGTAATGTACTATGAGGGCTCTTTGTCTAAGGCCCACTTTTGCTTTTCCCATTGGGGAGTCTTGAAGGTCAGAACCCAGGGCAGTCAACAGAAGTCACAGGAAAAATCTAAGAAGCAAAACTACGATGCTGGCCAAACACAGCTGCTGACTAACTGGTGTTCACACCTCTGCCAGACCCTGCTATCTGCAGAGGCTCTGTGCTGGCTAGACCCATTCGGGACATGGAGCTGCCTAGGGCAGGAGCAGCTGCACTTCCTATAGTCTCACTCACTGCTTCTCTCACCACTGCTGCTTCATTCCAAGCTAAGAACATCTGCACTAGTGAGTGTATGTCTCTGGCGTGTGTTTCAGGAAGATGGGTATATATCTGTGTGATTGATGTGTGGGTTTGTGTGTGACTGACTGGGTGCAAATACATGTATATTTCTTCTGCTCTCTATTTCCCCAGTCTGTAATTTGTTTTCATATGTGTCTCTCCCATAGACTTCTCTTTGTGCTCAGAGATCATGTTTATTCACTCTACTGTACTGTACTTTTCTGAACTCTTAATAAATACCATTCGATTGATTGATTTTATGTAATATATACTTATCTTAATGTCTGCCTGCCCCTCTAGACTGTAAGTTAATTGTGGGCAATGAATTGTTTCTGTTTATTGTTACAGTATATTCTCCCAGTGTATGCTCTGCACAAGGTAAACACTCAAGAAATATGATTGACAAACTAGTAGTATAAGTGATGTGTTTGCTGCTTGCAAGGACCTTACACTCTAACAGGAGTAGTCAAAATAAATCATCTCTCTCATTCAACCCACAAATTCAACCTGTCAGCAAATCTTGTTGATCCCACCTTTATGATCTCACTAAAATCCTCCTTTTATTCTCTGTCCAAACTGCTACCATGTTGATCCTATCTTAACCCATCTTGTCTTACTACTATATTAGCCTCCTTGCTACCTCCCTGCCTCCTATCTCTCCCAATCCAGTCAATACTGCACTCTGCTGCACTGATCATTTTTCTACAGAACCATTCAGTCCATGTTTCCCCACTCCTCAAGAACCTCCAGTGGTTGTCATCCCATCTGCACATAAACAGAAACTTCACAGTTGGATTTAAAGCCCTCAACCACCTGGAAAGAGCATGGGACTCAGGAGGTCATGGGTTCTAATTCCCACTCATCTTTCTTTCTCACCCTCCTTCTCTTCTTTTCCTTGCCCACTTTGATCCTAGGAGACTTCAACATCCACATGGATGTTCCCGATGATTCCTCTGCCACCTGCCTTCTATCACTCCTTGACTCTGCTAACCTTCTGCTCTACCACATCTTGGTCACCAACTTGGTCACACCCTCAATTACATCATAGAGAAGCAGCGTGGCTCAGTGGAAAGAGCATGGGCTTTGGAGTCAGAGGTCATGAGTTCGAATCCCAGATCTGCCACTTGTCAGCTGTATGACTGTGGGCAAGTCACTTAACTTCTCTGTGCCTCAATTCCCTCATCTGTAAAATGGGGATGAAGACTGTGAGCCCCCCATGGGACAATCTGATTCCCCTGTGTCTACCCCAGTGCTTAGAACAGTGCTCTGCTCTTTCACACTTCCCCTCCCACCACGGATCTATATTATTCCCCCACAGAGACCTCTACTCTCTCAACCCCATCCATCTCTCTCAAAGCATCACACACCACCTTGCCTCCCTCTCCTCTGTACTCACTCTTGATGATCAGATTACTGCTCTCAGCACCACCTTCTCTACTCAACTCAACTCACTTGCTCCCCTTTCCCTCCATCACTCTTGCTCCACTAACCCAAAGCCCTGGATCACTGCTATCATCTGCCTCTTATGGTCAAGCTGCTGAACGCGCCTGGAAAAAGTCTAAACACCAAGCCAACCTTGTTCACTTTAAATTTATCCTTTCTTGCCTTAACTCTGCCCTCTCATCTGCCAAGCAAAACTATTTTTCTTCCCTTAGTGACACCCATGCCCATCACCCCCACCAACTGTTCCAGACATTTAACTCTCTTCTCAGGCCTCCTGTTCCTCCCCATCCTTCATCCCTCACTTCCAACCATCTAGCCACCTATTTCAATAGGAAAATTAGCACCATCAGGTCTGAGCTCCCCAAAACTACCCACCCCACACACACCTTCTCCATTTCCCCCGCTCTCTACTTTTTCATCCTTCCCAGCAGTATCTTCAGAGGAGAACTCTTCCCTCCTCGCTAATGCCACCCCCTCCACCTGTGCTTCAGCTCCCATTCCTGCTCATCTTTTAAAATCTATAACCCCTTCCCATCTCCCCTCCTTAACTTACATCTTTAACCGCTCACTCTCCTATGGCTTCTTCCCTTCTGCCTTCAAACATGCAATGTCTCCCCCATCCTAAAAACAACAACCCTCTCTTATTGGGTTTCCTCAAACGTCGGTTCTTGGTCCCTTCTGTTCTCCATTTACCTCTTCCAGGAAACCTTCCCAGATTGAGCCCTCCCTTTCCCTCTGCCCCTCCTGCCCTCCCCATTCCCCATACTCCATCCATCAGCTCTACCTCCTTCCCCTCCCCACAGCACTTGTGCATATTTGTATACTTATTTAATAGTATTTATTGAGTGCTTACTATGTGCAGAGCATTGTACTTAGCACTTGGAATGTACAATTAGGCGACACATAGAGACAATCCATGTCCAGTGATGGGCTCACAGTCTAAACAGGGGAGACAGAGGGCAAAGCAAAACAGAACAAAGCTAAAACAAGACAACATTATCATGATAAATAGAATCAAGGGGATGTACACCTCATTAACAAAATAAATAGGGTAATAAATAATATATACAAATGAGCACAGTACTGAGGGGAGGGGGAGTGGGAAGGGAGAGGAGCAGAGAGGGAAAGGGAGCTTAGCTGAGGAGATGTGAAGGGGTAAGGGGGAGAAACAGAGGATGGAAGGGGGAGCAGAGGGAAAAAGGGGTAGCTCAATCTCAGAAGACCTCTTGGAGGAGGTGAGCTCTCAGTAGGGCTTTGAAGAGGGGAAGAGAGTTAGTTTTGTGGACATGAGGAGGGAGGCCATTCCAGGACAGTGGTAGGACATGGGCCAGAGGTCGATGGCGGGATAGGCGTGAACGGGGACAGTGGGGGAGTGAGCAGCAGAGGAGTGGAGTGTATGGGGTGGGCAGTAGAAAGAGAGACGGGAAGTGAGGTAGGAGGGGGCGAGGTGATGGAGAGCTTTGAAGCCAAGAGTGAGGAGTTTTTGTTTCCTATGTAGGCTAATAAGCAACCACTGGAGGTTTTTAAGGAGGGGAGTGACATGCCCAGAGTGTTTCTGTAGGAAGATGATCCAAGCAACGGAATGAAGAATAGACTGGAGTGGGGACAGACAGGAGAAGGGGTGATCAGAGAGAAGGTTGACACAGTAATCCAGTCGAGATATTATGAGAGCTTGTACCAGCATGATAGCCATTTGGATGGAGAGGAAAGGGCGGATCTTGGTGATATTTTAAAGGTGAGACTGGTAGGGGTGGGTGGCGGACTGGATGTGTGGGATGAATGAGAGAGCTGAGTTAAGGATGAGACCAAGGTTGCAGGCTTGTGAGACAGGAAGGATGGTTGTGCCGTCCACAGTGACAGGGAAATCAGGAAGAGGACAAGGTTTGGGAAGGAAGATAAGGGGCTCAATTTTAGACATGTTGAGTTTTAGGTGGCAGGCAGACATGCAGGTGGAGACGTCTTGGAGGCAGGAGGAGATACAAGCCTGAAGGAAGGAGGAGAGAACAGGGGAGGAGATGTAGATTTGCGTGTCATCTGCATAGAGATGATATCATTTATTACTCTATTTTATTAATGATGTATATATATATCTGTGATTCTATTTATCTTGATGGTATTGATGCCTGACTACTTGTTTTGTTTTATTGTCCATCTCCCCCTTTCAGCCTGTTGCTGGGTAGGGATTGTATCTATCTTTTGCTCAATTGTACTTTCCAAGCACTTAGTACAGTGCTCTGCACACAGTAAGCACTCAATAAATATGATTGAATGAATAAATGAATGAATGACTCCACCACTTGTCTACTGTGTGACCTTGGACAAGTAGCTTCACTTCTCTGTGACTCAGTTACCTCATCTGAAAAATGGGGATTAAGACTATGAGCCCCATTTGGGACAACCTGATTACCTTGTATCTACCCCAGACTTAGAACAGTTCTTGGCACATAATAAGCATTTAACAAATTCTATTATTATTATCTTGCTTGCCTCACTGATTTCCTGTATGCTACATGCTACATTTGAAGCATGCTCACGTGGCTCCTCTAACACCAACGAACTCATTGTACCTCTACTTCATCTATTTTTTCTTTATGCTGACTCCTTGACTACATCTGTCCTCTAGACTGGAAGGAACGCTCTCCCTCTTTGTAACCGACAGGTGATCATTCCCCCACCTTCACATTCTTATTCAAATTCCATCTCCTCCAAGAGGCCTTCCCTGACTAAACCCTCAGTACCCCACTCCCTCTTCCTTCTTCATTACTCTTTCACTTGCATTTCTATGCTTTATTGACTCCAGCCTCAGCTCCATAATACGTATGTATATATCCATCATTTATTTATATTAATGTCTGTCTCCCCTTCTATTCTGTAAGCTCCTTATGGGCAGGAAATATAAAAACTCTGTTATACTGTACTGTTCCAAGCACTTAGTACCATGCTCTTCATAGAGAAAGCCCTAAGTAAATATGGTTGAATAATCAGTCAGACTCGAGAGTGCTGAGGTTGGGTATAAATAAGTTCATAAATAAGTTCATAAATTGGCTCATGGATTTATATGACATGGGGTGCTGGGAAATTAGTCAGGGAAAGCTTGTTGGAGGAGGTGGGATTGTAGGAGCCTTTGAACATGTGGTGAGCAGTTGAGGAAGGGAAGAAATTCCAAATCAGGGTAATGAGGATGAGCAGAAGGATGGAGTCAGGGAATTAAAGAGTGAAAAAGAGTGGCTTAGAAATAGCAAGGAGAATGAGTTATGGTCCAACAGACAAAGATAAGTAGGGTAAGGCCAGTTGTTGGTGAGCCTTGAAGCTAGAGTTGAAGCTAGTTGTGAGGAGTTTTTGTTTGATGTAAAGAGATATAGAAAAGCAAGAGGGGTTTTGAGGAGAGGGCAGGCATGAGCCAACTGATGCTTCAAGAAGATGTTGCATGCAGCATCATGTAGGATAAATTGGAAAGGAGAGAAACTGAAAAGGGCTTATATAATAATAACTAATATGGTATTTATTAAACACTATGTGCCACGCACTGTTCTAAGCTCTGTAGTAGGTACAGGGTAATCAGGTTAGACACAGTCCATGTCCCTCATGGTGCTCAGAGTCTTCATCCCATTTTACCGATGAAATGACTGAGGCACAGAGAAGTTAAGTGACATGCCCAAGGTCACTCAATAGATCTATGGCAGAACCGGGATTAGAACCCAGGTCCTTCTGATTCCCAGGCCCATACTCTATCCACTACATGTTGCTTCTAGTCTATTAGTGATCTGACAAGAGCTTGATTCAGGGAGGAAGCAGTTTGATTGGAGAAGAATGGATAGATCTGAGAGATGGTACATGGAAAAGCCAGCAAGATTTGGCAGTAGGTTTAATGGGAGAGTTGAAAGGCTGAAGGGAGTCAAAATGACAATTATTATGCCATCTGTTTCCTCACCTCTTTGTCACCCCCTAATCCACCTTTTCCCTTTCTCTTCCCATTCCTTTCTGTCTAGGTGAAGGTGGGTTTCACTGTTGCTTGGTGATTTGAGGAGAGACCCAAACACACAATATGCATATCCGTCCCATTGACAAACCACAGTCACCTTTCTTCGCATCCTACTAATATGTGTACATACACAACTCACAGTTGATATACCCATAAACATATATTCAAGCACCATAACTCACATTCTTAACCCAAATGTACATTTGCATTCATTCATTCAATAGTATTTATTGAGCGCTTACTATGTGCAGAGCACTGTACTAAGCGCTTGGAATGAACAAGTCGGCAACAGATAGAGACAGTCCCTGCCATTTGACGGGCTTACAGTCTAATCGGGGGAGACGGACAGACAAGAACAGTGGCAATAAATAGAGTCAAGGGGAAGAACATCTCGTAAAAACAATGGCAACTAAATAGAAACAAGGCGATGTACATTTCATTAACAAAATAAATAGGGTAATGAAAATATATACAGTTGAGCGGACGAGTACAGTGCTGAGGGGATGGGAAGGGAGGGGGGAGGAGCAGAGGGAAAGGGGGGAAAAGAGGGTTTAGCTGCGGAGAGGTGAAGGGGGGTGGCAGAGGGAGTAGAGGGAGAAGAGGAGCTCAGTCTGGGAAGGCCTCTTGGTTAAGGTGAGTTTTAAGTAGGATTTTGAAGAGGGAAAGAGAATCAGTTTGGCGGAGGTGAGGAGGGAGGGCGTTCCAGGACCGCGGGAGGGCGTTCCAGGACCGCGGGAGGACGTGACCCAGGGGTCGACGGCGGGATAGGCGAGACCGAGGGACGGTGAGGAGGTGGGCGGCAGAGGAGCGGAGCGTGTGGGGTGGGCGGTAGAAAGAGAGAAGGGAGGAGAGGTAGGAAGGGGCAAGGTGATGGAGAGCCTTGAAGCCTAGAGTGAGGACTTTTTGTTTGGAGCGGAGGTTGATAGGCAACCACCGGAGTTGTTTAAGAAGGGGAGTGACATGCCCAGATCGTTTCTGCAGGAAGATGAGCCGGGCAGCGGAGTGAAGAATAGACTGGAGCGGGGCGAGAGAGGAGGAGGGGAGGTCAGAGAGAAGGCTGACACAGTATATGCATACATATGCCTTTATATACTTATGTAGATGTAGTTCATGTACGTTGAAGAAAAACTCACATCCTTGGAAATGTAAAATACTGATCAGACACAAACGCAGAGACCTCCAACATAGGGATTCAGAGACCACAATTCCCTTCCCTGCTTCTCCCCATATAATGTTGGTATTTGTTAAGCGCTTACTATGTGCAGAGCACTGTTCTAAGCACTGGGGTAGACACAGGGGAATCAGGTTGTCCCACGTGGGGCTCACAGTCTTCATCCTCATTTTACAGATGAGGTAACTGAGGCCCAGAGAAGTTAACTGACTTGCCCACAGTCACACAGCTGACAGGTGGCAGAGTTGGGATTCGAACTCATGAGCTCTGACTCCAAAGCCCAGGCTCTTTCCACTGCGCCACGCTGCTTCCCCATATGTGTGCACGTGCGTGCGCGCACACACACATTCAGACTCTCACAGGTAGAGACTGGTGCAACAGCAAGGCCAAATGAATAGAATACGGACCTGGGCGTCAGAAGTACCTGGGTTCTAATTCTGGCTCTGCCGCTTGCCAGCTGTGTGACCTTGGGCGAGTCACTTAATTTCTCTATGCCTCAGTTACCTCATCTGTAAAAAGCGGATAAAGAGTGTGAGCCCCACGTGAGGCATGGACTGTGTCCAACTTTGTTTCTTATATCTACCCCAGTACTTAGTAGAATATCTGGCACATAGTAAGTGCTTAGTAAATGCCATTTAAAAAACCCAAAAAACAAACTCAAAGTACAAGACCAGAAGTGGAAAGGAACAGAGATAAAACATTAGGAGCAAAACAGTGGGGAAGGGAAAACAGAAATTAAGAGAAAATGAAAGATATATTATCTTTCAATTGTGTATTGTGTTTTCTACTGGTATGGTGATTCCACATTGCAGGTCATGATTTCTTTCTAGGTAGGTGAGTTAGTTCGCTTCCTAATGAATTTTTATTTCAGTAGTCATCAAACTCACAGTAGTTCCTAAATCTTTGAAAATAATGTGTGAATTTAATATGCCCATATGGGACTTAATTAAAGATGTCCCTATGCAGCCATCTTTGAAATGTATATTCATGCATTTTAATGGCCATTTTTATATTTTTAAGGTTCGTCACAAATTCATACTATACAATGTATGTTTAAAACAAGGTATTTGTTCTTTTAATCAATAAACTGATTGAAATACATTTCAGTTGCATTTCAATTTCTATAAATTGATGGAAGCCATTAAAACATTTGGGACATGAGAATTGTAACCCCATATTTTGAAAGAGGGCTTTGGCATGAAAGTTGACTTGTTCTACTTCACTTTATTAAAATTAGCTCTGAAAGAATTATCACTAACCAGTCAAAACCTGATTCAATTGCTTGGAAATTTACCATGCAGAAGTTCTGAACGGTTTTACTAGCTGTCAGTCTTGTATTGTTTATATTTTAACTTCCAATTCAGGTAAAGCCTGCATTAGTGTTTGCTCTGCAGTGATTCAGCAAACAATCAGTTGTAAATATTTGTTCAGCAAAGGGAGGGAAAAGGGAGGAGAAAGGTTATACCACTAGGGAAAATGTTCTGTCAGAATTTCAGAGTAAACAGTTGGCAATCAGAGCTTCTCTCCGTAGGCTGCTAGCTGCTAAGTAACAAGGCTGCTCTTTGTATCTTGTGGAGGGTATAAAAGTGGCTGGAGGCCCAGCCCTTTTAGTATGGGCTATGCTCCCACCTTCACTTACACACATGCTCAGCACATAATGAGAATGATGGCATTTGTTAAGCGTTTACTGTGTGCAAAGCATTGTTCTAAGCACTGGGAGGATAGAAGGTAATCAGATTGTCCCAAATGGGGCTCACAGTCTTATTGCCCATTTTACAGATGAGGTAACTGAGGCAGAGAGAACTTAAGTGACTTGCCCAAAGTCACAAAGCTGACAAGCACAGAGCTGGATTGAACCAGTGATCTCTGACTCAGCCCATGTTCTTTCCACTGAGCCATGCTGCAAATGGATGTAAACAAACAGGTTTTCTAAAATCCCAAGTGAGAGAGGGGCAGGACATCCAAAGGATGTGGCTTCCAGAGGTGGGGTCAGTGGTCCAGCCTCTGAATGTCGGGGGTGAAGGTTGGGAGCAGGGAGAAAGAGAAGGGTAGGGAAACAGGGAGGGGAAATGAGAAAGGCAGATGTCAAGGAGATAGGAGAAGGCACATTTGATAGAGGAGAAATATAAAGAACACTGATCAAGTCTTTTATACCATAGTCACAAACCTTAAAACGGTCATTTGATAACAGTGAAAATGTTTGGCTGCTCTGAAAAATGTACAAGATCTCATGATCATTTTTGTGTATGCCCAATTACATAAATACTCTCTTACCTAAATATCCACTTTCCTTCTTGCTGTCTGTTAATTTATTTTGGGGTCTGTCTCTCCCACTCTACTGAGGGTAGAAATTATTAGGACATGCAGCTAATGAAGCAGTGCTGGTCTCATCAAATTCTCGCTGGGCTACAAGTTTAGAAGAAGGGATAACACCACTCAAACATCACTCAAAACAACCAAGAATTGAAATGGGAAAACCCTTGCAAAGGTGGCCAGAAGAAACACTAAAAACTAATTAAACAAAACCTTCAACAAGGTGGTAGGGCACTGGACAGTTGGGACACTTCAGCAGTCCCAGTAATATTTATTGAAAGCTTACTATACTAAGGGTTTGGAAAGTAGAACATCCCTAAAATCTGTCCTTTCTTCTCCAGCCAAATGGTTACTGCACTGATCCAAGCATATATCTTATCCTGCCTTGATTACTGCACCTGTCTTTTTGCTGACTCCCCTGCCTCTGGTCTCTCCCCACTTCAGTGCATACTTCACTGAGCTGCACGGATCCTTTTTCTAAGTGATAATAATAATAATGGTATTTACTGAATGTTTACTATGTTCCAGGCACAGTACTAAAGGCTGGGGTATATACAAGCAAATTGGGCTGGACACAGTCCCTGTCCCTCATGGGGCTCGCAATCTCAATTCCTATTTTACAGATAAGTTAACTGAGGTCCAGAGAAGTAACGTGACTTGCCCATGGTCATACACCAGACAAGTGGCAGAGCCGGGATTAGAACCAATGACCTTCTGACTCCTAGGCTTGTGTTCTTTCTACTACGCTAAAACTGTTCAGGTCTTGTCTCCCCTTTCCTCAAGAACCTCTAGTGATTGCCCAGCCACCTCTGTATCAAACAGAAACTCTTTACCATTGGCTTTAAAACACTCAGTCTACTTGTTCCCTCCTATTTAACCTCCCTTTTTGCCTATTATAACACAGCATGCTCACTTGACTCCTCTAACACCAAGCTACTTTTACTTTATTCTGTCTTGCCATCCTCCTCGTTCCCACATCCTCCCTCTGGCCTGAAACTCCCTCCCCCTTCATATATGCCAGATCATCACTCCCTTCACCTTCAAAGCCTTATTTAGGCCACACTCCCTCTAAGAGACCCTCTCCAGTTAAGCCCTCTTTTCCTCAGCTCCTCTCTTTTCTGCTTCATTTGGGCCTGTGACCTTAGGGCATTTTATATTTACTCCACCCTTAACACCACAGCACTTATGTACATAACTATAAATTAGGTACTAAAAATTATTTATTTCTATTAATGTTTCTCTTCCTCTCTAGACTGTAAGCTTGTTATGGACAAGGAACATGTCTACCAACTCTGTTGGATACCCCAACTGCCTAATACAGTGCTCTGCACACAATAAGCAAACAATAAATTCTGTTTATTGATTGATTCATTAATACAATATAAAAGAGTTGGTAGATATGATTCCTGTCCACAAGGAGCTTACAATTTACAGGAATAGAAGGCAGTATTTGAAAATGGAGTTACTTTTCTGGATCGGTGTCTTTAAGAAAGCAAAGCAGAAACAAAATCAGTTATTGGGAAGTACATGCAATAGGGCAGCCAAGGCCAACCTTTGAATGCATATGTCATCTTCAGACTTAAAGAGAAGTTGGGTGGAGACTGCTACTTGTTAGTTGGGAGTTCTCCCACCAAAACCCAGTACACATATTTCACTCTTCAAGCCTACCAAATCACTGTACCTCATTGGACCCCTTGCTCACACCCACCTTTATGCCTGGAACTCCCCCCACTTCATGTTTGGCAGAGTACTGCTCTTCCCCATTTTCAAAACCCTTCTGAAATCACATCTCCATCAGGAGGACTCCCTGATTAATCTCTCATCTCCTTATTCTGCTTCCCCACATACTGCAACTTCAGAACTTCTTTAGCAGCTAGTTACATGAATATTCACCCCATCACCCCAAAGTGTTTATGTGTATAACTACTGTTTTCTTTGACTTGTCATTTAATACAAAGCCTAGTAGTTTCAAGGAAGCAGGATGCAAGGATTAACAACAATATGTAAATATGAAAAGCAAGCAGGGAAGTCAAAGAGATGGGAGAGGGAGGAAGGTGCACAGGCATGGGGACTGCTTCCTTGAGGAGTTGGAGGAAATTGGATATTATTCAAATCTTCTAGTTAATAAACCCAAATATCTTTTGAAAAATCCAAAAGAAGCCCAGTCAGTTGGAGAAAACCAGAAAGTGCCAATTTTGTTCCTAAATTTTAGGAACTATGAAACTAGTTCTTACCTTGGTGAATTTGGATGCAGGTCTGTCTTCTGTATTGCAACTTTTAGTTATAAAGTATTTTCATTTTATTTTAAATTTTAATTCCTCATTCATCCTGAATTCATTCTAAAAGTTGTCCCCATAAAAGGACATGAGGCACCTCATAATAAAAAAGAAGAGAGTGTCCGGATTACTTGAATCATTTTTATTGTAGATTTCCAAGTTGACTTCAGTAAGGAAAAATCTTAATATGAGAAGGATGAGACTAGGCTTTGTAGTGGATTGATTGTCTATCAGAAGTCATGTGTCACTTAGTGCTGGCCTCAGGCACATAAGTTCCTACTCAGGTAAAAATAGTAGTGAAGTCTCTCCTCCTGTCAGGTTTTATTTTCAAATATTTTAATTGGTTTAGAAAGTGATTTGGACTTTTTATTGTTAAGCAGGTGACGACGTCTCTACATACAACAGCTGGAACTAATGGAAGCTGCAGTATGACTTAAAGTAAAGAGAATGGGCCTGGTAGTCAGAAGACCTGGGTGCTAATTCTGACTCTGCATCTTGGCTGCAGTGTGACCCTGGGAAAGTCATTTAGCTTCTCTGTGCCTCAGTTTCCTCCTCAGCATGGCATAGTAGGTAGAGCATGGGCTTGAGTCAAAATCTAATCCCAGTTCTGCTACTCTTCTGCTCTGAGGCCTTCGGCAAGTCACTCAACTTCTTTGTGTCTCAGTTACCTCAGCTGTAAAATGGGGATTAAGATTGTGCGCCCCATGCAAGACAGGGACTATGTTCAACCCAATTTTGTGGGTCCACCTCAGGGCTTAGTAGACTGTCTGGCATATAGTAAGCAATTAACAAATACCATAATTATTATTATTATTTCCTATTCTCCTTCCATCTTAAACTCTAAGCCCTATGAAAGCCTAGGATAGTGTCCAACCTGCGTATCATGTATCTAACCCAACACTTAATACAGTGCTTGGCATAGCAAAAGCTAGTTATTATCATTATTGCTATTATTATCATCATCATCATCTTTACTAAAACTGATTTAAACTGCAATAGTTACATGATCAAATAGCAGTATCAGTATCTACTACTAATAAAAGTTTATTAATTAAATTATGTATGTACATACATAAATATTTAATTTTTAAAGTATTATCTTTCAAAGTGATTTTCCTCTACTTTTAATAGGCCTTTCTGCCAACAGTCTACAGAAGCAAAACACAATGAGCATTAATAGATTAATTAAAATGCGTTCTCAAAAAATCAAGGCCACAAAGAATCAAGAAAAATACAAATACTCCAAGTAAAAATATCTGAGTGAAATGTCTCAGTTTTTCTAAAATTAACCCCTTTTTATTAAATTCTTTTTTAGTTAATTGATTAATTTTTTGGGATTCTTCCCAGTTTTGATATCTCTTCCCCTGTTTTCCATTCCCTAACTATAGATATCCCTTCTCTTTTCAGCCTATGCTCAGTCCCATGGCGTAACTGCCATCATTATATGAATAACTCCCAAATCTACCCTGACTTTTCTCTTTCTCTGCAATCTCATATTTCTTCCCTATTTCTAAACCAATTTCCAACAGCTCTTCAAACTCAGGATGCTAAAAACTTACCTCCTTATCCCATCCTTTATATTCTTTTCCTCACAAAACTTTCCCATCATCAACAATACTACTATCCTCTTTTTCTCTTTGAAGCATACATCTTTTTTCCTTTTTTAGTGGTATTTGTTAAGCACTATGTGACAGGCAGTGTACTAAACCCTGAAGTAGATACAAGATAATCAGTTTGGATTCAGTCCCTATTCCATAAAGAGCTCAGACATTAAACCCCCATTTTATATATATTAACTGAGGCTCAGATAAGTTGAATAATAATAATAATAATAATAATAATAATGTTGGTATTTGTTAAGCGCTTACTAAGTGCCGAGCACTGTTCTAAGCACTGGGGTAGACATAGGGGAATCAGGTTGTCCCGCGTGGGGCTCACAGTTTTCATCCCCATTTTACAGATGAGGGAACTGAGGCACAGAGAAGTTAAGTGACTTGCCCACAGTCACACAGCTGACAAGTGGCAAAGCTGGGATTCGAACTCATGAGCCCTGACTCCAAAGCCCGTGCTCTTTCCACTGAGCCACGCTGCTTCTCTTGAATAACTACCCCAAGGCTACACAGAAGACATATGATGGATCTGGGATCATCCTAGCATTACAGAGAAGCAGCACAGTGTAATGGATGGAGGTTGGGCCTGGCAATCAGAAGATCATGGATTCTAATCCCAGCTCCACCACTTGTCTGCTCTGTGACCTTGGGCAAGTCACTCCATTTCTCTGTGCCTCAGTTACCTCATCTTTAAAATGGGGATTGAGATTGTGACCCATACATGGGAGAGGAACTGTATCCAACTTGATATGTTTATATCTACTCTAGTGCTAAGTACAGTGTCTGGCCCTTAGCAAGTGCTAAACAAATACCATAGTTATTATTATTATTGTCCTAGACCCCTCTCTCTTTCAAACCCCATATTCAGTCAGTCACCTGGTCCTTTTAGATAGTCATCCAGTGGATATCCAGGATTCATCCCTTCCTCTCCATCCAAAAGGTTGCCTTGTTAGCCTAAGCACTTGTATCCTAACTTGACTCCAACACTGGTCCATTCACAGATGTCGCCACCTCCAGTCTGATGCCTCTCCAGTCTATTTTTCATTTTGCTTCCTGAATCTTTTTTTCTAAAATATTGCTTTGCACTTTTCTCACCACTCTTCAAAAGCCTCCATTGGTTGTCCATTTCTTTTGGCAGAAAGCAGAAATTCCTGACCATGGCTTTAAAACACTCAGTCATTTATCTTCAGTAGTATTTTTTCAGCACTGGGTCCAGAACAGTGTTCTTAGCATTTGGGAGAGTGCAAAAGAATTACTCATATTTATCCACTGTCTTTTCCCACTACACTCGACTCTCCATTCCTCTAAAGCTCACCTACTCATTCTGCCTTATGTCAATCTCTCCCACAGGTGTTCACATCTAGCCTGCAACTCCCACCCCCTTCATATCTGACAGACCCCAGATTTCTGCATCTTCATTGCCATCCTGAAATCACAACTATTCATTTGTAAAATGAGGATTAAGGATGTAAGCCCCATGTGGGGCTTGATTAATCTGTATTCAACCATCTCCAGAACTGTCATCCACAGGACTTTCTTTTCCACCCTCTCAGAGACAATTCAGCCAAGATCCCCTGAACTTTCCTGTCACCCTTTATAAACTGAATGACCCATGGACAATTCAACCTTCTACTCTGGGTATCACCCAATTACGTTGTTGTTGCTATCACATGTTAATTTGTAATTGCTCTTTGTACTGTCATTTACCTCACTGACCTCATCATGACCTTACAATTCCCCTGCACCCATCTGCCCTTCCCAGTCCTCACCTTCCCCTTCCCCTCTCCTACCCAGCTCTTTCCCTCCCCTTGCTCTGCCCCAACCCCACTCCCTGCTCCTTCACTAGAATCCCCTCTGTACCAGCACCAACCCTCTCCCTCCTCCCCCTGCACAGGCCCCTGCCAAACCTTTCCCATCCAACCCCTTCCCTCCCCTTCCCTTTCCCCATCCCATTCCTGTCCTACTGTCTCAGCGTCACCCCTCATCCCCCTCCCCTCAAACAGGACCCCATCCAAACCCTCCCCACCCACTCTCTCCTTCTCCTCGCCATTACTGAAACCTGGCTCACCCAAAACGACATGGTCTCTTCTGCTGCTCTCTCCTGTGGAGGCCTCTTCTTTTCCCACTCCCACAGTCTCATTGGGAAAGGAGAAGGTGATGGCTTTCTTCTTGCACCCCAGTGTCACTTTCCACTTTTGCACTATCCTTCCTCCCACTTCCCTTTCTTCCCCTCCATATTGTCCTCCTCTATAACCCCCTCCAGATTCTTATAGTTGCTATCTACTGCCCCCTTGGTCCCGACTCCAACTTCTTTAACCATTTTGACCACTTTCTCACCTTCTCTCTTTTTCCATGCCCACTCTGATCCTCGGAGACTTCAACATCCACATAGATGTACCCAGTGACCCACCCACTCAGCAGGTTGGTCACACCTTCGATCTCATCATCTCTAACCACAATATCTCCACCCTTCCTGATTCTGAAATCCCTCTTTCTGACTATAACCTCTCTTCCACTTGCCCTTCCCATAAATCTGCATTACTTTCCCACAGAAACCTCTGCTCTATCGACCCCACCCATCTCTCTCCACACATTGCACCCCATCTTGCTTCCCTACTATCTCGACCCACTCTTGATGACCAAATAGATGCTCTCAACTCCAGCCTCTCTACTCAACTCACTTGTTCCCCTATCCCTTCATCTCTCTCACACCACTAAACCACAACCCTGGATCCTGTGCACTGTCTGCCTCCTTTGCTCTTATGCTTTAGCTGCTGAACCCTGCTGGTGGAAGTCCAAACACCAGATCAATCTTGTTCACTTTAAATTTATGCTTTCTTGCCTTAATTCTGCCCTCTTCACTGACTGACAAAACTATCTCTTCCCTTATTCACACCCATGCCCATCACCAATATCAACTCCCTCCTCAGGCCCTCTGTTCCTCCCCCTTCTCCTTCATTAGGAAAATTAACACCATCGGGTCTGAGCTCCCCAAATTCACCTCTGCCTCTTCTCGATTGCCCCCTGCCCCCATCTCTCATCCCTCTCCTTTACTTTCCCATCTTTCCCAGCAGTATCTTCAGAGGAGATATGCTCCCTCCTCTCAAGTGCCACCCCCTCCACTTGTGCTTCTGACCCCATTCCTCTCACCTTATAAATACTCCCACCACTTCCCTCCTCCTCTCAACTTTCATCTTCAACTACTCCAACGGCTTCTTCCCCTCTGCTGATGTTTTCCCCATCCTAAAAAAACCCTCCCTTGACTCCACAGTTCCCTTCATTTATCACCCATGTCCCTCCTACCCTTCCTTTCCTTTATTGCCATTGTTCCACGGAGAAGCAGCATGGCTCAGTGGAAAGAGCACGGGCTTTGGAGTCAGGGCTCATGAGTTCGAATCCCAGCTCTGCCACTTGTCGGCTGTGTGACTGTGGGCAAGTCACTTAACTTCTTTGTGCCTCAGTTCCCTCATCTGTAAAATGGGGATTAAGACTGTGAGCCCCACGTGGGACAACCTGATTCCCCTATGTCTACCCCAGTGCTTAGAACAGTGCTCGGCACATAGTAAGTGCTTAACAAATACCAACATTATTATTATTATTATTCCTTTCCAAACTCCTGGAACGAGTCGTCTACCTCGCTGTCTCGAATTCCTCTCCTCCAACTCTCTCCCAGACTCCCTCCAGTCTGGTTTCTGTCCCCTCCACTCCACTGAAACTGCCCTCTCAAAGGTCCCCAATGACCGCCTTCTTGCCAAATCCAATGTTGCCTTTCTACTTGTTTTGTTTTGTTGTCTGTCTCCTCCTTCTAGACTTTGAGCCCATTGTTGGGTAGGGATCGTCTATATTTGTTGCCCAATTGTACTTTCTAAGCAATTAGTACAGTGCTCTTCAGACAGTAATGTTCAATAAATATTTGAACATTACTTTGACTACCATCTCTACGCAGATGACACGCAGATCTACATCTCTGCCCCTGTCCTCTCCCCCTCCCTTCAGGCTCGCATCTCCTCCTGCCTCCGGGACGTCTCCACCTGGATGTCGGCCCGCCACCTAAAACTCAACATGAGCAAGACTGAGCTCCTCATCTTCCCTCCCAAACCCGGTCCTCTCCCAGACTTCTCTATCACCGTGGATGGCACGACCATCCTTCCCGTCTCTCAGGCCCGCAATCTCAGTGTCATCCTTGGCTCGTCTCTCTCGTTCACCCCACACATCCTATCCGTTACCAAGACCTGCCGGTTTCACCTCTACAATATCGCCAAGATCCGCCCTTTCCTCTCCACCCAAACGGCTACCTTACTGCTGCAGGCTCTCGTTATATCCCGGCTAGACTACTGCGTCAGCCTTCTCTCTGACCTCCCTTCCTCCTCTCTCGCCCCGCTCCAGTCTATTCTTCACTCCCCCGCCCGGCTCATCTTCCTGCAGAAACGATCTGGGCATGTCACTCCCCTTCTTAAACAACTCCAGTGGTTACCTATCAACCTCCACTCCAAACAAAAAGTCCTCACTCTAGGCTTCAAGGCTCTCCATCACCTTGCCCCTTCCTACCTCTCCTCCCTTCTCTCTTTCTACCGCCCACCCCGCACGCTCCGCTCCTCTGCCGCCCACCTCCTCACCGTCCCTCGATCTCGCCTATCCCGCCATCGACCCCTGGGTCACGTCCTCCCGCGGTCCTGGAACGCCCTCCCTCCTCACCTCCGCCAAACTGATTCTCTTTCCCTCTTCAAAACCCTACTTAAAACTCACCTCCTCCAAGAGGTGTTCCCAGTCTGAGCTCCTCTTCTCCCTCTACTCCCTCTGCCACCCCCCCCCCCCCCCATACCTCTCCACAGCTAAACCCTCTTTTTCCCCTTTTCCCTCTGCTCCTCCCCACTCCCTTCCCATCCCCTCAGCACTGTACTCGTCCGCTCTACTGTATATATTTTCGTTACCCTATTTATTTTGTTAATGAATTGTACATCGCCTTGATTCTATTTAGTTGCCATTGTTTTTACGAGATGTTCTTCCCCTTGACGCTGTTTAGTGCCATTGTTCTTGTCTGTCCGTCTCCCCCGATTAGACTGTAAGCCCGTCAAACGGCAGGGACTGTCTCTATCTGTTGCCGACTTGTTCATCCCAAGCGCTTAGTACAGTGCTCTGCACATAGTAAGTGATCAATAAATACTATTGAATGAATAAATATGATTGATTGACTGAATGAATGAATGCTTAGTGCAGTGCCTTCACTTAAGCATTGATAACCCTGTAGCAATTGTGTACATATTTATATACTTTAGTATGACCTCTTATCAGCAACTTATTTGATAGACTGCCTCTCCAGCTAGATTTTAGGGACCTTGAGGGCAGGGATCAGTGTATTCTAATTCCCTTGTGCTCTCCCATGCCCTTATTAGATTGTTCTGCACAGAGTAGGTACATAATAATAATATTGATTAATGTCATTGTTGTCTCTTTCAACAAGTTACATGGCTTGCTGTAGTAATTTTATATCAATTAGATCTTACTTTAGATCTTACTTTGTTTAAGTGGGGTAGGATATGGTAGCATAGAAAGATGTTGAGGAAGATGTACAGTCATTTTCTTACATTACAGAAAGTGTTTTGACACATATATTTCAAAAAGCTTTTTAGAGAAGTCCAAAATGTCCTCTCAGAACAGAAATTTCTCGGCATATCTTGGGTCAAATCTCATTATCCAGTTCAACCTCGGTCTAGTTCTAATCCTGGCTCCACTTCTTATCAGCTGTTTGACATTGGGCAAGTCACTTAACTTCTCTGTGTCTCAGTTATTTCATCTGTGAAATGGGGATGAAGACTGTAAACCCCAAGTGGTACAGCCTGCTGACCTTGTATCTACCCCAGTGTTTAGAACAGTGTTTGGCACATAGTAAGCACTTAACAAATACCAACGTTATTATTATTATTATTATTACTGCTTTCTAAATAGCCATCGCCTATTTTATAACTATGGTGATGATTAAGTCTCTCTATGGATTTATTACCTTTACCTACATCTGTAGTAAAACCTTTCTTGTATGTATTAGCCCACCTCTCTAAATTTGTCATGATACTCTGCAGATTTCTGTGAGTCAGGAAGATGAAGAGTTGGTCCATCCAAGGCATTGGATTCTGGAGTTTTGTCCATCTTTTGGCTATTCTACCCGATGGGCCTAATTGCAATGAATTCCTATATGCATTTCTTCCCTGAATTTTAATTTGTTAGATAGTTTTCAGAGGTTGATCCAATGAAGAAAATAGATGTATTTGCTTCTACGTGAGATAACTGAGCAACGTTGCTTTATAGGACTGGAAATCCAGTATATTTGCTACTAAACTACTTAGGCTGTTCAAGAATTGGTAAAGGAGTCACTGTCTACTGATCATTTGGACAAGTGTTCTTCATATCCAGGTGATCTCAGATTTCCCAAATGATACATTCTCTCTTATTACAAAATTTGAACAGTCGGACAACTGAAATGAACTTTGAGGTTGTTTACTCCACCGTCTTACATTAAAGCAAGACTAAAACAAAAGAGAAAAACCCTTTTTCTTGTGTTTTGTTCTAGGGATATGAAGAACAGGTAACTAAAGTCTGTCAAATCCCTTGCTTTTGGCCTGAAGAGAGAAAAGGATTAACTAAGTAACTGGATTTTCGTCAGGAGTGGCCAGGTTATTGTAAGTTATTTTTCACTGCTAGGAGAGACTCTTGCTTGTGAATATCTGCCATGCTGAAAGATGAGTTGCTTAAATTCCAGCTTATTGGCTGTAAGTCTAATATTAGTGGAGGGCCTTAATTTGCATACAAAGCTTTATATTATGTGATTGAATAATGCTGTCATAATGGACATGGAAAGAATGGTGAGGCCAGGCATCAGACACTTACTTAAAATTATCCAGGGTTTTAAGAGTTTGTTGATAAAAATCAAGTCTCAGGTCCATTTTCCAGAGAATGGAGAGACACTGAAAAAGATTATTTGCTGATGATATTCTTCTATTGCAAATGATTGCAAGAACTTGAGTAATTATTGCAGAAACTACAAGCAGAAGTAGTTAAAATAGGATTGAACACATTTTGGAAAACAGTGGATGAAGAATAAGACGTGATAAACGGTGCTAGAATCTCACCTTGTTCAGGAAAGCTTCCCTAGTTAATTCACAGTACACCACTTTCATCCAACCAATTTCTACCCTTAGCACTTGTATACTTAAATTTTATTCCATTCAGTTATTTCTTCAGCTATCATTCTATGTGACTGTACTCCTTCCTGCTTCTTCCCTGTTGTTCCTTCTGCTTTTACTAACTGTAAATGTCTCTTTGCCCCATTACACTGCACCTTTTTTCAGGTCAAGGAACTTACCTGGCTCTTTGTACTCTCCTAAGGGTTTAATTCAGTATGTAACATTCAGTGGACATTATTGATTAATTGAGTTTCAATGTTTAACTCCTGAAGGAAGTTAAAATATGGAAGTCTGAGACATCTCTAGTGATCTTTTAGATGTAGAATTAAGAAAAAGCAGAAAGTTAGGATATGAGGCATTCAGCTCAATTATAGACAGATTGTTCAGTGAATTAATCTGCAAAATAATAGAGGAATTTTCTGGTAGTCCTTCTATGCATTCAGTGATTTAAGGAAGTCATCATGAAATGCAATCAAACCAACATGGCCTAGTGGATAGAGCACGAGGCTGAGAATCAGAAGGACATGAGTTCTAATCCCAATTCTGTCATATGTCTTCTGTGTGACCTTGGGCAAGTACCTTCACTTCTCTGGGCCTCGGTGACCTCATCTGTAAAATGAGATTAAGACTGTGTGCCCCATGTCAAGCAAGGACTGTGTCCAACCTGATTAACTTTGTATCTACCCCAGTGCTTAGATTAGATTATTTTGTCTTTATAGAGGTAATTGAAGTTTGAATAAATGTAGCCAGAAAACGCATTATTCTGAAGTGATAAATCATGCTTCGCTAAACTAATTTATGTTAATAACTTTTTTCAACCATATGACCATGTAATTTCCTTAGTGACAGTAGCTAATTTTCTTAGCTACTAAACAGAGAAGCCTGTGCTCCTTTTGGAAGTCTTTGTTATTACAAACAATTTTTAAAATTATGCTGAGATAAGAACAGTGTCCTTTCCCCTATACTGTTTTCATTGTTGCTTGCCCATATGTCTTGGTCTTGGTTTTAAATGAGACTCAGGGGCAGCTCAAATCTTAGAATTAGACCAGTCTTGTTCTTTATACAAGCACTACAGGGCACATGCTTGCTTCACTCTTGGAGGCTAAGTGCAGCTTAGACTGAAGGTCTAACTGATATTGGCTAGGAAGCCTGGGAGAAGCAGCCTTCAGAGGTGTGTGATGGTGACAGAAGCTTAGCCATTACCATCTGGAGACCCCCACAACTGTTTCAATACACTGCATTCCTTCTTAGGGCCCAGTTTTCTGCCCTTTGAGACAGCACCTCTCTGATGTGTTACTGCAATCCAGCCTGCACACTTGGCTCTTCTAGCCCTAACCTACTCACTGGACCTCCGTCTCATCTTTTGGGATTTTAATACAGTCTTGAAAGTGGGGAGGCTGATGGTCTGTAGAACAAGAAACCGGGGGGAGAACTCCAGAACAGAGCATAGATGTCGGGAAGGGTTTTACCTATTCATTCATTCAATAGTATTTACTCAGAGCTTACTATGTTCAGACTACTGTACTAAGCGCTTAGAATATATAATTCGGCAACAGATAGAGACAATCCCTGCCCAAAGATGGGCTTACAGTCTAATCAGGGGATACAGATGGACAAAAACAAGACAAAATAAATAAGATAAATAGAATGAAGGGGATGTACACCTCATTAACAAAATGAATAGGGTAATAAAAAATATCAAATGAGCACATTGCTGAGGGGAGGGGAAGGGAGAAGGGGAGGAGCAGAGGGAAAGGGGACTTAGCTGAGGGGAGGTGAAGGGGGAAGGGGGAGGGAGCAGAGGGCGGAGGGGGAGCGGAGAGGGAGCAGAGGGAGCAGAGGGAAAAGGGGAAGCTCAGTCTGGGAAGACCTCTTGGAGGAGGTGAGCTCTCAGTAGAGCTTTGAAGAGGGGAAGAGAGTTAGTTTGGCAGAAGTGAGGAGGGAGGGCAATCCAGGAGAGCAGTAGGACATGGGCCAGAAGTCAAGTGGCAAGATAGGCGTGAATGGGGAATGGTGAGGAGTTGAGCATCAGAGGAGCAGAAGGTGCGGGGTGGGCAGTAGAAAGCGAGAAGGGAGGTGAGGTAGGAGGAGGCAAGGTGATGGGGAGCCTTGAAGCCCAGAGTAAGAAGTTTTTGTTTCATGAGGAGGTTGATGAGCAACCACTGGAGGTTTTTAAAAAGGGGAGTGACGTGACTAGAGCGTTTCTGCAGGAAGATGATTCGAGCAGCCGAATGAAGAATAGACTGGAGTGAATGAATGAATGGGGAGAGACAGGAGGAAGGAATATCAGAGAAAAGGCTGACACAATAATCCAGCCAGGTTATTACGAGAGTTTATACCAGCAAAATTGTCATTTGGATGGAGAGGAAAGGGCAGATCTTGGAGATATTGTAAAGGTGAGACCGGCAGGCATTGGTGATGGATTAGATGTGTGGGGTGAATGAAAAAACTGAGTCAAGGATGACACTAAGGTTGCGGGCTTGAGAAACAGGAAGGATGGTCGTACCATCCACAGTGACAAAGAAGTCAGGAAGAGGACAGGGTTTGGGAGGGAAGATTAGGAGCTCAGTTTGGGACATGTTGAGTTTTAGGTGGCGGGCAGACATCTAGGTGGAGATGTCCTGGAGGCAGGAGGAGATACGAGCCTGGAGGGATGGGGAGAGAACAGGGGAGGAGATGTAGATTTGGGTGTCATCGGTGTAGAGATGATAGTTGAAGCCGTGGGAGTGAATGAGTTCACCAAGGGAGTGAGTGTAGATGGAGAACAGAAGAGGGCCAAGAACTGACCCTTGAGGAACCCGTACAGTTAGAGGATTGGAGGGGGAGGAGGAGCCCGCAAAGGAGACCGAGAATGACCGGCTAGAAAGATAAGAGAAGAACCAGGAGAGGATGAAGTCCATGAAGCCAAGGTGAGATAAGGTGTGGAGAGAAGGAGATGGTCGACAGTGTCAAAGGCAGCTGAGAGGTCGAGGAGGATTAGGAAAGTGTAGGAGCCATTGGATTTGGCAAGAAGGATGTCATGGGTGACCTTTGAGAGAGCAGTCTCGGAGGAGAGGAGGGGACAGAAGCCAGATTGGAGGGGGTGCAGGAGAGAGTTAGAGTTGAAGAATTCAAGACAGGGAGTGTAGACGACTCATTCTAGAAGTTTGGACAGGAAGTATAGGAGGGAGATAGGGTGATAACTGGAAGGGGAAGTGGGGTCGAGAGAGGTTTTTTTTAGGATGAGGGAGACATGGGCAAGTTTGAAGGCAGAGGGCAGAGGGCAAGAAGCCATTGGAGAGTGAGAGTGAGCCATTGGAGGAGGAGAGGAGGGAATGAGGGATAAGATGAGCGGGAATGTGGTCCAAAGGCCAGGTGGAGGGGTGGTGTTTGCGAGGATGGAGGAGATGAGTAGATTTCCCCTGAGGATACTGCAGGGAAGGATGGGAAAGTAGGTGAGAGGGTTGGGGTGGGGAGGCAGAAGGGGGAGGAGTGACTTTGGGGAGCTCAGACTTGACTGTGTTAATTTTCGTGATGAAGTATGTGGCCAGATGGTTGGGGCTGAGGGGTGGGGGAGAGGGAGTAACAGGGATCCTGAGAAGAGAATTAAATTTCTGGAATAATTGGCGGGGGTGGTGGGCATGGGCATCAATGAGGGAAGAAAAGTAGTTCTGCCTGATGGAGGAGAAGGCAGAGTTAAGGCAGCAAAGTATAAATTTGAAATGGATAATGTTGGCTTGGTGCTTGGACCTTCGCCAGCAGCTCTCAGCAGCTCGAGCATGGGAGCGTAGGAGGCGGACAGAAGCAGTGACCCAGGGCTGTAGGAGGGAAAGGGTGGTGAATGAGTTGAGATGAGTAGAGAGGGTGGAGTTGAGAACGGTAACCTGATCATTGAGAGTGGGAAGAGAGGATAGGGAGGCAAGGTGGGGAGAGATGCTTTTGGAGAGATGGATGGGATCAAGAGAGTGGAGGTCTCTGTGGGAGAGTAATACAGATTTGCAGGGGGAAAGAGTGTGAGAGAGGAGGCAGGTGAGAAGAATATAGTCTGAAAGAGGGATTTCAGAGTTGGTAAGGTAGGACATAATGCAGCAGTAGGAGATGACGAGATCGAGAGTGTGACCAAAATGGTGAGTGGGTGAGGTTTGATGGAACAGGAGGTTTACAGATTCGAAGAGTGATAGCAGGCGGGTGGCAGAGGAGTCACCAGGTACATACATGTGGATGTTAAAGTCTCCAAGGATCAGAGGTAGCAGAGAGAAAGAGAGAATGAAGGTAAGAAAGGGGTCAAGGTGAAGAAGTTGAAGATGGGACCAGGAGAGCAGTAGATGAGGCTACAAGAATCTGGAGGGGGTGGTAGAGGCGAATTATATGAGCTTCAAAGGAGGGAAAGGAGAGGGAAGGGGAAGGAGGGATAGTGTGGAAGTGGCATTGGGGTGAGAGAAGGAAGCTGACGCCTCCTCCTTTTCTGGTGAGTCTGGGGGAGTGGGAGAAGGAGAGGCCTCCCCTGGAGAGAGCTGCAGAAGAGGCCGTGTCTTCAGAAGTGAGCCAGGTCTCCGTTAGGGCAAGAAGGAGGAGAGAGCGGGAAAGGAAAAGGTCAGGGTTGAAAGGCAGTTTACCTGTAATGGAGTGGGGATTCCAAAGGCCACACTTGAGGCATAGAGAAGTTAAGTGACTAGTCCAAATCATCCAATAGGCAAGAGGTAAGAGCTGGAGTTAGAACTCAGGTCCTCCAAGTTCTGAGTTCTGACTCTTTTCACTAGGCCTTGATTCTTCTACTACTAGCTATTCTTAGTTTACATTATTTTACTCATATGCATCTTTGCAACCTACCATTCTTCTGCCATCAGTGGCTGTAACATTGTTTCTTACTCTATTTGTGAAGGGTTTGAGCCTGGCCTTTTCTCCGTTACACTGTAAGATCCTTGAAGGCAGCTCCTATTTCTCCTACTCAGTTGGAGTCTTCCGAGTGCTTAGTTCAGTAATCTGCATATAGCAACACTCAACCAATACTATTGATTGATTGACTATATGGAGGGTGTTTTATGAAGTACCAAGCTTCAAGGTTCAAAGCTAACCGGCATTTCTAATGAGGCAAGGAAGTAGCTTAGGTAGTCATGTTTTTATGATAGGAAATTTACGGTCTTCAAGAAATTTGTCAGATAAATGACCAGCTATCATATTGAAAACTTTAGGTTTTTGATTGGCTTGGATTGAGATTTCTAGTGTAGCATTTGGATTACTGGGGGGAATTCAGTGTCTCTACCTAGGCTCCCAAAGGGAAAAGGCCATGAGCACTGGAGGGACAGGTTGGGGAAGGTATTGGGCTGGCAGTGTGGAGGATTGATGTTGTCAGGAAAGTATGTGTTCATACTTTAAAAATGAACTAGGTTGTGACTCACCACACTCTTGCTGTGTTTCCTGAACTTTGTAGCATCTTCAGACTCAAGTATACATTTAAACCAGAATCTGGCCAAGCCAGCTTGTTTACTGGACAAATTTCTATTTTCTCTGGATATATTTTCCAAAAGTGTGTAGTGTCTGGGGTAATAATGTTGGTATTTGTTGGTATTTGTTAAGCGCTTACTATGTGCAGAGCACTGTTCTAAGCGCTGGGGGAGATACAGGGTCATCAGGTTGTCCCACCTGAGGCTCACAGTTAATCCCCATTTTCCAGATGAGGGAACTGAGGCACAGAGAAGTGAAGTGACTTGCCCACAGTCACACAGCTGACAAGTGGCAGAGTGGGGATTCGAACTCATGACTCTGACTCCCAAGGCCAGGCTCTTTCCCCTAAACCACGCTGCTTCTCATTCTCTTATGGGGTCCTCTCTCATAGGTTCCAGAAGTCAGTAAGACTGGGGCTTGGGTTTTTTCTCTTTTTAAAAAAGTGAAATCACAACATTGCCAAGATCCACACTTGCCTCTCCCTCCAAACTGTTACCGCATTAGTAAAATCACTCATCCTACCCCAACTGGATTACAGCATCAGCATCCTTTCTGACCTCCCAAACTCTTGTCTGGCCCCACTTCAGCCTATACTTAATGCTGCTGCCCACATTATCTTTCTACAGAAACATTCTGGGCATGTCACCCACCTCTTCAAAAATCTCCAGTGGTTGCCTAACACCTCTGTATGAAACAAAAACTCCTTACTGTTGACTTCTAAACTCTTCATCACCTTGTCCCTTCTTACCTCACCTCCTTTCTCTCCTTCTCCATCCCAGCCCAAACATTCTGCTTCTCTGGTGCTGACCTTCTAACTGTGCCTCAATCTCAACTTTCCCGCTGTCCTGCATCTGACCAAAATGCTAACCCTTCTCAAATCTACCGAACAATCACTCTTCCCCCCTTCAAAATCCTATTGAAGGCTAACATCCTCCAAGAGACCCTCCCAGACTAAGCCCTCCTTTTCCTCAGCTCCTCCTCTATTCTGCATCACCTTGACTCACTCCCTTTTGTTCTCCACCACCCCCCTTCCCACAGCACTTATGTATGTATGTATATATCTATAATTCTATTTATAGTGATACCTATTTACTAGTTTTAAAACATATATATTTAATATATATTTACAATTCTGTTTATTTATATGGATGCCTGTTTTACTTGTTTTGATGTCTGTCTTCCCCCTCCTAGGCTGTCAGCCCATTATGAACAAGGATTATCTGTCTCTACTGCTGAACTGTACTTACCAAGATCTTAGTTAAGTGCTCTGCATCCAGTGAAGTGTTCAATAAAAATGATTGAATGAATGAATGAATGAATGAACATTGAAAATTAAAGCCAGAGGCTTAAATGTTCCTGCAGTTCATAGAAAATGTCATAAATGCTCAGCTTAATGAATTTATTCTAAGTTCTAATTTTTTAGTTGGTTAGGCAGTTGATTAGTTCACGTCTTAAAAAAAGTTCTATAAATTTTCCAGGGTTTACTCCCCAAAAATATTAATTTATTTTGTGAAAGGATAAAATGACATCAAATTCCAACCGATGTTTTTTGCAGTTAATTGGATTAATATTTACGTGGCTCTCATTTTCCAGTTGGCTGTAATTCAGAGATTGTATAAGACATTATTTGGTTCCAAGAGCGGCTTTACATTTTGATCATGGATGCAAAATGCAAGGAATAAAATGAGAAAGACAGCCAGAGATTGGTAAACAAAGGCAAGTGGTCACACAACAGAAAAGAGGAACTTGGTCAAGGAAACACATTCAATAATATATGGAGTAGAACATAGGCAGCAGAAGCATGGAGAAAGATCAATTAATTAAGAATTCATTGTGAATTTGAATTTTTACCCAAATCGTGACTTCCCCGACTTTCTTTTTCCTGTAGACACCTATCTCACAAGCCCATATTGTCCTGTAGACACCTATCTCACAAGCCCATATTGTTGACATTATCCTCAATTCATCTGTTTCATTAAACCCAGGTATTCAGTCTGTGACTAAACCTGTCACTTCTCCCTTCACAGCATCTCTAAAGTCCATCCTTTCTTCTACATCCAAACTATTACTATACTGCTCCAAGCATTTATCATATC